>NW_028114355.1:0-343155 GCF_964289735.1 Phaethon aethereus | reverse complement strand
TGAAACGTTGCACTCTCTCTCCTCCAAGGAAGGTGCTAGGCAGGAATTGTCTTGCTGGTCCTCACTTGCCCTGGCAGTCATTGCAGATAAACATCAAGACTGGGGCTCTGCTCTTTCCTAGCCTTGCAAACAGCCAAAGCAGTTTGTCTCCCTCGTGAGCGCCAAAATGCTAAAATGAAACGTTGCACTCTCTCTCCTCCAAGGAAGGTGCTAGGCAGGAATTGTCTTGCTGGTCCTCACTTGCCCTGGCAGTCATTGCAGATAAACAGCAAGACTGGGGCTCTGCTCTTTCCTAGCCTTGCAAACAGCCAAAGCAGTTTGTCTCCCTCGTGAGCGCCAAAATGCTAAAATGAAACGTTGCACTCTCTCTCCTCCAAGGAAGGTGCTAGGCAGGAATTGTCTTGCTGGTCCTCACTTGCCCTGGCAGTCATTGCAGATAAACAGCAAGACTGGGGCTCTGCTCTTTCCTAGCCTTGCAAACAGCAAAAGAAGTTCGTCTTGCTTGTAACCGCCAATATGCTGAAATGAAACGTTGCACTCTCTCTCCTCCAAGGAAGGTGCTAGGCAGGAATTGTCTTGCTGGTCCTCACTTGCCCTGGCAGTCATTGCAGATAAACAGCAAGACTCGGGCTCTACTCTTTCCTAGCCTTGCAAACAGGGACTCTGTTTTTTTTCTCACTCTCGCAATCCAAAAAGCAAAATGAAACGTTGCACTCTCTCTCCTCCAAGGAAGGTGCTAGGCAGGAATTGTCTTGCTGGTCCTCACTTGCCTTGCAGTCATTGCAGATAAACAGCAAGACTGGGGCTCTACTCTCTCCTAGCCTTGCAAACAGCAAAAGCAGTTTGTCTCCATTGTGAGCGCCAAAATGCTAAAATGAAACGTTGCACTCTCTCTCCTCCAAGGAAGGTGCTAGTCAGGAATTGTCTTGCTGGTCCTCACTTGCCCTGGCAGTCATTGCAGATAAACAGCAAGACTGGGGCTCTGCTCTTCCCTACCCTTGCAAACAGACACTGTTCTTTTTCTAAATCTCGCACTCCAAAATGCAAAATGAAACGTTGCACTCTCTCTCCTCCAAGGAAGGTGCTAGGCAGGAATTGTCTTGCTGGTCCACACTTGCCCTGGCAGTCATTGCAGATAAACAGCAAGACTGGGGCTCTGCTCTTTCCTAGCCTTGCAAACAGCAAAAGAAGTTCGTCTCCCTCGTGAGCGCCAAAATGCTAAAATGAAACGTTGCACTCTCTCTCCTCCAAGGAAGGTGCTAGGCAGGAATTGTCTTGCTGGTCCTCACTTGCCCTGGCAGTCACTGCAGATAAACAGCAAGACTGGGGCTCTGCTCTTTCCTAGCCTTGCAAACAGCGAAAGAAGTTTGTCTCCCTCGTGAGCGCCAAAATACTAAAGTGAAACGTTGCACTCTTTCTCCTCCAAGGAAGGTGCTAGGCAGGAATTGTCTTGCTGGTCCTCACTTGCCCTGGCAGTCATTGCAGATAAACAGCAAGACTCGGTCTCTGCTCTTTCCTACCCTTGCAAACAGACACTGTGCTTTTTCTCAATCCCGCACTCCAAAAAGCAAAATGAAACGTTGCACTCTCTCTCCTCCAAGGAAGGTGCTAGGCAGGAATTGTCTTGCTGGTCCTCACTTGCCCTGGCAGTCATTGCAGATAAACAGCAAGACTGGGGCTCTGCTCTTTCCTAGCCTTGCAAACAGCCAAAGCAGTTTGTCTCCCTCGTGAGCGCCAAAATGCTAAAATGAAACGTTGCACTCTCTCTCCTCCAAGGAAGGTGCTAGGCAGGAATTGTCTTGCTGGTCCTCACTTGCCCTGGCAGTCATTGCAGATAAGCAGCAAGACTGGGGCTCTGCTCTTTCCTAGCCTTGCAAACAGCCAAAGCAGTTTGTCTCCCTCGTGAGCGCCAAAATGCTAAAATGAAACGTTGCACTCTCTCTCCTCCAAGGAAGGTGCTAGGCAGGAATTGTCTTGCTGGTCCTCACTTGCCCTGGCAGTCATTGCAGATAAACAGCAAGACTGGGGCTCTGCTCTTTCCTAGCCTTGCAAACAGCAAAAGAAGTTCGTCTTGCTTGTAACCGCCAATATGCTGAAATGAAACGTTGCACTCTCTCTCCTCCAAGGAAGGTGCTAGGCAGGAATTGTCTTGCTGGTCCTCACTTGCCCTGGCAGTCATTGCAGATAAACAGCAAGACTCGGTCTCTGCTCTTTCCTACCCTTGCAAACAGACACTGTGCTTTTTCTCAATCTCGCACTCCAAAAAGCAAAATGAAACGTTGCACTCTCTCTCCTCCAAGGAAGGTGCTAGGCAGGAATTGTCTTGCTGGTCCTCACTTGCCCTGGCAGTCATTGCAGATAAACAGCAAGACTGGGGCTCTGCTCTATCCTAGCCTTGCAAACAGCCAAAGCATTTTGTCTCGCTCGTGAGCGCCAAAATGCTAAAATGAAACGTTGCACTCTCTCTCCTCCAAGGAAGGTGCTATGCAGGAATTGTCTTGCTGGCCCTCACTTGCCCTGGCAGTCATTGCAGATAAACAGCAAGACTGGGGCTCTGCTCTTTCCTAGCCTTGCAAACAGTAAAAAAGTTTGTCTCCCTCGTGAGCGCCAAAATGCTAAAATGAAACGTTGCACTCTCTCTCCTCCAAGGAAGGTGCTAGGCAGGAATTGTCTTGCTGGTCCGCACTTGCCCTGGCAGTCATTGCAGATAAACAGCAAGACTGGGGCTCTGCTCTTTCCTAGCCTAGGAAACAGCAACAGAAGTTCGTCTCCCTCGTGAGCGCCAAAATGCTAAAATGAAACGTTGCACTCTCTCTCCTCCAAGGAAGGTGCTAGGCAGGAATTGTCTTGCTGGTCCTCACTTGCCCTGGCAGTCATTGCAGATAAACAGCAAGACTGGGGCTCTGCTCTTTCCTAGCCTTGCAAACAGACACTGAGCTTTTTCTCAATCTCGCACTCCAAAAAGCAAAATGAAACGTTGCACTCTCTCTCCTCCAAGGAAGGTGCTAGGCAGGAATTGTCTTGCTGGTCCTCACTTGCCCTGGCAGTCATTGCAGATAAACAGCAAGACTCGGTCTCTGCTCTTTCCTACCCTTGCAAACAGACACTGTGCTTTTTCTCAATCTCGCACTCCAAAAAGCAAAATGAAACGTTGCACTCTCTCTCCTCCAAGGAAGGTGCTAGGCAGGAATTGTCTTGCTGGTCCTCACTTGCCCTGGCAGTCATTGCAGATAAACAGCAAGACTGGGGCTCTGCTCTTTCCTAGCCTTGCAAACAGCCAAAGCAGTTTGTCTCCCTCGTGAGCGCCAAAATGCTAAAATGAAACGTTGCACTCTCTCTCCTCCAAGGAAGGTGCTAGGCAGGAATTGTCTTGCTGGTCCTCACTTGCCCTGGCAGTCACTGCAGATAAACAGCAAGACTGGGGCTCTGCTCTTTCCTAGCCTTGCAAACAGCCAAAGAAGTTTGTCTCCCTCGTGAGCGCCAAAATGCTGAAGTGAAACGTTGCACTCTTTCTCCTCCAAGGAAGGTGCTAGGCAGGAATTGTCTTGCTGGTCCTCACTTGCCCTGGCAGTCATTGCAGATAAACAGCAAGACTCGGTCTCTGCTCTTTCCTACCCTTGCAAACAGACACTGTGCTTTTTCTCAATCTCGCCCTCCAAAAAGCAAAATGAAACGTTGCACTCTCTCTCCTCCAAGGAAGGTGCTAGGCAGGAATTGTCTTGCTGGTCCTCACTTGCCCTGGCAGTCATTGCAGATAAACAGCAAGACTCGGGCTCTGCTCTTTCCTAGCCTTGCAAACAGCCAAAGCAGTTTGTCTCCCTCGTGAGAGCCAAAATGCTAAAATGAAACGTTGCACTCTCTCTCCTCCAAGGAAGGTGCTAGGCAGGAATTGTGTTGCTGGTCCTCACTTGCCCTGGCAGTCATTGCAGATAAACAGCAAGACTGGGGCTCTGCTATTTCCTAGCCTTGCAAACAGCAAAAGCAGTTTGTCTCCCTTGTGAGCACCAAAATGCTAAAATGAAACGTTGCACTCTCTCTCCTCCAAGGAAGGTGCTAGGCAGGAATTGTCTTGCTGGTCCTTACTTGCCCTGGCAGTCATTGCAGATAAGCAGCAAGACTGGGGCTCTGCTATTTCATAGCCTTGCAAACAGCAAAAGCAGTTTGTCTCCCTCGTGAGCGCCAAAATGCTAAAATGAAACGTTGCACTCTCTCTCCTCCAAGGAAGGTGCTAGTCAGGAATTGTCTTGCTGGTCCTCACTTGCCCTGGCAGTCATTGCAGATAAACAGCAAGACTGGGGCTCTGCTCTTTCCTACCCTTGCAAACAGACACTGTGTTTTTCTAAATCTCGCACTCCAAAAAGCAAAATGAAACGTTGCACTCTCTCTACTCCAAGGAAGGTGCTATGCAGGAATTGTCTTGCTGGTCCTCACTTGCCCTGGCAGTCATTGCAGATAAACAGCAAGACTGGGGCTCTGCTCTTTCCTAGCCTTGCAAACAGTAAAAGAAGTTCGTCTCCCTCGTGAGCGCCAAAATGCTAAAATGAAACGTTGCACTCTCTCTCCTCCAAGGAAGGTGCTAGGCAGGAATTGTCTTGCTGGTCCTCACTTGCCCTGGCTGTCATTGCAGATAAACAGCAAGACTGGGGCTCTGCTCTTTCCTAGCCTTGCAAACAGCAAAAGCAGTTTGTCTCCCTTGTGAGCACCAAAATGCTAAAATGAAACGTTGCACTCTCTCTCCTCCAAGGAAGGTGCTAGGCAGGAATTGTCTTGCTGGTCCTCACTTGCCCTGGCAGTCATTGCAGATAAGCAGCAAGACTGGGGCTCTGCTATTTCATAGCCTTGCAAACAGCAAAAGCAGTTTGTCTCCCTCGTGAGCGCCAAAATGCTAAAATGAAACGTTGCACTCTCTCTCCTCCAAGGAAGGTGCTAGTCAGGAATTGTCTTGCTGGTCCTCACTTGCCCTGGCAGTCATTGCAGATAAACAGCAAGACTGGGGCTCTGCTCTTTCCTACCCTTGCAAACAGACACTGTGCTTTTTCTAAATCTCGCACTCCAAAAAGCAAAATGAAACGTTGCACTCTCTCTCCTCCAAGGAAGGTGCTAGGCAGGAATTGTCTTGCTGGTCCTCACTTGCCCTGGCAGTCATTGCAGATAAACAGCAAGACTGGGGCTCTGCTCTTTCCTAGCCTTGCAAACAGTAAAAGAAGTTTGTCTCCCTCGTGAGCGCCAAAATGCTAAAATGAAACGTTGCACTATCTCTTCTCCGAGGAAGGTGCTAGGCAGGAATTGTCTTGCTGGTCCTCACTTGCCCTGGCAGTCATTACAGATAAGCAGCAAGACTGGGGCTCTGCTCTTTCCTAGCCTTGCAAACAGCAAAAGAAGTTCGTCTTGCTTGTAACCGCCAATATGCTGAAATGAAACGTTGCACTCTCTCTCCTCCAAGGAAGGTGCTAGGCAGGAATTGTCTTGCTGGTCCTCACTTGCCCTGGCAGTCATTGCAGATAAACAGCAAGACTCGGGCTCTGCTCTTTCCTAGCCTTGCAAACAGGGACTCTGTTTTTTTTCTCACTCTCGCAATCCAAAAAGCAAAATGAAACGTTGCACTCTCTCTCCTCCAAGGAAGGTGCTAGGCAGGAATTGTCTTGCTGGTCCTCACTTGCCCTGGCAGTCATTGCAGATAAACAGCAAGACTGGGGCTCTACTCTCTCCTAGCCTTGCAAACAGCAAAAGCAGTTTGTCTCCATTGTGAGCGCCAAAATGCTAAAATGAAACGTTGCACTCTCTCTCCTCCAAGGAAGGTGCTAGTCAGGAATTGTCTTGCTGGTCCTCACTTGCCCTGGCACTCATTGCACATAAACAGCAAGACTGGGGCTCTGCTCTTTCCTACCCTTGCAAACAGACACTGTGCTTTTTCTAAATCTCGCACTCCAAAAAGCAAAATGAAACGTTGCACTCTCTCTCCTCCAAGGAAGGTGCTATGCAGGAATTGTCTTGCTGGTCCTCACTTGCCCTGGCAGTCATTGCAGATAAACAGCAAGACTGGGGCTCTGCTCTTTCCTAGCCTTGCAAACAGTAAAAGAAGTTTGTCTCCCTCGTGAGCGCCAAAATGCTAAAATGAAACGTTGCACTCTCTCTTCTCCGAGGAAGGTGCTAGGCAGGAATTTTCCTGCTGGTCCTCACTTGCCCTGGCAGTCATTACAGATAAGCAGCAAGACTGGGGCTCTGCTCTTTCCTAGCCTTGCAAACAGCAAAAGAAGTTCGTCTTGCTTGTAACCGCCAATATGCTGAAATGAAACGTTGCACTCTCTCTCCTCCAAGGAAGGTGCTAGGCAGGAATTGTCTTGCTGGTCCTCACTTGCCCTGGCAGTCATTGCAGATAAACAGCAAGACTCGGGCTCTGCTCTTTCCTAGCCTTGCAAACAGGCACTCTGTTTTTTTTCTCACTCTCGCAATCCAAAAAGCAAAATGAAACGTTGCACTCTCTCTCCTCCAAGGAAGGTGCTAGGCAGGAATTGTCTTGCTGGTCCTCACTTGCCCTGGCAGTCATTGCAGATAAACAGCAAGACTGGGGCTCTACTCTCTCCTAGCCTTGCAAACAGCAAAAGCAGTTTGTCTCCATTGTGAGCGCCAAAATGCTAAAATGAAACGTTGCACTCTCTCTCCTCCAAGGAAGGTGCTAGGCAGGAATTGTCTTGCTGGTCCTCACTTGCCCTGGCAGTCATTGCAGATAAGCAGCAAGACTGGGGCTCTGCTCTTTCCTAGCCTTGCAAACAGCCAAAGCAGTTTGTCTCCCTCGTGAGCGCCAAAATGCTAAAATGAAACGTTGCACTCTCTCTCCTCCAAGGAAGGTGCTAGGCAGGAATTGTCTTGCTGGTCCTCACTTGCCCTGGCAGTCACTGCAGATAAACAGCAAGACTGGGGCTCTGCTGTTTCCTAGCCTTGCAAACAGCCAAAGAAGTTTGTCTCCCTCGTGAGCGCCAAAATGCTAAAATGAAACGTTGCACTCTCTCTCCTCCAAGGAAGGTGCTAGGCAGGAATTGTCTTGCTGGTCCTCACTTGCCCTGGCAGTCATTGCAGATAAACAGCAAGACTCGGTCTCTGCTCTTTCCTACCCTTGCAAACAGACACTGTGCTTTTTCTCAATCTCGCACTCCAAAAAGCAAAATGAAACGTTGCACTCTCTCTCCTCCAAGGAAGGTGCTAGGCAGGAATTGTCTTGCTGGTCCTCACTTGCCCTGGCAGTCATTGCAGATAAACAGCAAGACTCGGGCTCTGCTCTTTCCTAGCCTTGCAAACAGCCAAAGCAGTTTGTCTCCCTCGTGAGCGCCAAAATGCTAAAATGAAACGTTGCACTCTCTCTCCTCCAAGGAAGGTGCTAGGCAGGAATTGTCTTGCTGGTCCTCACTTGCCCTGGCAGTCATTGCAGATAAACAGCAAGACTGGGGCTCTGCTATTTCCTAGCCTTGCAAACAGCAAAAGCAGTTTGTCTCCCTTGTGAGCACCAAAATGCTAAAGTGAAACGTTGCACTCTCTCTCCTCCAAGGAAGGTGCTAGGCAGGAATTGTCTTGCTGGTCCTCACTTGCCCTGGCAGTCATTGCAGATAAGCAGCAAGACTGGGGCTCTGCTATTTCATAGCCTTGCAAACAGCAAAAGCAGTTTGTCTCCCTCGTGAGCGCCAAAATGCTAAAATGAAACGTTGCACTCTCTCTCCTCCAAGGAAGGTGCTAGTCAGGAATTGTCTTGCTGGTCCTCACTTGCCCTGGCAGTCATTGCAGATAAACAGCAAGACTGGGGCTCTGCTCTTTCCTACCCTTGCAAACAGACACTGTGTTTTTCTAAATCTCGCACTCCAAAAAGCAAAATGAAACGTTGCACTCTCTCTACTCCAAGGAAGGTGCTATGCAGGAATTGTCTTGCTGGTCCTCACTTGCCCTGGCAGTCATTGCAGATAAACAGCAAGACTGGGGCTCTGCTCTTTCCTAGCCTTGCAAACAGTAAAAGAAGTTCGTCTCCCTCGTGAGCGCCAAAATGCTAAAATGAAACGTTGCACTCTCTCTCCTCCAAGGAAGGTGCTAGGCAGGAATTGTCTTGCTGGTCCTCACTTGCCCTGGCTGTCATTGCAGATAAACAGCAAGACTGGGGCTCTGCTCTTTCCTAGCCTTGCAAACAGCAAAAGCAGTTTGTCTCCCTTGTGAGCACCAAAATGTTAAAATGAAACGTTGCACTCTCTCTCCTCCAAGGAAGGTGCTAGGCAGGAATTGTCTTGCTGGTCCTCACTTGCCCTGGCAGTCATTGCAGATAAGCAGCAAGACTGGGGCTCTGCTATTTCATAGCCTTGCAAACAGCAAAAGCAGTTTGTCTCCCTCGTGAGCGCCAAAATGCTAAAATGAAACGTTGCACTCTCTCTCCTCCAAGGAAGGTGCTAGTCAGGAATTGTCTTGCTGGTCCTCACTTGCCCTGGCAGTCATTGCAGATAAACAGCAAGACTGGGGCTCTGCTCTTTCCTACCCTTGCAAACAGTAAAAGAAGTTCGTCTCCCTCGTGAGCGCCAAAATGCTAAAATGAAACGTTGCACTCTCTCTCCTCCAAGGAAGGTGCTAGGCAGGAATTGTCTTGCTGGTCCTCACTTGCCCTGGCAGTCATTGCAGATAAACAGCAAGACTGGGGCTCTGCTCTTTCCTAGCCTTGCAAACAGCAAAAGCAGTTTGTCTCCCTTGTGAGCACCAAAATGCTAAAATGAAACGTTGCACTCTCTCTCCTCCAAGGAAGGTGCTAGGCAGGAATTGTCTTGCTGGTCCTCACTTGCCCTGGCAGTCATTGCAGATAAGCAGCAAGACTGGGGCTCTGCTATTTCATAGCCTTGCAAACAGCAAAAGCAGTTTGTCTCCCTCGTGAGCGCCAAAATGCTAAAATGAAACGTTGCACTCTCTCTCCTCCAAGGAAGGTGCTAGTCAGGAATTGTCTTGCTGGTCCTCACTTGCCCTGGCAGTCATTGCAGATAAACAGCAAGACTGGGGCTCTGCTCTTTCCTACCCTTGCAAACAGACACTGTGCTTTTTCTCAATCTCGCACTCCAAAAAGCAAAATGAAACGTTGCACTCTCTCTCCTCCAAGGAAGGTGCTATGCAGGAATTGTCTTGCTGGTCCTCACTTGCCCTGGCATTCATTGCAGATAAACAGCAAGACTGGGGCTCTGCTCTTTCCTAGCCTTGCAAACAGTAAAAGAAGTTTGTCTCCCTCGTGAGCGCCAAAATGCTAAAATGAAACGTTGCACTCCCTCTTCTCCGAGGAAGGTGCTAGGCAGGAATTGTCTTGCTGGTCCTCACTTGCCCTGGCAGTCATTACAGATAAGCAGCAAGACTGGGGCTCTGCTCTTTCCTAGCCTTGCAAACAGCAAAAGAAGTTCGTCTTGCTTGTAACCGCCAATATGCTGAAATGAAACGTTGCACTCTCTCTCCTCCAAGGAAGGTGCTAGGCAGGAATTGTCTTGCTGGTCCTCACTTGCCCTGGCAGTCATTGCAGATAAACAGCAAGACTGGGGCTCTCCTCTTTCCTAGCCTTGCAAACAGCAAAAGCAGTTTGTCTCCCTTGTGAGCACCAAAATGCTAAAATGAAACGTTGCACTCTCTCTCCTCCAAGGAAGGTGCTAGGCAGGAATTGTCTTGCTGGTCCTCACTTGCCCTGGCAGTCATTGCAGATAAGCAGCAAGACTGGGGCTCTGCTATTTCATAGCCTTGCAAACAGCAAAAGCAGTTTGTCTCCCTCCTGAGCGCCAAAATGCTAAAATGAAACGTTGCACTCTCTCTCCTCCAAGGAAGGTGCTAGTCAGGAATTGTCTTGCTGGTCCTCACTTGCCCTGGCAGTCATTGCACATAAACAGCAAGACTGGGGCTCTGCTCTTTCCTACCCTTGCAAACAGACACTGTGCTTTTTCTAAATCTCGCACTCCAAAAAGCAAAATGAAACGTTGCACTCTCTCTCCTCCAAGGAAGGTGCTATGCAGGAATTGTCTTGCTGGTCCTCACTTGCCCTGGCAGTCATTGCAGATAAACAGCAAGACGGGGGCTCTGCTCTTTCCTAGCCTTCCAAACAGTAAAAGAAGTTTGTCTCCCTCGTGAGCGCCAAAATGCTAAAATGAAACTTTGCACTCTCTCTTCTCCGAGGAAGGTGCTAGGCAGGAATTGTCCTGCTGGTCCTCACTTGCCCTGGCAGTCATTACAGATAAGCAGCAAGACTGGGGCTCTGCTCTTTCCTAGCCTTGCAAACAGCAAAAGAAGTTCGTCTTGCTTGTAACCGCCAATATGCTGAAATGAAACGTTGCACTCTCTCTCCTCCAAGGAAGGTGCTAGGCAGGAATTGTCTTGCTGGTCCTCACTTGCCCTGGCAGTCATTGCAGATAAACAGCAAGACTCGGGCTCTGCTCTTTCCTAGCCTTGCAAACAGGCACTCTGTTTTTTTTCTCACTCTCGCAATCCAAAAAGCAAAATGAAACGTTGCACTCTCTCTCCTCCCAGGAAGGTGCTAGGCAGGAATTGTCTTGCTGGTCCTCACTTGCCCTGGCAGTCATTGCAGATAAACAGCAAGACTGGGGCTCTACTCTCTCCTAGCCTTGCAAACAGCAAAAGCAGTTTGTCTCCATTGTGAGCGCCAAAATGCTAAAATGAAACGTTGCACTCTCTCTCCTCCAAGGAAGGTGCTAGGCAGGAATTGTCTTGCTGGTCCTCACTTGCCCTGGCAGTCATTGCAGATAAGCAGCAAGACTGGGGCTCTGCTCTTTCCTAGCCTTGCAAACAGCCAAAGCAGTTTGTCTCCCTCGTGAGCGCCAAAATGCTAAAATGAAACGTTGCACTCTCTCTCCTCCAAGGAAGGTGCTAGTCAGGAATTGTCTTGCTGGTCCTCACTTGCCCTGGCAGTCACTGCAGATAAACAGCAAGACTGGGGCTCTGCTGTTTCCTAGCCTTGCAAACAGCCAAAGAAGTTTGTCTCCCTCGTGAGCGACAAAATGCTAAAATGAAACGTTGCACTCTTTCTCCTCCAAGGAAGGTGCTAGGCAGGAATTGTCTTGCTGGTCCTCACTTGCCCTGGCAGTCATTGCAGATAAACAGCAAGACTCGGTCTCTGCTCTTTCCTACCCTTGCAAACAGACACTGTGCTTTTTCTCAATCTCGCACTCCAAAAAGCAAAATGAAACGTTGCACTCTCTCTCCTCCAAGGAAGGTGCTAGGCAGGAATTGTCTTGCTGGTCCTCACTTGCCCTGGCAGTCATTGCAGATAAACAGCAAGACTCGGGCTCTGCTCTTTCCTAGCCTTGCAAACAGCCAAAGCAGTTTGTCTCCCTCGTGAGCGCCAAAATGCTAAAATGAAACGTTGCACTCTCTCTCCTCCAAGGAAGGTGCTAGGCAGGAATTGTCTTGCTGGTCCTCACTTGCCCTGGCAGTCATTGCAGATAAACAGCAAGACTGGGGCTCTGCTATTTCCTAGCCTTGCAAACAGCAAAAGCAGTTTGTCTCCCTTGTGAGCACCAAAATGCTAAAGTGAAACGTTGCACTCTCTCTCCTCCAAGGAAGGTGCTAGTCAGGAATTGTCTTGCTGGTCCTCACTTGCCCTGGCAGTCATTGCAGATAAACAGCAAGACTGGGGCTCTGCTCTTTCCTACCCTTGCAAACAGACACTGTGTTTTTCTAAATCTCGCACTCCAAAAAGCAAAATGAAACGTTGCACTCTCTCTACTCCAAGGAAGGTGCTATGCAGGAATTGTCTTGCTGGTCCTCACTTGCCCTGGCAGTCATTGCAGATAAACAGCAAGACTGGGGCTCTGCTCTTTCCTAGCCTTGCAAACAGTAAAAGAAGTTCGTCTCCCTCGTGAGCGCCAAAATGCTAAAATGAAACGTTGCACTCTCTCTCCTCCAAGGAAGGTGCTAGGCAGGAATTGTCTTGCTGGTCCTCACTTGCCCTGGCTGTCATTGCAGATAAGCAGCAAGACTGGGGCTCTGCTCTTTCCTAGCCTTGCAAACAGCAAAAGCAGTTTGTCTCCCTTGTGAGCACCAAAATGCTAAAATGAAACGTTGCACTCTCTCTCCTCCAAGGAAGGTGCTAGGCAGGAATTGTCTTGCTGGTCCTCACTTGCCCTGGCAGTCATTGCAGATAAGCAGCAAGACTGGGGCTCTGCTATTTCATAGCCTTGCAAACAGCAAAAGCAGTTTGTCTCCCTCGTGAGCGCCAAAATGCTAAAATGGAACGTTGCACTCTCTCTCCTCCAAGGAAGGTGCTAGTCAGGAATTGTCTTGCTGGTCCTCACTTGCCCTGGCAGTCATTGCAGATAAACAGCAAGACTGGGGCTCTGCTCTTTCCTACCCTTGCAAACAGACACTGTGCTTTTTCTAAATCTCGCACTCCAAAAAGCAAAATGAAACGTTGCACTCTCTCTCCTCCAAGGAAGGTGCTAGGCAGGAATTGTCTTGCTGGTCCTCACTTGCCCTGGCAGTCATTGCAGATAAACAGCAAGACTGGGGCTCTGCTCTTTCCTAGCCTTGCAAACAGTAAAAGAAGTTTGTCTCCCTCGTGAGCGCCAAAATGCTAAAATGAAACGTTGCACTCTTTCTCCTCCAAGGAAGGTGCTAGGCAGGAATTGTCTTGCTGGTCCTCACTTGCCCTGGCAGTCATTACAGATAAGCAGCAAGACTGGGGCTCTGCTCTTTCCTAGCCTTGCAAACAGCAAAAGAAGTTCGTCTTGCTTGTAACCGCCAATATGCTGAAATGAAACGTTGCACTCTCTCTCCTCCAAGGAAGGTGCTAGGCAGGAATTGTCTTGCTGGTCCTCACTTGCCCTGGCAGTCATTGCAGATAAACAGCAAGACTGGGGCTCTACTCTCTCCTAGCCTTGCAAACAGCAAAAGCAGTTTGTCTCCATTGTGAGCGCCAAAATGCTAAAATGAAACGTTGCACTCTCTCTCCTCCAAGGAAGGTGCTAGTCAGGAATTGTCTTGCTGGTCCTCACTTGCCCTGGCAGTCATTGCAGATAAACAGCAAGACTGGGGCTCTGCTCTTTCCTACCCTTGCAAACAGACACTGTGTTTTTCTAAATCTCGCACTCCAAAAAGCAAAATGAAACGTTGCACTCTCTCTACTCCAAGGAAGGTGCTATGCAGGAATTGTCTTGCTGGTCCTCACTTGCCCTGGCAGTCATTGCAGATAAACAGCAAGACTGGGGCTCTGCTCTTTCCTAGTCTTGCAAACAGTAAAAGAAGTTCGTCTCCCTCGTGAGCGCCAAAATGCTAAAATGAAACGTTGCACTCTCTCTCCTCCAAGGAAGGTGCTAGGCAGGAATTGTCTTGCTGGTCCTCACTTGCCCTGGCTGTCATTGCAGATAAGCAGCAAGACTGGGGCTCTGCTCTTTCCTAGCCTTGCAAACAGCAAAAGCAGTTTGTCTCCCTTGTGAGCACCAAAATGCTAAAATGAAACGTTGCACTCTCTCTCCTCCAAGGAAGGTGCTAGGCAGGAATTGTCTTGCTGGTCCTCACTTGCCCTGGCAGTCATTGCAGATAAACAGCAAGACTGGGGCTCTGCTATTTCATAGCCTTGCAAACAGCAAAAGCAGTTTGTCTCCCTCGTGAGCGCCAAAATGCTAAAATGGAACGTTGCACTCTCTCTCCTCCAAGGAAGGTGCTAGTCAGGAATTGTCTTGCTGGTCCTCACTTGCCCTGGCAGTCATTGCAGATAAACAGCAAGACTGGGGCTCTGCTCTTTCCTACCCTTGCAAACAGACACTGTGCTTTTTCTAAATCTCGCACTCCAAAAAGCAAAATGAAACGTTGCACTCTCTCTCCTCCAAGGAAGGTGCTAGGCAGGAATTGTCTTGCTGGTCCTCACTTGCCCTGGCAGTCATTGCAGATAAACAGCAAGACTGGGGCTCTGCTCTTTCCTAGCCTTGCAAACAGTAAAAGAAGTTTGTCTCCCTCGTGAGCGCCAAAATGCTAAAATGAAACGTTGCACTCTTTCTCCTCCAAGGAAGGTGCTAGGCAGGAATTGTCTTGCTGGTCCTCACTTGCCCTGGCAGTCATTACAGATAAGCAGCAAGACTGGGGCTCTGCTCTTTCCTAGCCTTGCAAACAGCAAAAGAAGTTTGTCTCCATTGTGAGCGCCAAAATGCTAAAATGAAACGTTGCACTCTCTCTCCTCCAAGGAAGGTGCTAGTCAGGAATTGTCTTGCTGGTCCTCACTTGCCCTGGCAGTCATTGCAGATAAACAGCAAGACTGGGGCTCTGCTCTTCCCTACCCTTGCAAACAGACACTGTTCTTTTTCTAAATCTCGCACTCCAAAAAGCAAAATGAAACGTTGCACTCTCTCTCCTCCAAGGAAGGTGCTAGGCAGGAATTGTCTTGCTGGTCCTCACTTGCCCTGGCAGTCATTGCAGATAAACAGCAAGACTGGGGCTCTGCTCTTTCCTAGCCTTGCAAACAGCAAAAGAAGTTCGTCTCCCTCGTGAGCGCCAAAATGCTAAAATGAAACGTTGCACTCTCTCTCCTCCAAGGAAGGTGCTAGGCAGGAATTGTCTTGCTGGTCCTCACTTGCCCTGGCAGTCACTGCAGATAAACAGCAAGACTGGGGCTCTGCTCTTTCCTAGCCTTGCAAACAGCCAAAGAAGTTTGTCTCACTCGTGAGCGCCAAAATGCTAAAGTGAAACGTTGCACTCTTTCTCCTCCAAGGAAGGTGCTAGGCAGGAATTGTCTTGCTGGTCCTCACTTGCCCTGGCAGTCATTGCAGATAAACAGCAAGACTGGGGCTCTGCTCTTTCCTAGCCTTGCAAACAGACACTGTGCTTTTTCTCAATCTCGCACTCCAAAAAGCAAAATGAAACGTTGCACTCTCTCTCCTCCAAGGAAGGTGCTAGGCAGGAATTGTCTTGCTGGTCCTCACTTGCCCTGGCAGTCATTACAGATAAGCAGCAAGACTGGGGCTCTGCTCTTTCCTAGCCTTGCAAACAGCAAAAGAAGTTCGTCTTGCTTGTAACCGCCAATATGCTGAAATGAAACGTTGCACTCTCTCTCCTCCAAGGAAGGTGCTAGGCAGGAATTGTCTTGCTGGTCCTCACTTGCCCTGGCAGTCATTGCAGATAAACAGCAAGACTGGGGCTCTGCTCTTTCCTAGCCTTGCAAACAGCAAAAGGAGTTTGTCTCCCTTGTGAGCACCAAAATGCTAAAATGAAACGTTGCACTCTCTCTCCTCCAAGGAAGGTGCTAGGCAGGAATTGTCTTGCTGGTCCTCACTTGCCCTGGCAGTCATTGCAGATAAGCAGCAAGACTGGGGCTCTGCTCTTTCCTAGCCTTGCAAACAGCAAAAGAAGTTCGTCTTGCTTGTAACCGCCAATATGCTGAAATGAAACGTTGCACTCTCTCTCCTCCAAGGAAGGTGCTAGGCAGGAATTGTCTTGCTGGTCCTCACTTGCCCTGGCAGTCATTGCAGATAAACAGCAAGACTCGGGCTCTGCTCTTTCCTAGCCTTGCAAACAGGCACTCTGTTTTTTTTCTCACTCTCGCAATCCAAAAAGCAAAATGAAACGTTGCACTCTCTCTCCTCCAAGGAAGGTGCTAGGCAGGAATTGTCTTGCTGGTCCTCACTTGCCCTGGCAGTCATTGCAGATAAACAGCAAGACTGGGGCTCTACTCTCTCCTAGCCTTGCAAACAGCAAAAGCAGTTTGTCTCCATTGTGAGCGCCAAAATGCTAAAATGAAACGTTGCACTCTCTCTCCTCCAAGGAAGGTGCTAGGCAGGAATTGTCTTGCTGGTCCTCACTTGCCCTGGCAGTCATTGCAGATAAGCAGCAAGACTGGGGCTCTGCTCTTTCCTAGCCTTGCAAACAGCCAAAGCAGTTTGTCTCCCTCGTGAGCGCCAAAATGCTAAAATGAAACGTTGCACTCTCTCTCCTCCAAGGAAGGTGCTAGTCAGGAATTGTCTTGCTGGTCCTCACTTGCCCTGGCAGTCACTGCATATAAACAGCAAGACTGGGGCTCTGCTGTTTCCTAGCCTTGCAAACAGCCAAAGAAGTTTGTCTCCCTCGTGAGCGACAAAATGCTAAAATGAAACGTTGCACTCTTTCTCCACCAAGGAAGGTGCTAGGCAGGAATTGTCTTGCTGGTCCTCACTTGCCCTGGCAGTCATTGCAGATAAACAGCAAGACTCGGTCTCTGCTCTTTCCTACCCTTGCAAACAGACACTGTGCTTTTTCTCAATCTCGCACTCCAAAAAGCAAAATGAAACGTTGCACTCTCTCTCCTCCAAGGAAGGTGCTAGGCAGGAATTGTCTTGCTGGTCCTCACTTGCCCTGGCAGTCATTGCAGATAAACAGCAAGACTCGGGCTCTGCTCTTTCCTAGCCTTGCAAACAGCCAAAGCAGTATGTCTCGCTCGTGAGCGCCAAAATGCTAAAATGAAACGTTGCACTCTCTCTCCTCCAAGGAAGGTGCTAGGCAGGAATTGTCTTGCTGGTCCTCACTTGCCCTGGCAGTCATTGCAGATAAACAGCAAGACTGGGGCTCTGCTATTTCCTAGCCTTGCAAACAGCAAAAGCAGTTTGTCTCCCTTGTGAGCACCAAAATGCTAAAGTGAAACGTTGCACTCTCTCTCCTCCAAGGAAGGTGCTAGGCAGGAATTGTCTTGCTGGTCCTTACTTGCCCTGGCAGTCATTGCAGATAAGCAGCAAGACTGGGGCTCTGCTATTTCATAGCCTTGCAAACAGCAAAAGCAGTTTGTCTCCCTCGTGAGCGCCAAAATGCTAAAATGAAACGTTGCACTCTCTCTCCTCCAAGGAAGGTGCTAGGCAGGAATTGTCTTGCTGGTCCTCACTTGCCCTGGCAGTCATTGCAGATAAACAGCAAGACTGGGGCTCTGCTCTTTCCTACCCTTGCAAACAGACACTGTGTTTTTCTAAATCTCGCACTCCAAAAAGCAAAATGAAACGTTGCACTCTCTCTACTCCAAGGAAGGTGCTATGCAGGAATTGTCTTGCTGGTCCTCACTTGCCCTGGCAGTCATTGCAGATAAACAGCAAGACTGGGGCTCTGCTCTTTCCTAGCCTTGCAAACAGTAAAAGAAGTTCGTCTCCCTCGTGAGCGCCAAAATGATAAATGAAACGTTGCACTCTCTCTCCTCCAAGGAAGGTGCTAGGCAGGAATTGTCTTGCTGGTCCTCACTTGCCCTGGCTGTCATTGCAGATAAGCAGCAAGACTGGGGCTCTGCTCTTTCCTAGCCTTGCAAACAGCAAAAGCAGTTTGTCTCCCTTGTGAGCACCAAAATGCTAAAATGAAACGTTGCACTCTCTCTCCTCCAAGGAAGGTGCTAGGCAGGAATTGTCTTGCTGGTCCTCACTTGCCCTGGCAGTCATTGCAGATAAGCAGCAAGACTGGGGCTCTGCTATTTCATAGCCTTGCAAACAGCAAAAGCAGTTTGTCTCCCTCGTGAGCGCCAAAATGCTAAAATGGAACGTTGCACTCTCTCTCCTCCAAGGAAGGTGCTAGTCAGGAATTGTCTTGCTGGTCCTCACTTGCCCTGGCAGTCATTGCAGATAAACAGCAAGACTGGGGCTCTGCTCTTTCCTACCCTTGCAAACAGACACTGTGCTTTTTCTAAATCTCGCACTCCAAAAAGCAAAATGAAACGTTGCACTCTCTCTCCTCCAAGGAAGGTGCTAGGCAGGAATTGTCTTGCTGGTCCTCACTTGCCCTGGCAGTCATTGCAGATAAACAGCAAGACTGGGGCTCTGCTCTTTCCTAGCCTTGCAAACAGTAAAAGAAGTTTGTCTCCCTCGTGAGCGCCAAAATGCTAAAATGAAACGTTGCACTCTTTCTCCTCCAAGGAAGGTGCTAGGCAGGAATTGTCTTGCTGGTCCTCACTTGCCCTGGCAGTCATTACAGATAAGCAGCAAGACTGGGGCTCTGCTCTTTCCTAGCCTTGCAAACAGCAAAAGAAGTTCGTCTTGCTTGTAACCGCCAATATGCTGAAATGAAACGTTGCACTCTCTCTCCTCCAAGGAAGGTGCTAGGCAGGAATTGTCTTGCTGGTCCTCACTTGCCCTGGCAGTCATTGCAGATAAACAGCAAGACTGGGGCTCTACTCTCTCCTAGCCTTGCAAACAGCAAAAGCAGTTTGTCTCCATTGTGAGCGCCAAAATGCTAAAATGAAACGTTGCACTCTCTCTCCTCCAAGGAAGGTGCTAGTCAGGAATTGTCTTGCTGGTCCTCACTTGCCCTGGCAGTCATTGCAGATAAACAGCAAGACTGGGGCTCTGCTCTTCCCTACCCTTGCAAACAGACACTGTTCTTTTTCTAAATCTCGCACTCCAAAAAGCAAAATGAAACGTTGCACTCTCTCTCCTCCAAGGAAGGTGCTAGGCAGGAATTGTCTTGCTGGTCCTCACTTGCCCTGGCAGTCATTGCAGATAAACAGCAAGACTGGGGCTCTGCTCTTTCCTAGCCTTGCAAACAGCAAAAGCAGTTTGTCTCCCTTGTGAGCACCAAAATGCTAAAATGAAACGTTGCACTCTCTCTCCTCCAAGGAAGGTGCTAGGCAGGAATTGTCTTGCTGGTCCTCACTTGCCCTGGCAGTCATTGCAGATAAGCAGCAAGACTGGGGCTCTGCTATTTCATAGCCTTGCAAACAGCAAAAGCAGTTTGTCTCCCTCGTGAGCGCCAAAATGCTAAAATGAAACGTTGCACTCTCTCTCCTCCAAGGAAGGTGCTAGTCAGGAATTGTCTTGCTGGTCCTCACTTGCCCTGGCAGTCATTGCACATAAACAGCAAGACTGGGGCTCTGCTCTTTCCTACCCTTGCAAACAGACACTGTGCTTTTTCTAAATCTCGCACTCCAAAAAGCAAAATGAAACGTTGCACTCTCTCTCCTCCAAGGAAGGTGCTATGCAGGAATTGTCTTGCTGGTCCTCACTTGCCCTGGCAGTCATTGCAGATAAACAGCAAGACGGGGGCTCTGCTCTTTCCTAGCCTTCCAAACAGTAAAAGAAGTTTGTCTCCCTCGTGAGCGCCAAAATGCTAAAATGAAACGTTGCACTCTCTCTTCTCCGAGGAAGGTGCTAGGCAGGAATTGTCCTGCTGGTCCTCACTTGCCCTGGCAGTCATTACAGATAAGCAGCAAGACTGGGGCTCTGCTCTTTCCTAGCCTTGCAAACAGCAAAAGAAGTTCGTCTTGCTTGTAACCGCCAATATGCTGAAATGAAACGTTGCACTCTCTCTCCTCCAAGGAAGGTGCTAGGCAGGAATTGTCTTGCTGGTCCTCACTTGCCCTGGCAGTCATTGCAGATAAACAGCAAGACTCGGGCTCTGCTCTTTCCTAGCCTTGCAAACAGGCACTCTGTTTTTTTTCTCACTCTCGCAATCCAAAAAGCAAAATGAAACGTTGCACTCTCTCTCCTCCAAGGAAGGTGCTAGGCAGGAATTGTCTTGCTGGTCCTCACTTGCCCTGGCAGTCATTGCAGATAAACAGCAAGACTGGGGCTCTACTCTCTCCTAGCCTTGCAAACAGCAAAAGCAGTTTGTCTCCCTCGTGAGCGCCAAAATGCTAAAATGAAACGTTGCACTCTCTCTCCTCCAAGGAAGGTGCTAGGCAGGAATTGTCTTGCTGGTCCTCACTTGCCCTGGCAGTCATTGCAGATAAGCAGCAAGACTGGGGCTCTGCTCTTTCCTAGCCTTGCAAACAGCCAAAGCAGTTTGTCTCCCTCGTGAGCGCCAAAATGCTAAAATGAAACGTTGCACTCTCTCTCCTCCAAGGAAGGTGCTAGTCAGGAATTGTCTTGCTGGATCTCACTTGCCCTGGCAGTCACTGCAGATAAACAGCAAGACTGGGGCTCTGCTGTTTCCTAGCCTTGCAAACAGCCAAAGAAGTTTGTCTCCCTCGTGAGCGACAAAATGCTAAAATGAAACGTTGCACTCTTTCTCCACCAAGGAAGGTGCTAGGCAGGAATTGTCTTGCTGGTCCTCACTTGCCCTGGCAGTCATTGCAGATAAACAGCAAGACTCGGTCTCTGCTCTTTCCTACCCTTGCAAACAGACACTGTGCTTTTTCTCAATCTCGCACTCCAAAAAGCAAAATGAAACGTTGCACTCTCTCTCCTCCAAGGAAGGTGCTAGGCAGGAATTGTCTTGCTGGTCCTCACTTGCCCTGGCAGTCATTGCAGATAAACAGCAAGACTCGGGCTCTGCTCTTTCCTAGCCTTGCAAACAGCCAAAGCAGTTTGAATCCCTCGTGAGCGCCAAAATGCTAAAATGAAACGTTGCACTCTCTCTCCTCCAAGGAAGGTGCTAGGCAGGAATTGTCTTGCTGGTCCTCACTTGCCCTGGCAGTCATTGCAGATAAACAGCAAGACTGGGGCTCTGCTATTTCCTAGCCTTGCAAACAGCAAAAGCAGTTTGTCTCCCTTGTGAGCACCAAAATGCTAAAGTGAAACGTTGCACTCTCTCTCCTCCAAGGAAGGTGCTAGGCAGGAATTGTCTTGCTGGTCCTTACTTGCCCTGGCAGTCATTGCAGATAAGCAGCAAGACTGGGGCTCTGCTATTTCATAGCCTTGCAAACAGCAAAAGCAGTTTGTCTCCCTCGTGAGCGCCAAAATGCTAAAATGAAACGTTGCACTCTCTCTCCTCCAAGGAAGGTGCTAGGCAGGAATTGTCTTGCTGGTCCTCACTTGCCCTGGCAGTCATTGCAGATAAACAGCAAGACTGGGGCTCTGCTCTTTCCTACCCTTGCAAACAGACACTGTGTTTTTCTAAATCTCGCACTCCAATAAGCAAAATGAAACGTTGCACTCTCTCTACTCCAAGGAAGGTGCTATGCAGGAATTGTCTTGCTGGTCCTCACTTGCCCTGGCAGTCATTGCAGATAAACAGCAAGACTGGGGCTCTGCTCTTTCCTAGCCTTTTAAACAGTAAAAGAAGTTCGTCTCCCTCGTGAGCGCCAAAATGCTAAAATGAAACGTTGCACTCTCTCTCCTCCAAGGAAGGTGCTAGGCAGGAATTGTCTTGCTGGTCCTCACTTGCCCTGGCTGTCATTGCAGATAAGCAGCAAGACTGGGGCTCTGCTCTTTCCTAGCCTTGCAAACAGCAAAAGCAGTTTGTCTCCCTTGTGAGCACCAAAATGCTAAAATGAAACGTTGCACTCTCTCTCCTCCAAGGAAGGTGCTAGGCAGGAATTGTCTTGCTGGTCCTCACTTGCCCTGGCAGTCATTGCAGATAAGCAGCAAGACTGGGGCTCTGCTATTTCATAGCCTTGCAAACAGCAAAAGCAGTTTGTCTCCCTCGTGAGCGCCAAAATGCTAAAATGGAACGTTGCACTCTCTCTCCTCCAAGGAAGGTGCTAGTCAGGAATTGTCTTGCTGGTCCTCACTTGCCCTGGCAGTCATTGCAGATAAACAGCAAGACTGGGGCTCTGCTCTTTCCTACCCTTGCAAACAGACACTGTGCTTTTTCTAAATCTCGCACTCCAAAAAGCAAAATGAAACGTTGCACTCTCTCTCCTCCAAGGAAGGTGCTAGGCAGGAATTGTCTTGCTGGTCCTCACTTGCCCTGGCAGTCATTGCAGATAAACAGCAAGACTGGGGCTCTGCTCTTTCCTAGCCTTGCAAACAGCCAAAGCAGTTTGTCTCCCTCGTGAGCGCCAAAATGCTAAAATGAAACGTTGCACTATTTCTCCTCCAAGGAAGGTGCTAGGCAGGAATTGTCTTGCTGGTCCTCACTTGCCCTGGCAGTCATTACAGATAAGCAGCAAGACTGGGGCTCTGCTCTTTCCTAGCCTTGCAAACAGCCAAAGCAGTTTGTCTCCCTCGTGAGCGCCAAAATGCTAAAATGAAACGTTGCACTCTCTCTCCTCCAAGGAAGGTGCTAGTCAGGAATTGTCTTGCTGGATCTCACTTGCCCTGGCAGTCACTGCAGATAAACAGCAAGACTGGGGCTCTGCTGTTTCCTAGCCTTGCAAACAGCCAAAGAAGTTTGTCTCCCTCGTGAGCGACAAAATGCTAAAATGAAACGTTGCACTCTTTCTCCACCAAGGAAGGTGCTAGGCAGGAATTGTCTTGCTGGTCCTCACTTGCCCTGGCAGTCATTGCAGATAAACAGCAAGACTCGGTCTCTGCTCTTTCCTACCCTTGCAAACAGACACTGTGCTTTTTCTCAATCTCGCACTCCAAAAAGCAAAATGAAACGTTGCACTCTCTCTCCTCCAAGGAAGGTGCTAGGCAGGAATTGTCTTGCTGGTCCTCACTTGCCCTGGCAGTCATTGCAGATAAACAGCAAGACTCGGGCTCTGCTCTTTCCTAGCCTTGCAAACAGCCAAAGCAGTTTGTCTCCCTCGTGAGCGCCAAAATGCTAAAATGAAACGTTGCACTCTCTCTCCTCCAAGGAAGGTGCTAGGCAGGAATTGTCTTGCTGGTCCTCACTTGCCCTGGCAGTCATTGCAGATAAACAGCAAGACTGGGGCTCTGCTATTTCCTAGCCTTGCAAACAGCAAAAGCAGTTTGTCTCGTTTGTGAGCACCAAAATGCTAAAGTGAAACGTTGCACTCTCTCTCCTCCAAGGAAGGTGCTAGGCAGGAATTGTCTTGCTGGTCCTTACTTGCCCTGGCAGTCATTGCAGATAAGCAGCAAGACTGGGGCTCTGCTATTTCATAGCCTTGCAAACAGCAAAAGCAGTTTGTCTCCCTCGTGAGCGCCAAAATGCTAAAATGAAACGTTGCACTCTCTCTCCTCCAAGGAAGGTGCTAGGCAGGAATTGTCTTGCTGGTCCTCACTTGCCCTGGCAGTCATTGCAGATAAACAGCAAGACTGGGGCTCTGCTCTTTCCTACCCTTGCAAACAGACACTGTGTTTTTCTAAATCTCGCACTCCAAAAAGCAAAATGAAACGTTGCACTCTCTCTCCTCCAAGGAAGGTGCTATGCAGGAATTGTCTTGCTGGTCCTCACTTGCCCTGGCAGTCATTGCAGATAAACAGCAAGACTGGGGCTCTGCTCTTTCCTAGCCTTGCAAACAGTAAAAGAAGTTCGTCTCCCTCGTGAGCGCCAAAATGCTAAAATGAAACGTTGCACTCTCTCTCCTCCAAGGAAGGTGCTAGGCAGGAATTGTCTTGCTGGTCCTCACTTGCCCTGGCTGTCATTGCAGATAAGCAGCAAGACTGGGGCTCTGCTCTTTCCTAGCCTTGCAAACAGCAAAAGCAGTTTGTCTCCCTTGTGAGCACCAAAATGCTAAAATGAAACGTTGCACTCTCTCTCCTCCAAGGAAGGTGCTAGGCAGGAATTGTCTTGCTGGTCCTCACTTGCCCTGGCAGTCATTGCAGATAAGCAGCAAGACTGGGGCTCTGCTATTTCATAGCCTTGCAAACAGCAAAAGCAGTTTGTCTCCCTCGTGAGCGCCAAAATGCTAAAATGGAACGTTGCACTCTCTCTCCTCCAAGGAAGGTGCTAGTCAGGAATTGTCTTGCTGGTCCTCACTTGCCCTGGCAGTCATTGCAGATAAACAGCAAGACTGGGGCTCTGCTCTTTCCTACCCTTGCAAACAGACACTGTGCTTTTTCTAAATCTCGCACTCCAAAAAGCAAAATGAAACGTTGCACTCTCTCTCCTCCAAGGAAGGTGCTAGGCAGGAATTGTCTTGCTGGTCCTCACTTGCCCTGGCAGTCATTGCAGATAAACAGCAAGACTGGGGCTCTGCTCTTTCCTAGCCTTGCAAACAGTAAAAGAAGTTTGTCTCCCTCGTGAGCGCCAAAATGCTAAAATGAAACGTTGCACTCTTTCTCCTCCAAGGAAGGTGCTAGGCAGGAATTGTCTTGCTGGTCCTCACTTGCCCTGGCAGTCATTACAGATAAGCAGCAAGACTGGGGCTCTGCTCTTTCCTAGCCTTGCAAACAGCAAAAGAAGTTCGTCTTGCTTGTAACCGCCAATATGCTGAAATGAAACGTTGCACTATCTCTCCTCCAAGGAAGGTGCTAGGCAGGAATTGTCTTGCTGGTCCTCACTTGCCCTGGCAGTCATTGCAGATAAACAGCAAGACTCGGGCTCTGCTCTTTCCTAGCCTTGCAAACAGGGACTCTGTTTTTTTTCTCACTCTCGCAATCCAAAAAGCAAAATGAAACGTTGCACTCTCTCTCCTCCAAGGAAGGTGCTAGGCAGGAATTGTCTTGCTGGTCCTCACTTGCCCTGGCAGTCATTGCAGATAAACAGCAAGACTGGGGCTCTACTCTCTCCTAGCCTTGCAAACAGCAAAAGCAGTTTGTCTCCATTGTGAGCGCCAAAATGCTAAAATGAAACGTTGCACTCTCTCTCCTCCAAGGAAGGTGCTAGTCAGGAATTGTCTTGCTGGTCCTCACTTGCCCTGGCAGTCATTGCAGATAAACAGCAAGACTGGGGCTCTGCTCTTCCCTACCCTTGCAAACAGACACTGTTCTTTTTCTAAATCTCGCACTCCAAAAAGCAAAATGAAACGTTGCACTCTCTCTCCTCCAAGGAAGGTGCTAGGCAGGAATTGTCTTGCTGGTCCTCACTTGCCCTGGCAGTCATTGCAGATAAACAGCAAGACTGGGGCTCTGCTCTTTCCTAGCCTTGCAAACAGCAAAAGAAGTTCGTCTCCCTCGTGAGCGCCAAAATGCTAAAATGAAACGTTGCACTCTCTCTCCTCCAAGGAAGGTGCTAGGCAGGAATTGTCTTGCTGGTCCTCACTTGCCCTGGCAGTCATTGCAGATAAACAGCAAGACTGGGGCTCTGCTCTATCCTAGCCTTGCAAACAGCAAAAGCAGTTTGTCTCCCTTGTGAGCGCCAAAATGCTAAAATGAAACGTTGCACTCTCTCTCCTCCAAGGAAGGTGCTAGGCAGGAATTGTCTTGCTGGTCCTCACTTGCCCTGGCAGTCATTGCAGATAAACAGCAAGACTGGGGCTCTGCTCTTTCCTAGCCTTGCAAACAGCAAAAGAAGTTCGTCTTGCTTGTAACCGCCAATATGCTGAAATGAAACGTTGCACTCTCTCTCCTCCAAGGAAGGTGCTAGGCAGGAATTGTCTTGCTGGTCCTCACTTGCCCTGGCAGTCATTGCAGATAAACAGCAAGACTCGGTCTCTGCTCTTTCCTACCCTTGCAAACAGACACTGTGCTTTTTCTCAATCTCGCACTCCAAAAAGCAAAATGAAACGTTGCGCTCTCTCTCCTCCAAGGAAGGTGCTAGGCAGGAATTGTCTTGCTGGTCCTCACTTGCCCTGGCAGTCATTGCAGATAAACAGCAAGACTGGGGCTCTGCTCTATCCTAGCCTTGCAAACAGCCAAAGAATTTTGTCTCGCTCGTGAGCGCCAAAATGCTAAAATGAAACGTTGCACTCTCTCTCCTCCAAGGAAGGTGCTATGCAGGAATTGTCTTGCTGGCCCTCACTTGCCCTGGCAGTCATTGCAGATAAACAGCAAGACTGGGGCTCTGCTCTTTCCTAGCCTTGCAAACAGTAAAAAAGTTTGTCTCCCTCGTGAGCGCCAAAATGCTAAAATGAAACGTTGCACTCTCTCTTCTCCGAGGAAGGTGCTAGGCAGGAATTGTCCTGCTGGTCCTCACTTGCCCTGGCAGTCATTACAGATAAGCAGCAAGACTGGGGCTCTGCTCTTTCCTAGCCTTGCAAACAGCAAAAGAAGTTCGTCTTGCTTGTAACCGCCAATATGCTGAAATGAAACGTTGCACTCTCTCTCCTCCAAGGAAGGTGCTAGGCAGGAATTGTCTTGCTGGTCCTCACTTGCCCTGGCAGTCATTGCAGATAAACAGCAAGACTCGGGCTCTGCTCTTTCCTAGCCTTGCAAACAGGCACTCTGTTTTTTTTCTCACTCTCGCAATCCAAAAAGCAAAATGAAACGTTGCACTCTCTCTCCTCCAAGGAAGGTGCTAGGCAGGAATTGTCTTGCTGGTCCTCACTTGCCCTGGCAGTCATTGCAGATAAACAGCAAGACTGGGGCTCTACTCTCTCCTAGCCTTGCAAACAGCCAAAGCAGTTTGTCTCCCTCGTGAGCGCCAAAATGCTAAAATGAAATGTTGCACTCTCTCTCCTCCAAGGAAGGTGCTAGGCAGGAATTGTCTTGCTGGTCCTCACTTGCCGTGGCAGTCATTGCAGATAAGCAGCAAGACTGGGGCTCTGCTCTTTCCTAGCCTTGCAAACAGCCAAAGAAGTTTGTCTCCCTCGTGAGCGCCAAAATGCTAAAATGAAACGTTGCACTCTCTCTCCTCCAAGGAAGGTGCTAGTCAGGAATTGTCTTGCTGGTCCTCACTTGCCCTGGCAGTCACTGCAGATAAACAGCAAGACTGGGGCTCTGCTGTTTCCTAGCCTTGCAAACAGACAAAGAAGTTTGTCTCCCTCGTGAGCGCCAAAATGCTAAAATGAAACGTTGCACTCTTTCTCCTCCAAGGAAGGTGCTAGGCAGGAATTGTCTTGCTGGTCCTCACTTGCCCTGGCAGTCATTGCAGATAAACAGCAAGACTCGGTCTCTGCTCTTTCCTACCCTTGCAAACAGACACTGTGCTTTTTCTCAATCTCGCACTCCAAAAAGCAAAATGAAACGTTGCACTCTCTCTCCTCCAAGGAAGGTGCTAGGCAGGAATTGTCTTGCTGGTCCTCACTTGCCCTGGCAGTCATTGCAGATAAACAGCAAGACTCGGGCTCTGCTCTATCCTAGCCTTGCAAACAGCCAAAGAATTTTGTCTCGCTCGTGAGCGCCAAAATGCTAAAATGAAACGTTGCACTCTCTCTCCTCCAAGGAAGGTGCTATGCAGGAATTGTCTTGCTGGCCCTCACTTGCCCTGGCAGTCATTGCAGATAAACAGCAAGACTGGGGCTCTGCTCTTTCCTAGCCTTGCAAACAGTAAAAAAGTTTGTCTCCCTCGTGAGCGCCAAAATGCTAAAATGAAACGTTGCACTCTCTCTTCTCCGAGGAAGGTGCTAGGCAGGAATTGTCCTGCTGGTCCTCACTTGCCCTGGCAGTCATTACAGATAAGCAGCAAGACTGGGGCTCTGCTCTTTCCTAGCCTTGCAAACAGCAAAAGAAGTTCGTCTTGCTTGTAACCGCCAATATGCTGAAATGAAACGTTGCACTCTCTCTCCTCCAAGGAAGGTGCTAGGCAGGAATTGTCTTGCTGGTCCTCACTTGCCCTGGCAGTCATTGCAGATAAACAGCAAGACTCGGGCTCTGCTCTTTCCTAGCCTTGCAAACAGGCACTCTGTTTTTTTTCTCACTCTCGCAATCCAAAAAGCAAAATGAAACGTTGCACTCTCTCTCCTCCAAGGAAGGTGCTAGGCAGGAATTGTCTTGCTGGTCCTCACTTGCCCTGGCAGTCATTGCAGATAAACAGCAAGACTGGGGCTCTACTCTCTCCTAGCCTTGCAAACAGCCAAAGCAGTTTGTCTCCCTCGTGAGCGCCAAAATGCTAAAATGAAACGTTGCACTCTCTCTCCTCCAAGGAAGGTGCTAGGCAGGAATTGTCTTGCTGGTCCTCACTTGCCGTGGCAGTCATTGCAGATAAGCAGCAAGACTGGGGCTCTGCTCTTTCCTAGCCTTGCAAACAGCCAAAGCAGTTTGTCTCCCTCGTGAGCGCCAAAATGCTAAAATGAAACGTTGCACTCTCTCTCCTCCAAGGAAGGTGCTAGTCAGGAATTGTCTTGCTGGTCCTCACTTGCCCTGGCAGTCACTGCAGATAAACAGCAAGACTGGGGCTCTGCTGTTTCCTAGCCTTGCAAACAGACAAAGAAGTTTGTCTCCCTCGTGAGCGACAAAATGCTAAAATGAAACGTTGCACTCTTTCTCCTCCAAGGAAGGTGCTAGGCAGGAATTGTCTTGCTGGTCCTCACTTGCCCTGGCAGTCATTGCAGATAAACAGCAAGACTCGGTCTCTGCTCTTTCCTACCCTTGCAAACAGACACTGTGCTTTTTCTCAATCTCGCACTCCAAAAAGCAAAATGAAACGTTGCACTCTCTCTCCTCCAAGGAAGGTGCTAGGCAGGAATTGTCTTGCTGGTCCTCACTTGCCCTGGCAGTCATTGCAGATAAACAGCAAGACTCGGGCTCTGCTCTTTCCTAGCCTTGCAAACAGCCAAAGCAGTTTGTCTCCCTCGTGAGCGCCAAAATGCTAAAATGAAACATTGCACTCTCTCTCCTCCAAGGAAGGTGCTAGGCAGGAATTGTCTTGCTGGTCCTCACTTGCCCTGGCAGTCATTGCAGATAAACAGCAAGACTGGGGCTCTACTCTCTCCTAGCCTTGCAAACAGCAAAAGCAGTTTGTCTCCATTGTGAGCGCCAAAATGCTAAAATGAAACGTTGCACTCTCTCTCCTCCAAGGAAGGTGCTAGTCAGGAATTGTCTTGCTGGTCCTCACTTGCCCTGGCAGTCATTGCAGATAAACAGCAAGACTGGGGCTCTGCTCTTCCCTACCCTTGCAAACAGACACTGTTCTTTTTCTAAATCTCGCACTCCAAAAAGCAAAATGAAACGTTGCACTCTCTCTCCTCCAAGGAAGGTGCTAGGCAGGAATTGTCTTGCTGGTCCACACTTGCCCTGGCAGTCATTGCAGATAAACAGCAAGACTGGGGCTCTGCTCTTTCCTAGCCTTGCAAACAGCAAAAGAAGTTCGTCTCCCTCGTGAGCGCCAAAATGCTAAAATGAAACGTTGCACTCTCTCTCCTCCAAGGAAGGTGCTAGGCAGGAATTGTCTTGCTGGTCCTCACTTGCCCTGGCAGTCACTGCAGATAAACAGCAAGACTGGGGCTCTGCTCTTTCCTAGCCTTGCAAACAGCCAAAGAAGTTTGTCTCCCTCGTGAGCGCCAAAATGCTAAAGTGAAACGTTGCACTCTTTCTCCTCCAAGGAAGGTGCTAGGCAGGAATTGTCTTGCTGGTCCTCACTTGCCCTGGCAGTCATTGCAGATAAACAGCAAGACTCGGTCTCTGCTCTTTCCTACCCTTGCAAACAGACACTGTGCTTTTTCTCAATCTCGCACTCCAAAAAGCAAAATGAAACGTTGCACTCTCTCTCCTCCAAGGAAGGTGCTAGGCAGGAATTGTCTTGCTGGTCCTCACTTGCCCTGGCAGTCATTGCAGATAAGCAGCAAGACTGGGGCTCTGCTATTTCATAGCCTTGCAAACAGCAAAAGCAGTTTGTCTCCCTCGTGAGCGCCAAAATGCTAAAATGAAACGTTGCACTCTCTCTCCTCCAAGGAAGGTGCTAGTCAGGAATTGTCTTGCTGGTCCTCACTTGCCCTGGCAGTCATTGCAGATAAACAGCAAGACTGGGGCTCTGCTCTTTCCTACCCTTGCAAACAGACACTGTGTTTTTCTAAATCTCGCACTCCAAAAAGCAAAATGAAACGTTGCACTCTCTCTACTCCAAGGAAGGTGCTATGCAGGAATTGTCTTGCTGGTCCTCACTTGCCCTGGCAGTCATTGCAGATAAACAGCAAGACTGGGGCTCTGCTCTTTCCTAGCCTTGCAAACAGTAAAAGAAGTTCGTCTCCCTCGTGAGCGCCAAAATGCTAAAATGAAACGTTGCACTCTCTCTCCTCCAAGGAAGGTGCTAGGCAGGAATTGTCTTGCTGGTCCTCACTTGCCCTGGCAGTCATTGCAGATAAACAGCAAGACTGGGGCTCTGCTATTTCATAGCCTTGCAAACAGCAAAAGCAGTTTGTCTCCCTTGTGAGCACCAAAATGCTAAAGTGAAACGTTGCACTCTCTCTCCTCCAAGGAAGGTGCTAGGCAGGAATTGTCTTGCTGGTCCTTACTTGCCCTGGCAGTCATTGCAGATAAGCAGCAAGACTGGGGCTCTGCTATTTCATAGCCTTGCAAACAGCAAAAGCAGTTTGTCTCCCTCGTGAGCGCCAAAATGCTAAAATGAAACGTTGCACTCTCTCTCCTCCAAGGAAGGTGCTAGGCAGGAATTGTCTTGCTGGTCCTCACTTGCCCTGGCAGTCATTGCAGATAAACAGCAAGACTGGGGCTCTGCTCTTTCCTACCCTTGCAAACAGACACTGTGTTTTTCTAAATCTCGCACTCCAATAAGCAAAATGAAACGTTGCACTCTCTCTACTCCAAGGAAGGTGCTATGCAGGAATTGTCTTGCTGGTCCTCACTTGCCCTGGCAGTCATTGCAGATAAACAGCAAGACTGGGGCTCTGCTCTTTCCTAGCCTTGCAAACAGTAAAAGAAGTTCGTCTCCCTCGTGAGCGCCAAAATGCTAAAATGAAACGTTGCACTCTCTCTCCTCCAAGGAAGGTGCTAGGCAGGAATTGTCTTGCTGGTCCTCACTTGCCCTGGCTGTCATTGCAGATAAGCAGCAAGACTGGGGCTCTGCTCTTTCCTAGCCTTGCAAACAGCAAAAGCAGTTTGTCTCCCTTGTGAGCACCAAAATGCTAAAATGAAACGTTGCACTCTCTCTCCTCCAAGGAAGGTGCTAGGCAGGAATTGTCTTGCTGGTCCTCACTTGCCCTGGCAGTCATTGCAGATAAGCAGCAAGACTGGGGCTCTGCTATTTCATAGCCTTGCAAACAGCAAAAGCAGTTTGTCTCCCTCGTGAGCGCCAAAATGCTAAAATGGAACGTTGCACTCTCTCTCCTCCAAGGAAGGTGCTAGTCAGGAATTGTCTTGCTGGTCCTCACTTGCCCTGGCAGTCATTGCAGATAAACAGCAAGACTGGGGCTCTGCTCTTTCCTACCCTTGCAAACAGACACTGTGCTTTTTCTAAATCTCGCACTCCAAAAAGCAAAATGAAACGTTGCACTCTCTCTCCTCCAAGGAAGGTGCTAGGCAGGAATTGTCTTGCTGGTCCTCACTTGCCCTGGCAGTCATTGCAGATAAACAGCAAGACTGGGGCTCTGCTCTTTCCTAGCCTTGCAAACAGTAAAAGAAGTTTGTCTCCCTCGTGAGCGCCAAAATGCTAAAATGAAACGTTGCACTATTTCTCCTCCAAGGAAGGTGCTAGGCAGGAATTGTCTTGCTGGTCCTCACTTGCCCTGGCAGTCATTACAGATAAGCAGCAAGACTGGGGCTCTGCTCTTTCCTAGCCTTGCAAACAGCCAAAGCAGTTTGTCTCCCTCGTGAGCGCCAAAATGCTAAAATGAAACGTTGCACTCTCTCTCCTCCAAGGAAGGTGCTAGTCAGGAATTGTCTTGCTGGTCCTCACTTGCCCTGGCAGTCACTGCAGATAAACAGCAAGACTGGGGCTCTGCTGTTTCCTAGCCTTGCAAACAGCCAAAGAAGTTTGTCTCCCTCGTGAGCGACAAAATGCTAAAATGAAACGTTGCACTCTTTCTCCACCAAGGAAGGTGCTAGGCAGGAATTGTCTTGCTGGTCCTCACTTGCCCTGGCAGTCATTGCAGATAAACAGCAAGACTCGGTCTCTGCTCTTTCCTACCCTTGCAAACAGACACTGTGCTTTTTCTCAATCTCGCACTCCAAAAAGCAAAATGAAACGTTGCACTCTCTCTCCTCCAAGGAAGGTGCTAGGCAGGAATTGTCTTGCTGGTCCTCACTTGCCCTGGCAGTCATTGCAGATAAACAGCAAGACTCGGGCTCTGCTCTTTCCTAGCCTTGCAAACAGCCAAAGCAGTTTGTCTCCCTCGTGAGCGCCAAAATGCTAAAATGAAACGTTGCACTCTCTCTCCTCCAAGGAAGGTGCTAGGCAGGAATTGTCTTGCTGGTCCTCACTTGCCCTGGCAGTCATTGCAGATAAACAGCAAGACTGGGGCTCTGCTATTTCCTAGCCTTGCAAACAGCAAAAGCAGTTTGTCTCCCTTGTGAGCACCAAAATGCTAAAGTGAAACGTTGCACTCTCTCTCCTCCAAGGAAGGTGCTAGGCAGGAATTGTCTTGCTGGTCCTTACTTGCCCTGGCAGTCATTGCAGATAAGCAGCAAGACTGGGGCTCTGCTATTTCATAGCCTTGCAAACAGCAAAAGCAGTTTGTCTCCCTCGTGAGCGCCAAAATGCTAAAATGAAACGTTGCACTCTCTCTCCTCCAAGGAAGGTGCTAGGCAGGAATTGTCTTGCTGGTCCTCACTTGCCCTGGCAGTCATTGCAGATAAACAGCAAGACTGGGGCTCTGCTCTTTCCTACCCTTGCAAACAGACACTGTGTTTTTCTAAATCTCGCACTCCAAAAAGCAAAATGAAACGTTGCACTCTCTCTACTCCAAGGAAGGTGCTATGCAGGAATTGTCTTGCTGGTCCTCACTTGCCCTGGCAGTCATTGCAGATAAACAGCAAGACTGGGGCTCTGCTCTTTCCTAGCCTTGCAAACAGTAAAAGAAGTTCGTCTCCCTCGTGAGCGCCAAAATGCTAAAATGAAACGTTGCACTCTCTCTCCTCCAAGGAAGGTGCTAGGCAGGAATTGTCTTGCTGGTCCTCACTTGCCCTGGCTGTCATTGCAGATAAGCAGCAAGACTGGGGCTCTGCTCTTTCCTAGCCTTGCAAACAGCAAAAGCAGTTTGTCTCCCTTGTGAGCACCAAAATGCTAAAATGAAACGTTGCACTCTCTCTCCTCCAAGGAAGGTGCTAGGCAGGAATTGTCTTGCTGGTCCTCACTTGCCCTGGCAGTCATTGCAGATAAGCAGCAAGACTGGGGCTCTGCTATTTCATAGCCTTGCAAACAGCAAAAGCAGTTTGTCTCCCTCGTGAGCGCCAAAATGCTAAAATGGAACGTTGCACTCTCTCTCCTCCAAGGAAGGTGCTAGTCAGGAATTGTCTTGCTGGTCCTCACTTGCCCTGGCAGTCATTGCAGATAAACAGCAAGACTGGGGCTCTGCTCTTTCCTACCCTTGCAAACAGACACTGTGCTTTTTCTAAATCTCGCACTCCAAAAAGCAAAATGAAACGTTGCACTCTCTCTCCTCCAAGGAAGGTGCTAGGCAGGAATTGTCTTGCTGGTCCTCACTTGCCCTGGCAGTCATTGCAGATAAACAGCAAGACTGGGGCTCTGCTCTTTCCTAGCCTTGCAAACAGTAAAAGAAGTTCGTCTCCCTCGTGAGCGCCAAAATGCTAAAATGAAACGTTGCACTCTCTCTCCTCCAAGGAAGGTGCTAGGCAGGAATTGTCTTGCTGGTCCTCACTTGCCCTGGCTGTCATTGCAGATAAGCAGCAAGACTGGGGCTCTGCTCTTTCCTAGCCTTGCAAACAGCAAAAGCAGTTTGTCTCCCTTGTGAGCACCAAAATGCTAAAATGAAACGTTGCACTCTCTCTCCTCCAAGGAAGGTGCTAGGCAGGAATTGTCTTGCTGGTCCTCACTTGCCCTGGCAGTCATTGCAGATAAGCAGCAAGACTGGGGCTCTGCTATTTCATAGCCTTGCAAACAGCAAAAGCAGTTTGTCTCCCTCGTGAGCGCCAAAATGCTAAAATGGAACGTTGCACTCTCTCTCCTCCAAGGAAGGTGCTAGTCAGGAATTGTCTTGCTGGTCCTCACTTGCCCTGGCAGTCATTGCAGATAAACAGCAAGACTGGGGCTCTGCTCTTTCCTACCCTTGCAAACAGACACTGTGCTTTTTCTAAATCTCGCACTCCAAAAAGCAAAATGAAACGTTGCACTCTCTCTCCTCCAAGGAAGGTGCTAGGCAGGAATTGTCTTGCTGGTCCTCACTTGCCCTGGCAGTCATTGCAGATAAACAGCAAGACTGGGGCTCTGCTCTTTCCTAGCCTTGCAAACAGTAAAAGAAGTTTGTCTCCCTCGTGAGCGCCAAAATGCTAAAATGAAACGTTGCACTCTTTCTCCTCCAAGGAAGGTGCTAGGCAGGAATTGTCTTGCTGGTCCTCACTTGCCCTGGCAGTCATTACAGATAAGCAGCAAGACTGGGGCTCTGCTCTTTCCTAGCCTTGCAAACAGCAAAAGAAGTTCGTCTTGCTTGTAACCGCCAATATGCTGAAATGAAACGTTGCACTATCTCTCCTCCAAGGAAGGTGCTAGGCAGGAATTGTCTTGCTGGTCCTCACTTGCCCTGGCAGTCATTGCAGATAAACAGCAAGACTCGGGCTCTGCTCTTTCCTAGCCTTGCAAACAGGGACTCTGTTTTTTTTCTCACTCTCGCAATCCAAAAAGCAAAATGAAACGTTGCACTCTCTCTCCTCCAAGGAAGGTGCTAGGCAGGAATTGTCTTGCTGGTCCTCACTTGCCCTGGCAGTCATTGCAGATAAACAGCAAGACTGGGGCTCTACTCTCTCCTAGCCTTGCAAACAGCAAAAGCAGTTTGTCTCCATTGTGAGCGCCAAAATGCTAAAATGAAACGTTGCACTCTCTCTCCTCCAAGGAAGGTGCTAGTCAGGAATTGTCTTGCTGGTCCTCACTTGCCCTGGCAGTCATTGCAGATAAACAGCAAGACTGGGGCTCTGCTCTTCCCTACCCTTGCAAACAGACACTGTTCTTTTTCTAAATCTCGCACTCCAAAAAGCAAAATGAAATGTTGCACTCTCTCTCCTCCAAGGAAGGTGCTAGGCAGGAATTGTCTTGCTGGTCCTCACTTGCCCTGGCAGTCATTGCAGATAAACAGCAAGACTGGGGCTCTGCTCTTTCCTAGCCTTGCAAACAGCAAAAGAAGTTCGTCTCCCTCGTGAGCGCCAAAATGCTAAAATGAAACGTTGCACTCTCTCTCCTCCAAGGAAGGTGCTAGGCAGGAATTGTCTTGCTGGTCCTCACTTGCCCTGGCAGTCATTGCAGATAAACAGCAAGACTGGGGCTCTGCTCTATCCTAGCCTTGCAAACAGCAAAAGCAGTTTGTCTCCCTTGTGAGCGCCAAAATGCTAAAATGAAACGTTGCACTCTCTCTCCTCCAAGGAAGGTGCTAGGCAGGAATTGTCTTGCTGGTCCTCACTTGCCCTGGCAGTCATTGCAGATAAACAGCAAGACTGGGGCTCTGCTCTTTCCTAGCCTTGCAAACAGCAAAAGAAGTTCGTCTTGCTTGTAACCGCCAATATGCTGAAATGAAACGTTGCACTCTCTCTCCTCCAAGGAAGGTGCTAGGCAGGAATTGTCTTGCTGGTCCTCACTTGCCCTGGCAGTCATTGCAGATAAACAGCAAGACTCGGTCTCTGCTCTTTCCTACCCTTGCAAACAGACACTGTGCTTTTTCTCAATCTCGCACTCCAAAAAGCAAAATGAAACGTTGCGCTCTCTCTCCTCCAAGGAAGGTGCTAGGCAGGAATTGTCTTGCTGGTCCTCACTTGCCCTGGCAGTCATTGCAGATAAACAGCAAGACTGGGGCTCTGCTCTATCCTAGCCTTGCAAACAGCCAAAGAATTTTGTCTCGCTCGTGAGCGCCAAAATGCTAAAATGAAACGTTGCACTCTCTCTCCTCCAAGGAAGGTGCTATGCAGGAATTGTCTTGCTGGCCCTCACTTGCCCTGGCAGTCATTGCAGATAAACAGCAAGACTGGGGCTCTGCTCTTTCCTAGCCTTGCAAACAGTAAAAAAGTTTGTCTCCCTCGTGAGCGCCAAAATGCTAAAATGAAACGTTGCACTCTCTCTTCTCCGAGGAAGGTGCTAGGCAGGAATTGTCCTGCTGGTCCTCACTTGCCCTGGCAGTCATTACAGATAAGCAGCAAGACTGGGGCTCTGCTCTTTCCTAGCCTTGCAAACAGCAAAAGAAGTTCGTCTTGCTTGTAACCGCCAATATGCTGAAATGAAACGTTGCACTCTCTCTCCTCCAAGGAAGGTGCTAGGCAGGAATTGTCTTGCTGGTCCTCACTTGCCCTGGCAGTCATTGCAGATAAACAGCAAGACTCGGGCTCTGCTCTTTCCTAGCCTTGCAAACAGGCACTCTGTTTTTTTTCTCACTCTCGCAATCCAAAAAGCAAAATGAAACGTTGCACTCTCTCTCCTCCAAGGAAGGTGCTAGGCAGGAATTGTCTTGCTGGTCCTCACTTGCCCTGGCAGTCATTGCAGATAAACAGCAAGACTGGGGCTCTACTCTCTCCTAGCCTTGCAAACAGCCAAAGCAGTTTGTCTCCCTCGTGAGCGCCAAAATGCTAAAATGAAACGTTGCACTCTCTCTCCTCCAAGGAAGGTGCTAGGCAGGAATTGTCTTGCTGGTCCTCACTTGCCGTGGCAGTCATTGCAGATAAGCAGCAAGACTGGGGCTCTGCTCTTTCCTAGCCTTGCAAACAGCCAAAGCAGTTTGTCTCCCTCGTGAGCGCCAAAATGCTAAAATGAAACGTTGCACTCTCTCTCCTCCAAGGAAGGTGCTAGTCAGGAATTGTCTTGCTGGTCCTCACTTGCCCTGGCAGTCACTGCAGATAAACAGCAAGACTGGGGCTCTGCTGTTTCCTAGCCTTGCAAACAGACAAAGAAGTTTGTCTCCCTCGTGAGCGCCAAAATGCTAAAATGAAACGTTGCACTCTTTCTCCTCCAAGGAAGGTGCTAGGCAGGAATTGTCTTGCTGGTCCTCACTTGCCCTGGCAGTCATTGCAGATAAACAGCAAGACTCGGTCTCTGCTCTTTCCTACCCTTGCAAACAGACACTGTGCTTTTTCTCAATCTCGCACTCCAAAAAGCAAAATGAAACGTTGCACTCTCTCTCCTCCAAGGAAGGTGCTAGGCAGGAATTGTCTTGCTGGTCCTCACTTGCCCTGGCAGTCATTGCAGATAAACAGCAAGACTCGGGCTCTGCTCTTTCCTAGCCTTGCAAACAGCCAAAGCAGTTTGTCTCCCTCGTGAGCGCCAAAATGCTAAAATGAAACGTTGCACTCTCTCTCCTCCAAGGAAGGTGCTAGTCAGGAATTGTCTTGCTGGTCCTCACTTGCCCTGGCAGTCATTGCAGATAAACAGCAAGACTGGGGCTCTGCTCTTTCCTACCCTTGCAAACAGACACTGTGTTTTTCTAAATCTCGCACTCCAAAAAGCAAAATGAAACGTTGCACTCTCTCTACTCCAAGGAAGGTGCTATGCAGGAATTGTCTTGCTGGTCCTCACTTGCCCTGGCAGTCATTGCAGATAAACAGCAAGACTGGGGCTCTGCTCTTTCCTAGCCTTGCAAACAGTAAAAGAAGTTCGTCTCCCTCGTGAGCGCCAAAATGCTAAAATGAAACGTTGCACTCTCTCTCCTCCAAGGAAGGTGCTAGGCAGGAATTGTCTTGCTGGTCCTCACTTGCCCTGGCTGTCATTGCAGATAAACAGCAAGACTGGGGCTCTGCTCTTTCCTAGCCTTGCAAACAGCAAAAGCAGTTTGTCTCCCTTGTGAGCACCAAAATGCTAAAATGAAACGTTGCACTCTCTCTCCTCCAAGGAAGGTGCTAGGCAGGAATTGTCTTGCTGGTCCTCACTTGCCCTGGCAGTCATTGCAGATAAGCAGCAAGACTGGGGCTCTGCTATTTCATAGCCTTGCAAACAGCAAAAGCAGTTTGTCTCCCTCGTGAGCGCCAAAATGCTAAAATGAAACGTTGCACTCTCTCTCCTCCAAGGAAGGTGCTAGTCAGGAATTGTCTTGCTGGTCCTCACTTGCCCTGGCAGTCATTGCAGATAAACAGCAAGACTGGGGCTCTGCTCTTTCCTACCCTTGCAAACAGACACTGTGCTTTTTCTAAATCTCGCACTCCAAAAAGCAAAATGAAACGTTGCACTCTCTCTCCTCCAAGGAAGGTGCTAGGCAGGAATTGTCTTGCTGGTCCTCACTTGCCCTGGCAGTCATTGCAGATAAACAGCAAGACTGGGGCTCTGCTCTTTCCTAGCCTTGCAAACAGTAAAAGAAGTTTGTCTCCCTCGTGAGCGCCAAAATGCTAAAATGAAACGTTGCACTCTCTCTTCTCCGAGGAAGGTGCTAGGCAGGAATTGTCTTGCTGGTCCTCACTTGCCCTGGCAGTCATTACAGATAAGCAGCAAGACTGGGGCTCTGCTCTTTCCTAGCCTTGCAAACAGCAAAAGAAGTTCGTCTTGCTTGTAACCGCCAATATGCTGAAATGAAACGTTGCACTCTCTCTCCTCCAAGGAAGGTGCTAGGCAGGAATTGTCTTGCTGGTCCTCACTTGCCCTGGCAGTCATTGCAGATAAACAGCAAGACTCGGGCTCTGCTCTTTCCTAGCCTTGCAAACAGGGACTCTGTTTTTTTTCTCACTCTCGCAATCCAAAAAGCAAAATGAAACGTTGCACTCTCTCTCCTCCAAGGAAGGTGCTAGGCAGGAATTGTCTTGCTGGTCCTCACTTGCCCTGGCAGTCATTGCAGATAAACAGCAAGACTGGGGCTCTGCTCTTCCCTACCCTTGCAAACAGACACTGTTCTTTTTCTAAATCTCGCACTCCAAAAAGCAAAATGAAACGTTGCACTCTCTCTCCTCCAAGGAAGGTGCTAGGCAGGAATTGTCTTGCTGGTCCACACTTGCCCTGGCAGTCATTGCAGATAAACAGCAAGACTGGGGCTCTGCTCTTTCCTAGCCTTGCAAACAGCAAAAGAAGTTCGTCTCCCTCGTGAGCGCCAAAATGCTAAAATGAAACGTTGCACTCTCTCTCCTCCAAGGAAGGTGCTAGGCAGGAATTGTCTTGCTGGTCCTCACTTGCCCTGGCAGTCACTGCAGATAAACAGCAAGACTGGGGCTCTGCTCTTTCCTAGCCTTGCAAACAGCCAAAGAAGTTTGTCTCCCTCGTGAGCGCCAAAATGCTAAAGTGAAACGTTGCACTCTTTCTCCTCCAAGGAAGGTGCTAGGCAGGAATTGTCTTGCTGGTCCTCACTTGCCCTGGCAGTCATTGCAGATAAACAGCAAGACTCGGTCTCTGCTCTTTCCTACCCTTGCAAACAGACACTGTGCTTTTTCTCAATCTCGCACTCCAAAAAGCAAAATGAAACGTTGCACTCTCTCTCCTCCAAGGAAGGTGCTAGGCAGGAATTGTCTTGCTGGTCCTCACTTGCCCTGGCAGTCATTGCAGATAAACAGCAAGACTGGGGCTCTGCTCTTTCCTAGCCTTGCAAACAGCAAAAGAATTTCGTCTCCCTCGTGAGCGCCAAAATGCTAAAATGAAACGTTGCACTCTCTCTCCTCCAAGGAAGGTGCTAGGCAGGAATTGTCTTGCTGGTCCTCACTTGCCCTGGCAGTCACTGCAGATAAACAGCAAGACTGGGGCTCTGCTCTTTCCTAGCCTTGCAAACAGCCAAAGAAGTTTGTCTCCCTCGTGAGCGCCAAAATGCTGAAGTGAAACGTTGCACTCTTTCTCCTCCAAGGAAGGTGCTAGGCAGGAATTGTCTTGCTGGTCCTCACTTGCCCTGGCAGTCATTGCAGATAAACAGCAAGACTCGGTCTCTGCTCTTTCCTACCCTTGCAAACAGACACTGTGCTTTTTCTCAATCTCGCACTCCAAAAAGCAAAATGAAACGTTGCACTCTCTCTCCTCCAAGGAAGGTGCTAGGCAGGAATTGTCTTGCTGGTCCTCACTTGCCCTGGCAGTCATTGCAGATAAACAGCAAGACTGGGGCTCTGCTCTTTCCTAGCCTTGCAAACAGCCAAAGCTGTTTGTCTCCCTCGTGAGCGCCAAAATGCTAAAATGAAACGTTGCACTCTCTCTCCTCCAAGGAAGGTGCTAGGCAGGAATTGTCTTGCTGGTCCTCACTTGCCCTGGCAGTCATTGCAGATAAACAGCAAGACTGGGGCTCTGCTCTATCCTAGCCTTGCAAACAGCAAAAGCAGTTTGTCTCCCTTGTGAGCGCCAAAATGCTAAAATGAAACGTTGCACTCTCTCTCCTCCAAGGAAGGTGCTAGGCAGGAATTGTCTTGCTGGTCCTCACTTGCCCTGGCAGTCATTGCAGATAAACAGCAAGACTGGGGCTCTGCTCTTTCCTAGCCTTGCAAACAGCCAAAGCAGTTTGTCTCCCTCGTGAGCGCCAAAATGCTAAAATGAAACGTTGCACTCTCTCTCCTCCAAGGAAGGTGCTAGTCAGGAATTGTCTTGCTGGTCCTCACTTGCCCTGGCAGTCATTGCAGATAAACAGCAAGACTGGGGCTCTGCTCTTTCCTACCCTTGCAAACAAACACTGTGCTTTTTCTCAATCTCGCACTCCAAAAAGCAAAATGAAACGTTGCACTCTCTCTCCTCCAAGGAAGGTGCTAGGCAGGAATTGTCTTGCTGGTCCTCACTTGCCCTGGCAGTCATTGCAGATAAACAGCAAGACTGGGGCTCTGCTCTTTCCTAGCCTTGCAAACAGCCAAAGCAGTTTGTCCCCCTCGTGAGTGCCAAAATGCTAAAATGAAACGTTGCACTCTCTCTCCTCCAAGGAAGGTGCTAGGCAGGAATTGTCTTGCTGGTCCTCACTTGCCCTGGCAGTCATTGCAGATAAGCAGCAAGACTGGGGCTCTGCTCTTTCCTAGCCTTGCAAACAGCAAAAGAAGTTTGTCTTGCTTGTAACCGCCAATATGCTGAAATGAAACGTTGCACTCTCTCTCCTCCAAGGAAGGTGCTAGGCAGGAATTGTCTTGCTGGTCCTCACTTGCCCTGGCAGTCATTGCAGATAAACAGCAAGACTCGGTCTCTGCTCTTTCCTACCCTTGCAAACAGACACTGTGCTTTTTCTCAATCTCGCACTCCAAAAAGCAAAATGAAACGTTGCACTCTCTCTCCTCCAAGGAAGGTGCTAGGCAGGAATTGTCTTGCTGGTCCTCACTTGCCCTGGCAGTCATTGCAGATAAACAGCAAGACTCGGGCTCTGCTCTTTCCTACCCTTGCAAACAGACACTGTGCTTTTTCTCAATCTCGCACTCCAAAAAGCAAAATGAAACGTTGCACTCTCTCTCCTCCAAGGAAGGTGCTAGGCAGGAATTGTCTTGCTGGTCCTCACTTGCCCTGGCAGTCATTGCAGATAAACAGCAAGACTGGGGCTCTGCTCTTTCCTAGCCTTGCAAACAGCCAAAGCAGTTTGTCTCCCTCGTGAGCGCCAAAATGCTAAAATGAAACGTTGCACTCTCTCTCCTCCAAGGAAGGTGCTAGTCAGGAATTGTCTTGCTGGTCCTCACTTGCCCTGGCAGTCATTGCAGATAAACAGCAAGACTGGGGCTCTGCTCTTTCCTACCCTTGCAAACAGACACTGTGCTTTTTCTCAATCTCGCACTCCAAAAAGCAAAATGAAACGTTGCACTCTCTCTCCTCCAAGGAAGGTGCTAGGCAGGAATTGTCTTGCTGGTCCTCACTTGCCCTGGCAGTCATTGCAGATAAGCAGCAAGACTGGGGCTCTGCTCTTTCCTAGCCTTGCAAACAGCAAAAGAAGTTCGTCTTGCTTGTAACCGCCAATATGCTGAAATGAAACGTTGCACTCTCTCTCCTCCAAGGAAGGTGCTAGGCAGGAATTGTCTTGCTGGTCCTCACTTGCCCTGGCAGTCACTGCAGATAAACAGCAAGACTGGGGCTCTGCTCTTTCCTAGCCTTGCAAACAGCCAAAGAAGTTTGTCTCCCTCGTGAGCGCCAAAATGCTAAAATGAAACGTTGCACTCTTTCTCCTCCAAGGAAGGTGCTAGGCAGGAATTGTCTTGCTGGTCCTCACTTGCCCTGGCAGTCATTGCAGATAAACAGCAAGACTCGGTCTCTGCTCTTTCCTACCCTTGCAAACAGACACTGTGCTTTTTCTCAATCTCGCACTCCAAAAAGCAAAATGATACGTTGCACTCTCTCTCCTCCAAGGAAGGTGCTAGGCAGGAATTGTCTTGCTGGTCCTCACTTGCCCTGGCAGTCATTGCAGATAAGCAGCAAGACTGGGGCTCTGCTCTTTCCTAGCCTTGCAAACAGCAAAAGAAGTTCGTCTTGCTTGTAACCGCCAATATGCTGAAATGAAACGTTGCACTCTCTCTCCTCCAAGGAAGGTGCTAGGCAGGAATTGTCTTGCTGGTCCTCACTTGCCCTGGCAGTCATTGCAGATAAACAGCAAGACTCGGTCTCTGCTCTTTCCTAGCCTTGCAAACAGACACTGTGCTTTTTCTCAATCTCGCACTCCAAAAAGCAAAATGAAACGTTGCACTCTCTCTCCTCCAAGGAAGGTGCTAGGCAGGAATTGTCTTGCTGGTCCTCACTTGCCCTGGCAGTCATTGCAGATAAACAGCAAGACTGGGGCTCTGCTCTATCCTAGCCTTGCAAACAGCCAAAGCATTTTGTCTCGCTCGTGAGCGCCAAAATGCTAAAATGAAACGTTGCACTCTCTCTCCTCCAAGGAAGGTGCTAGTCAGGAATTGTCTTGCTGGTCCTCACTTGCCCTGGCAGTCATTGCAGATAAACAGCAAGACTCGGGCTCTGCTCTTTCCTACCCTTGCAAACAGACATTATTCTTTTTCTCAATCTCGCACTCCGAAAAGCAATATGAAACGTTGCACTCTCTCTCCTCCAAGGAAGGTGCTAGTCAGGAATTGTCTTGCTGGTCCTCACTTGCCCTGGCAGTCATTGCAGATAAACAGCAAGACTGGGGCTCTGCTCTATCCTAGCCTTGCAAACAGCCAAAGCAGTTTGTCTCCCTCGTGAGCGCCAAAATGCTAAAATGAAACGTTGCACTCTCTCTCCTCCAAGGAAGGTGCTAGGCAGGAATTGTCTTGCTGGTCCTCACTTGCCCTGGCAGTCATTGCAGATAAACAGCAAGTCTGGGGCTCTGCTCTTTCCTAGCCTTGCAAACAGCCAAAGCAGTTTGTCTCCCTCGTGAGCGCCAAAATGCTAAAATGAAACGTTGCACTCTCTCTCCTCCAAGGAAGGTGCTAGGCAGGAATTGTCTTGCTGGTCCTCACTTGCCCTGGCAGTCATTGCAGATAAGCAGCAAGACTGGGGCTCTGCTCTTTCCTAGCCTTGCAAACAGCAAAAGAAGTTCGTCTTGCTTGTGACCGACAAAATGCTAAAATGAAACGTTGCACTCTCTCTCCTCCAAGGAAGGTGCTAGGCAGGAATTGTCTTGCTGGTCCTCACTTGCCCTGGCAGTCATTGCAGATAAACAGCAAGACTCGGTCTCTGCACTTTCCTACCCTTGCAAACAGACACTGTGCTTTTTCTCAATCTCGCACTCCAAAAAGCAAAATGAAACGTTGCACTCTCTCTCCCCCAAGGAAGGTGCTAGGCAGGAATTGTCTTCCTGGTCCTCACTTGCCTTGGCAGTCATTGCAGATAAACAGCAAGACTGGGGCTCTGCTCTTTCCTAGCCTTGCAAACAGCCAAAGCAGTTTGTCTCCCTCGTGAGCGCCAAAATGCTAAAATGAAACGTTGCACTCTTTCTCCTCCAAGGAAGGTGCTAGGCAGGAATTGTCTTGCTGGTCCTCACTTGCCCTGGCAGTCATTGCAGATAAACAGCAAGACTCGGTCTCTGCTCTTTCCTACCCTTGCAAACAGACACTGTGCTTTTTCTCAATCTCGCACTCCAAAAAGCAAAATGAAACGTTGCACTCTCTCTCCTCCAAGGAAGGTGCTAGGCAGGAATTGTCTTGCTGGTCCTCACTTGTCCTGGCAGTCATTGCAGATAAACAGCAAGACTGGGGCTCTGCTCTTTCCTAGCCTTGCAAACAGCCAAAGCAGTTTGTCTCCCTCGTGAGCGCCAAAATGCTAAAATGAAACGTTGCACTCTCTCTCCTCCAAGGAAGGTGCTAGGCAGGAATTGTCTTGCTGGTCCTCACTTGCCCTGGCAGTCATTGCAGATAAACAGCAAGACTGGGGCTCTGCTCTTTCCTAGCCTTGCAAACAGCCAAAGCAGTTTGTCTCCCTCGTGAGCGCCAAAATGCTAAAATGAAACGTTGCACTCTCTCTCCTCCAAGGAAGGTCCTAGTCAGGAATTGTCTTGCTGGTCCTCACTTGCCCTGGCAGTCATTGCAGATAAACAGCAAGACTGGGGCTCTGCTCTTTCCTACCCTTGCAAACAGACACTGTGCTTTTTCTCACTCTCGCACTCCAAAAAGCAAAATGAAACGTTGCACTCTCTCTCCTCCAAGGAAGGTGCTAGGCAGGAATTGTCTTGCTGGTCCTCACTTGCCCTGGCAGTCATTGCAGATAAGCAGCAAGACTGGGGCTCTGCTCTTTCCTAGCCTTGCAAACAGCAAAAGAAGTTCGTCTTGCTTGTGACCGCCAAAATGCTAAAATGAAACGTTGCACTCTCTCTCCTCCAAGGAAGGTGCTAGTCAGGAATTGTCTTGCTGGTCCTCACTTGCCCTGGCAGTCATTGCAGATAAACAGCAAGACTCGGTCTCTGCACTTTCCTACCCTTGCAAACAGACACTGTGCTTTTTCTCAATCTCGCACTCCAAAAAGCAAAATGAAACGTTGCACTCTCTCTCCTCCAAGGAAGGTGCTAGGCAGGAATTGTCTTGCTGGTCCTCACTTGCCCTGGCAGTCATTGCAGATAAACAGCAAGACTGGGGCTCTGCTCTATCCTAGCCTTGCAAACAGCCAAAGCATTTTGTCTCGCTCGTGAGCGCCAAAATGCTAAAATGAAACGTTGCACTCTCTCTCCTCCAAGGAAGGTGCTAGTCAGGAATTGTCTTGCTGGTCCTCACTTGCCCTGGCAGTCATTGCAGATAAACAGCAAGACTCGGGCTCTGCTCTTTCCTACCCTTGCAAACAGACATTATTCTTTTTCTCAATCTCGCACTCCGAAAAGCAATATGAAACGTTGCACTCTCTCTCCTCCAAGGAAGGTGCTAGACAGGAATTGTCTCGCTGGTCCTCACTTGCCCTGGCAGTCATTGCAGATAAACAGCAAGACTGGGGCTCTGCTCTATCCTAGCCTTGCAAACAGCCAAAGCAGTTTGTCTCCCTCGTGAGCGCCAAAATGCTAAAATGAAACGTTGCACTCTCTCTCCTCCAAGGAAGGTGCTAGGCAGGAATTGTCTTGCTGGTCCTCACTTGCCCTGGCAGTCATTGCAGATAAACAGCAAGTCTGGGGCTCTGCTCTTTCCTGGCCTTGCAAACAGCCAAAGCAGTTTGTCTCCCTCGTGAGCGCCAAAATGCTAAAATGAAACGTTGCACTCTCTCTCCTCCAAGGAAGGTGCTAGGCAGGAATTGTCTTGCTGGTCCTCACTTGCCCTGGCAGTCATTGCAGATAAGCAGCAAGACTGGGGCTCTGCTCTTTCCTAGCCTTGCAAACAGCAAAAGAAGTTCGTCTTGCTTGTGACCGACAAAATGCTAAAATGAAACGTTGCACTCTCTCTCCTCCAAGGAAGGTGCTAGGCAGGAATTGTCTTGCTGGTCCTCACTTGCCCTGGCAGTCATTGCAGATAAACAGCAAGACTCGGTCTCTGCACTTTCCTACCCTTGCAAACAGACACTGTGCTTTTTCTCAATCTCGCACTCCAAAAAGGAAAATGAAACGTTGCACTCTCTCTCCTCCAAGGAAGGTGCTAGGCAGGAATTGTCTTGCTGGTCCTCACTTGCCCTGGCAGTCATTGCAGATAAACAGCAAGACTGGGGCTCTGCTCTTTCCTAGCCTTGCAAACAGCCAAAGCAGTTTGTCTCCCTCGTGAGCGCCAAAATGCTAAAATGAAACGTTGCACTCTCTCTCCTCCAAGGAAGGTGCTAGGCAGGAATTGTCTTGCTGGTCCTCACTTGCCCTGGCAGTCACTGCAGATAAACAGCAAGACTGGGCCTCTGCTCTTTCCTAGCCTTGCAAACAGCCAAAGCAGTTTGTCTCCCTCGTGAGCGCCAAAATGCTAAAATGAAACGTTGCACTCTCTCTCCTCCAAGGAAGGTGCTAGGCAGGAATTGTCTTGCTGGTCCTCACTTGCCCTGGCAGTCATTGCAGATAAGCAGCAAGACTGGGGCTCTGCTCTTTCCTAGCCTTGCAAACAGCAAAAGAAGTTCGTCTTGCTTGTGACCGCCAAAATGCTAAAATGAAACGTTGCACTCTCTCTCCTCCAAGGAAGGTGCTAGTCAGGAATTGTCTTGCTGGTCCTCACTTGCCCTGGCAGTCATTGCAGATAAACAGCAAGACTCGGTCTCTGCACTTTCCTACCCTTGCAAACAGACACTGTGCTTTTTCTCAATCTCGCACTCCAAAAAGCAAAATGAAACGTTGCACTCTCTCTCCTCCAAGGAAGGTGCTAGGCAGGAATTGTCTTGCTGGTCCTCACTTGCCCTGGCAGTCATTGCAGATAAACAGCAAGACTGGGGCTCTGCTCTATCCTAGCCTTGCAAACAGCCAAAGCAGTTTGTCTCCCTCGTGAGCGCCAAAATGCTAAAATGAAACGTTGCACTCTCTCTCCTCCAAGGAAGGTGCTAGGCAGGAATTGTCTTGCTGGTCCTCACTTGCCCTGGCAGTCACTGCAGATAAACAGCAAGACTGGGCCTCTGCTCTTTCCTAGCCTTGCAAACAGCCAAAGCAGTTTGTCTCCCTCGTGAGCGCCAAAATGCTAAAATGAAACGTTGCACTCTCTCTCCTCCAAGGAAGGTGCTAGGCAGGAATTGTCTTGCTGGTCCTCACTTGCCCTGGCAGTCATTGCAGATAAGCAGCAAGACTGGGGCTCTGCTCTTTCCTAGCCTTGCAAACAGCAAAAGAAGTTCGTCTTGCTTGTGACCGCCAAAATGCTAAAATGAAACGTTGCACTCTCTCTCCTCCAAGGAAGGTGCTAGTCAGGAATTGTCTTGCTGGTCCTCACTTGCCCTGGCAGTCATTGCAGATAAACAGCAAGACTCGGTCTCTGCACTTTCCTACCCTTGCAAACAGACACTGTGCTTTTTCTCAATCTCGCACTCCAAAAAGCAAAATGAAACGTTGCACTCTCTCTCCTCCAAGGAAGGTGCTAGGCAGGAATTGTCTTGCTGGTCCTCACTTGCCCTGGCAGTCATTGCAGATAAACAGCAAGACTGGGGCTCTGCTCTATCCTAGCCTTGCAAACAGCCAAAGCATTTTGTCTCGCTCGTGAGCGCCAAAATGCTAAAATGAAACGTTGCACTCTCTCTCCTCCAAGGAAGGTGCTAGTCAGGAATTGTCTTGCTGGTCCTCACTTGCCCTGGCAGTCATTGCAGATAAACAGCAAGACTCGGGCTCTGCTCTTTCCTACCCTTGCAAACAGACATTATTCTTTTTCTCAATCTCGCACTCCGAAAAGCAATATGAAACGTTGCACTCTCTCTCCTCCAAGGAAGGTGCTAGACAGGAATTGTCTCGCTGGTCCTCACTTGCCCTGGCAGTCATTGCAGATAAACAGCAAGACTGGGGCTCTGCTCTATCCTAGCCTTGCAAACAGCCAAAGCAGTTTGTCTCCCTCGTGAGCGCCAAAATGCTAAAATGAAACGTTGCACTCTCTCTCCTCCAAGGAAGGTGCTAGGCAGGAATTGTCTTGCTGGTCCTCACTTGCCCTGGCAGTCATTGCAGATAAACAGCAAGTCTGGGGCTCTGCTCTTTCCTAGCCTTGCAAACAGCCAAAGCAGTTTGTCTCCCTCGTGAGCGCCAAAATGCTAAAATGAAACGTTGCACTCTCTCTCCTCCAAGGAAGGTGCTAGGCAGGAATTGTCTTGCTGGTCCTCACTTGCCCTGGCAGTCATTGCAGATAAGCAGCAAGACTGGGGCTCTGCTCTTTCCTAGCCTTGCAAACAGCAAAAGAAGTTCGTCTTGCTTGTGACCGACAAAATGCTAAAATGAAACGTTGCACTCTCTCTCCTCCAAGGAAGGTGCTAGGCAGGAATTGTCTTGCTGGTCCTCACTTGCCCTGGCAGTCATTGCAGATAAACAGCAACACTCGGTCTCTGCACTTTCCTACCCTTGCAAACAGACACTGTGCTTTTTCTCAATCTCGCACTCCAAAAAGCAAAATGAAACGTTGCACTCTCTCTCCCCCAAGGAAGGTGCTAGGCAGGAATTGTCTTCCTGGTCCTCACTTGCCTTGGCAGTCATTGCAGATAAACAGCAAGACTGGGGCTCTGCTCTTTCCTAGCCTTGCAAACAGCCAAAGCAGTTTGTCTCCCTCGTGAGCGCCAAAATGCTAAAATGAAACGTTGCACTCTTTCTCCTCCAAGGAAGGTGCTAGGCAGGAATTGTCTTGCTGGTCCTCACTTGCCCTGGCAGTCATTGCAGATAAACAGCAAGACTCGGTCTCTGCTCTTTCCTACCCTTGCAAACAGACACTGTGCTTTTTCTCAATCTCGCACTCCAAAAAGCAAAATGAAACGTTGCACTCTCTCTCCTCCAGGGAAGGTGCTAGGCAGGAATTGTCTTGCTGGTCCTCACTTGTCCTGGCAGTCATTGCAGATAAACAGCAAGACTGGGGCTCTGCTCTTTCCTAGCCTTGCAAACAGCCAAAGCAGTTTGTCTCCCTCGTGAGCGCCAAAATGCTAAAATGAAACGTTGCACTCTCTCTCCTCCAAGGAAGGTGCTAGGCAGGAATTGTCTTGCTGGTCCTCACTTGCCCTGGCAGTCATTGCAGATAAACAGCAAGACTGGGGCTCTGCTCTTTCCTACCCTTGCAAACAGCCAAAGCAGTTTGTCTCCCTCGTGAGCGCCAAAATGCTAAAATGAAACGTTGCACTCTCTCTCCTCCAAGGAAGGTGCTAGTCAGGAATTGTCTTGCTGGTCCTCACTTGCCCTGGCAGTCATTGCAGATAAACAGCAAGACTGGGGCTCTGCTCTTTCCTACCCTTGCAAACAGACACTGTGCTTTTTCTCAATCTCGCACTCCAAAAAGCAAAATGAAACGTTGCACTCTCTCTCCTCCAAGGAAGGTGCTAGGCAGGAATTGTCTTGCTGGTCCTCACTTGCCCTGGCAGTCATTGCAGATAAACAGCAAGACTGGGGCTCTGCTCTTTCCTAGCCTTGCAAACAGCCAAAGCAGTTTGTCTCCCTCGTGAGCGCCAAAATGCTAAAATGAAACGTTGCACTCTCTCTCCTCCAAGGAAGGTGCTAGGCAGGAATTGTCTTGCTGGTCCTCACTTGCCCTGGCAGTCACTGCAGATAAACAGCAAGACTGGGCCTCTGCTCTTTCCTAGCCTTGCAAACAGCCAAAGCAGTTTGTCTCCCTCGTGAGCGCCAAAATGCTAAAATGAAACGTTGCACTCTCTCTCCTCCAAGGAAGGTGCTAGGCAGGAATTGTCTTGCTGGTCCTCACTTGCCCTGGCAGTCATTGCAGATAAGCAGCAAGACTGGGGCTCTGCTCTTTCCTAGCCTTGCAAACAGCAAAAGAAGTTCGTCTTGCTTGTGACCGCCAAAATGCTAAAATGAAACGTTGCACTCTCTCTCCTCCAAGGAAGGTGCTAGGCAGGAATTGTCTTGCTGGTCCTCACTTGCCCTGGCAGTCATTGCAGATAAACAGCAAGACTCGGTCTCTGCTCTTTCCTACCCTTGCAAACAGACACTGTGCTTTTTCTCAATCTCGCACTCCAAAAAGCAAAATGAAACGTTGCACTCTCTCTCCTCCAAGGAAGGTGCTAGGCAGGAATTGTCTTGCTGGTCCTCACTTGCCCTGGCAGTCATTGCAGATAAACAGCAAGACTGGGGCTCTGCTCTATCCTAGCCTTGCAAACAGCCAAAGCATTTTGTCTCGCTCGTGAGCGCCAAAATGCTAAAATGAAACGTTGCACTCTCTCTCCTCCAAGGAAGGTGCTAGTCAGGAATTGTCTTGCTGGTCCTCACTTGCCCTGGCAGTCATTGCAGATAAACAGCAAGACTCGGGCTCTGCTCTTTCCTACCCTTGCAAACAGACATTATTCTTTTTCTCAATCTCGCACTCCGAAAAGCAATATGAAACGTTGCACTCTCTCTCCTCCAAGGAAGGTGCTAGACAGGAATTGTCTCGCTGGTCCTCACTTGCCCTGGCAGTCATTGCAGATAAACAGCAAGACTGGGGCTCTGCTCTATCCTAGCCTTGCAAACAGCCAAAGCAGTTTGTCTCCCTCGTGAGCGCCAAAATGCTAAAATGAAACGTTGCACTCTCTCTCCTCCAAGGAAGGTGCTAGGCAGGAATTGTCTTGCTGGTCCTCACTTGCCCTGGCAGTCATTGCAGATAAACAGCAAGTCTGGGGCTCTGCTCTTTCCTAGCCTTGCAAACAGCCAAAGCAGTTTGTCTCCCTCGTGAGCGCCAAAATGCTAAAATGAAACGTTGCACTCTCTCTCCTCCAAGGAAGGTGCTAGGCAGGAATTGTCTTGCTGGTCCTCACTTGCCCTGGCAGTCATTGCAGATAAGCAGCAAGACTGGGGCTCTGCTCTTTCCTAGCCTTGCAAACAGCAAAAGAAGTTCGTCTTGCTTGTGACCGACAAAATGCTAAAATGAAACGTTGCACTCTCTCTCCTCCAAGGAAGGTGCTAGGCAGGAATTGTCTTGCTGGTCCTCACTTGCCCTGGCAGTCATTGCAGATAAACAGCAAGACTCGGTCTCTGCACTTTCCTACCCTTGCAAACAGACACTGTGCTTTTTCTCAATCTCGCACTCCAAAAAGCAAAATGAAACGTTGCACTCTCTCTCCCCCAAGGAAGGTGCTAGGCAGGAATTGTCTTCCTGGTCCTCACTTGCCTTGGCAGTCATTGCAGATAAACAGCAAGACTGGGGCTCTGCTCTTTCCTAGCCTTGCAAACAGCCAAAGCAGTTTGTCTCCCTCGTGAGCGCCAAAATGCTAAAATGAAACGTTGCACTCTTTCTCCTCCAAGGAAGGTGCTAGGCAGGAATTGTCTTGCTGGTCCTCACTTGCCCTGGCAGTCATTGCAGATAAACAGCAAGACTCGGTCTCTGCTCTTTCCTACCCTTGCAAACAGACACTGTGCTTTTTCTCAATCTCGCACTCCAAAAAGCAAAATGAAACGTTGCACTCTCTCTCCTCCAAGGAAGGTGCTAGGCAGGAATTGTCTTGCTGGTCCTCACTTGTCCTGGCAGTCATTGCAGATAAACAGCAAGACTGGGGCTCTGCTCTTTCCTAGCCTTGCAAACAGCCAAAGCAGTTTGTCTCCCTCGTGAGCGCCAAAATGCTAAAATGAAACGTTGCACTCTCTCTCCTCCAAGGAAGGTGCTAGGCAGGAATTGTCTTGCTGGTCCTCACTTGCCCTGGCAGTCATTGCAGATAAACAGCAAGACTGGGGCTCTGCTCTTTCCTAGCCTTGCAAACAGCCAAAGCAGTTTGTCTCCCTCGTGAGCGCCAAAATGCTAAAATGAAACGCTGCACTCTCTCTCCTCCAAGGAAGGTGCTAGTCAGGAATTGTCTTGCTGGTCCTCACTTGCCCTGGCAGTCATTGCAGATAAACAGCAAGACTGGGGCTCTGCTCTTTCCTACCCTTGCAAACAGACACTGTGCTTTTTCTCAATCTCGCACTCCAAAAAGCAAAATGAAACGTTGCACTCTCTCTCCTCCAAGGAAGGTGCTAGGCAGGAATTGTCTTGCTGGTCCTCACTTGCCCTGGCAGTCATTGCAGATAAACAGCAAGACTGGGGCTCTGCTCTTTCCTAGCCTTGCAAACAGCCAAAGCAGTTTGTCTCCCTCGTGAGCGCCAAAATGCTAAAATGAAACGTTGCACTCTCTCTCCTCCAAGGAAGGTGCTAGGCAGGAATTGTCTTGCTGGTCCTCACTTGCCCTGGCAGTCACTGCAGATAAACAGCAAGACTGGGCCTCTGCTCTTTCCTAGCCTTGCAAACAGCCAAAGCAGTTTGTCTCCCTCGTGAGCGCCAAAATGCTAAAATGAAACGTTGCACTCTCTCTCCTCCAAGGAAGGTGCTAGGCAGGAATTGTCTTGCTGGTCCTCACTTGCCCTGGCAGTCATTGCAGATAAGCAGCAAGACTGGGGCTCTGCTCTTTCCTAGCCTTGCAAACAGCAAAAGAAGTTCGTCTTGCTTGTGACCGCCAAAATGCTAAAATGAAACGTTGCACTCTCTCTCCTCCAAGGAAGGTGCTAGTCAGGAATTGTCTTGCTGGTCCTCACTTGCCCTGGCAGTCATTGCAGATAAACAGCAAGACTCGGTCTCTGCACTTTCCTACCCTTGCAAACAGACACTGTGCTTTTTCTCAATCTCGCACTCCAAAAAGCAAAATGAAACGTTGCACTCTCTCTCCTCCAAGGAAGGTGCTAGGCAGGAATTGTCTTGCTGGTCCTCACTTGCCCTGGCAGTCATTGCAGATAAACAGCAAGACTGGGGCTCTGCTCTATCCTAGCCTTGCAAACAGCCAAAGCATTTTGTCTCGCTCGTGAGCGCCAAAATGCTAAAATGAAACGTTGCACTCTCTCTCCTCCAAGGAAGGTGCTAGTCAGGAATTGTCTTGCTGGTCCTCACTTGCCCTGGCAGTCATTGCAGATAAACAGCAAGACTCGGGCTCTGCTCTTTCCTACCCTTGCAAACAGACATTATTCTTTTTCTCAATCTCGCACTCCGAAAAGCAATATGAAACGTTGCACTCTCTCTCCTCCAAGGAAGGTGCTAGACAGGAATTGTCTCGCTGGTCCTCACTTGCCCTGGCAGTCATTGCAGATAAACAGCAAGACTGGGGCTCTGCTCTATCCTAGCCTTGCAAACAGCCAAAGCAGTTTGTCTCCCTCGTGAGCGCCAAAATGCTAAAATGAAACGTTGCACTCTCTCTCCTCCAAGGAAGGTGCTAGGCAGGAATTGTCTTGCTGGTCCTCACTTGCCCTGGCAGTCATTGCAGATAAACAGCAAGTCTGGGGCTCTGCTCTTTCCTAGCCTTGCAAACAGCCAAAGCAGTTTGTCTCCCTCGTGAGCGCCAAAATGCTAAAATGAAACGTTGCACTCTCTCTCCTCCAAGGAAGGTGCTAGGCAGGAATTGTCTTGCTGGTCCTCACTTGCCCTGGCAGTCATTGCAGATAAGCAGCAAGACTGGGGCTCTGCTCTTTCCTAGCCTTGCAAACAGCAAAAGAAGTTCGTCTTGCTTGTGACCGACAAAATGCTAAAATGAAACGTTGCACTCTCTCTCCTCCAAGGAAGGTGCTAGGCAGGAATTGTCTTGCTGGTCCTCACTTGCCCTGGCAGTCATTGCAGATAAACAGCAAGACTCGGTCTCTGCACTTTCCTACCCTTGCAAACAGATACTGTGCTTTTTCTCAATCTCGCACTCCAAAAAACAAAATGAAACGTTGCACTCTCTCTCCCCCAAGGAAGGTGCTAGGCAGGAATTGTCTTCCTGGTCCTCACTTGCCTTGGCAGTCATTGCAGATAAACAGCAAGACTGGGGCTCTGCTCTTTCCTAGCCTTGCAAACAGCCAAAGCAGTTTGTCTCCCTCGTGAGCGCCAAAATGCTAAAATGAAACGTTGCACTCTTTCTCCTCCAAGGAAGGTGCTAGGCAGGAATTGTCTTGCTGGTCCTCACTTGCCCTGGCAGTCATTGCAGATAAACAGCCAGACTCGGTCTCTGCTCTTTCCTACCCTTGCAAACAGACACTGTGCTTTTTCTCAATCTCGCACTCCAAAAAGCAAAATGAAACGTTGCACTCTCTCTCCTCCAAGGAAGGTGCTAGGCAGGAATTGTCTTGCTGGTCCTCACTTGTCCTGGCAGTCATTGCAGATAAACAGCAAGACTGGGGCTCTGCTCTTTCCTAGCCTTGCAAACAGCCAAAGCAGTTTGTCTCCCTCGTGAGCGCCAAAATGCTAAAATGAAACGTTGCACTCTCTCTCCTCCAAGGAAGGTGCTAGGCAGGAATTGTCTTGCTGGTCCTCACTTGCCCTGGCAGTCATTGCAGATAAACAGCAAGACTGGGGCTCTGCTCTTTCCTAGCCTTGCAAACAGCCAAAGCAGTTTGTCTCCCTCGTGAGCGCCAAAATGCTAAAATGAAACGTTGCACTCTCTCTCCTCCAAGGAAGGTGCTAGTCAGGAATTGTCTTGCTGGTCCTCACTTGCCCTGGCAGTCATTGCAGATAAACAGCAAGACTGGGGCTCTGCTCTTTCCTACCCTTGCAAACAGACACTGTGCTTTTTCTCAATCTCGCACTCCAAAAAGCAAAATGAAACGTTGCACTCTCTCTCCTCCAAGGAAGGTGCTAGGCAGGAATTGTCTTGCTGGTCCTCACTTGCCCTGGCAGTCATTGCAGATAAACAGCAAGACTGGGGCTCTGCTCTTTCCTAGCCTTGCAAACAGCCAAAGCAGTTTGTCTCCCTCGTGAGCGCCAAAATGCTAAAATGAAACGTTGCACTCTCTCTCCTCCAAGGAAGGTGCTAGGCAGGAATTGTCTTGCTGGTCCTCACTTGCCCTGGCAGTCACTGCAGATAAACAGCAAGACTGGGCCTCTGCTCTTTCCTAGCCTTGCAAACAGCCAAAGCAGTTTGTCTCCCTCGTGAGCGCCAAAATGCTAAAATGAAACGTTGCACTCTCTCTCCTCCAAGGAAGGTGCTAGGCAGGAATTGTCTTGCTGGTCCTCACTTGCCCTGGCAGTCATTGCAGATAAGCAGCAAGACTGGGGCTCTGCTCTTTCCTAGCCTTGCAAACAGCAAAAGAAGTTCGTCTTGCTTGTGACCGCCAAAATGCTAAAATGAAACGTTGCACTCTCTCTCCTCCAAGGAAGGTGCTAGTCAGGAATTGTCTTGCTGGTCCTCACTTGCCCTGGCAGTCATTGCAGATAAACAGCAAGACTCGGTCTCTGCACTTTCCTACCCTTGCAAACAGACACTGTGCTTTTTCTCAATCTCGCACTCCAAAAAGCAAAATGAAACGTTGCACTCTCTCTCCTCCAAGGAAGGTGCTAGGCAGGAATTGTCTTCCTGGTCCTCACTTGCCTTGGCAGTCATTGCAGATAAACAGCAAGACTGGGGCTCTGCTCTTTCCTAGCCTTGCAAACAGCCAAAGCAGTTTGTCTCCCTCGTGAGCGCCAAAATGCTAAAATGAAACGTTGCACTCTTTCTCCTCCAAGGAAGGTGCTAGGCAGGAATTGTCTTGCTGGTCCTCACTTGCCCTGGCAGTCATTGCAGATAAACAGCAAGACTCGGTCTCTGCTCTTTCCTACCCTTGCAAACAGACACTGTGCTTTTTCTCAATCTCGCACTCCAAAAAGCAAAATGAAACGTTGCACTCTCTCTCCTCCAAGGAAGGTGCTAGGCAGGAATTGTCTTGCTGGTCCTCACTTGCCCTGGCAGTCATTGCAGATAAACAGCAAGACTGGGGCTCTGCTCTTTCCTAGCCTTGCAAACAGCCAAAGCAGTTTGTCTCCCTCGTGAGCGCCAAAATGCTAAAATGAAACGTTGCACTCTCTCTCCTCCAAGGAAGGTGCTAGGCAGGAATTGTCTTGCTGGTCCTCACTTGCCCTGGCAGTCATTGCAGATAAACAGCAAGACTGGGACTCTGCTCTTTCCTAGCCTTGCAAACAGCCAAAGCAGTTTGTCTCCCTCGTGAGCGCCAAAATGCTAAAATGAAACGTTGCACTCTCTCTCCTCCAAGGAAGGTGCTAGTCAGGAATTGTCTTGCTGGTCCTCACTTGCCCTGGCAGTCATTGCAGATAAACAGCAAGACTGGGGCTCTGCTCTTTCCTACCCTTGCAAACAGACACTGTGCTTTTTCTCAATCTCGCACTCCAAAAAGCAAAATGAAACGTTGCACTCTCTCTCCTCCAAGGAAGGTGCTAGGCAGGAATTGTCTTGCTGGTCCTCACTTGCCCTGGCAGTCATTGCAGATAAACAGCAAGACTGGGGCTCTGCTCTTTCCTAGCCTTGCAAACAGCCAAAGCAGTTTGTCTCCCTCGTGAGCGCCAAAATGCTAAAATGAAACGTTGCACTCTCTCTCCTCCAAGGAAGGTGCTAGGCAGGAATTGTCTTGCTGGTCCTCACTTGCCCTGGCAGTCACTGCAGATAAACAGCAAGACTGGGCCTCTGCTCTTTCCTAGCCTTGCAAACAGCCAAAGCAGTTTGTCTCCCTCGTGAGCGCCAAAATGCTAAAATGAAACGTTGCACTCTCTCTCCTCCAAGGAAGGTGCTAGGCAGGAATTGTCTTGCTGGTCCTCACTTGCCCTGGCAGTCATTGCAGATAAGCAGCAAGACTGGGGCTCTGCTCTTTCCTAGCCTTGCAAACAGCAAAAGAAGTTCGTCTTGCTTGTGACCGCCAAAATGCTAAAATGAAACGTTGCACTCTCTCTCCTCCAAGGAAGGTGCTAGGCAGGAATTGTCTTGCTGGTCCTCACTTGCCCTGGCAGTCATTGCAGATAAACAGCAAGACTCGGTCTCTGCACTTTCCTACCCTTGCAAACAGACACTGTGCTTTTTCTCAATCTCGCACTCCAAAAAGCAAAATGAAACGTTGCACTCTCTCTCCTCCAAGGAAGGTGCTAGGCAGGAATTGTCTTCCTGGTCCTCACTTGCCTTGGCAGTCATTGCAGATAAACAGCAAGACTGGGGCTCTGCTCTTTCCTAGCCTTGCAAACAGCCAAAGCAGTTTGTCTCCCTCGTGAGCGCCAAAATGCTAAAATGAAACGTTGCACTCTTTCTCCTCCAAGGAAGGTGCTAGGCAGGAATTGTCTTGCTGGTCCTCACTTGCCCTGGCAGTCATTGCAGATAAACAGCAAGACTCGGTCTCTGCTCTTTCCTACCCTTGCAAACAGACACTGTGCTTTTTCTCAATCTCGCACTCCAAAAAGCAAAATGAAACGTTGCACTCTCTCTCCTCCAAGGAAGGTGCTAGGCAGGAATTGTCTTGCTGGTCCTCACTTGCCCTGGCAGTCATTGCAGATAAACAGCAAGACTGGGGCTCTGCTCTTTCCTAGCCTTGCAAACAGCCAAAGCAGTTTGTCTCCCTCGTGAGCGCCAAAATGCTAAAATGAAACGTTGCACTCTCTCTCCTCCAAGGAAGGTGCTAGGCAGGAATTGTCTTGCTGGTCCTCACTTGCCCTGGCAGTCATTGCAGATAAACAGCAAGACTGGGGCTCTACTCTCTCCTAGCCTTGCATACAGCAAAAGCAGTTTGTCTCCATTGTGAGCGCCAAAATGCTAAAATGAAACGTTGCACTCTCTCTCCTCCAAGGAAGGTGCTAGGCAGGAATTGTCTTGCTGGTCCTCACTTGCCCTGGCAGTCATTGCACATAAGCAGCAAGACTGGGGCTCTGCTCTTTCATAGCCTTGCAAACAGCAAAAGCAGTTTGTCTCCCTCGTGAGCGCCAAAATGCTAAAATGAAACGTTGCACTCTCTCTCCTCCAAGGAAGGTGCTAGGCAGGAATTGTCTTGCTGGTCCTCACTTGCCCTGGCAGTCATTGCAGATAAACAGCAAGACTGGGGCTCTGCTCTTTCCTAGCCTTGCAAACAGCCAAAGCAGTTTGTCTCCCTCGTGAGCGCCAAAATGCTAAAATGAAACGTTGCACTCTCTCTCCTCCAAGGAAGGTGCTAGGCAGGAATTGTCTTGCTGGTCCTCACTTGCCCTGGCAGTCATTGCAGATAAACAGCAAGACTCGGTCTCTGCACTTTCCTACCCTTGCAAACAGACACTGTGCTTTTTCTCAATCTCGCACTCCAAAAAGCAAAATGAAACGTTGCACTCTCTCTCCTCCAAGGAAGGTGCTAGGCAGGAATTGTCTTCCTGGTCCTCACTTGCCTTGGCAGTCATTGCAGATAAACAGCAAGACTGGGGCTCTGCTCTTTCCTAGCCTTGCAAACAGCCAAAGCAGTTTGTCTCCCTCATGAGCGCCAAAATGCTAAAATGAAACGTTGCACTCTCTCTCCTCCAAGGAAGGTGCTAGGCAGGAATTGTCTTGCTGGTCCTCACTTGCCCTGGCAGTCATTGCAGATAAACAGCAAGACTCGGTCTCTGCTCTTTCCTACCCTTGCAAACAGACACTGTGCTTTTTCTCAATCTCGCACTCCAAAAAGCAAAATGAAACGTTGCACTCTCTCTCCTCCAAGGAAGGTGCTAGGCAGGAATTGTCTTGCTGGTCCTCACTTGCCCTGGCAGTCATTGCAGATAAACAGCAAGACTGGGGCTCTGCTCTTTCCTAGCCTTGCAAACAGCCAAAGCAGTTTGTCTCCCTCGTGAGCGCCAAAATGCTAAAATGAAACGTTGCACTCTCTCTCCTCCAAGGAAGGTGCTAGGCAGGAATTGTCTTGCTGGTCCTCACTTGCCCTGGCAGTCATTGCAGATAAACAGCAAGACTGGGGCTCTACTCTCTCCTAGCCTTGCAAACAGCAAAAGCAGTTTGTCTCCATTGTGAGCGCCAAAATGCTAAAATGAAACGTTGCACTCTCTCTCCTCCAAGGAAGGTGCTAGGCAGGAATTGTCTTGCTGGTCCTCACTTGCCCAGGCAGTCATTGCACATAAGCAGCAAGACTGGGGCTCTGCTCTTTCCTACCCTTGCAAACAGACACTGTGCTTTTTCTCAATCTCGCACTCCAAAAAGCAAAATGAAACGTTGCACTCTCTCTCCTCCAAGGAAGGTGCTAGGCAGGAATTGTCTTGCTGGTCCTCACTTGCCCTGGCAGTCATTGCAGATAAACAGCAAGACTGGGGCTCTGCTCTTTCATAGCCTTGCAAACAGCAAAAGCAGTTTGTCTCCCTCGTGAGCGCCAAAATGCTAAAATGAAACGTTGCACTCTCTCTCCTCCAAGGAAGGTGCTAGGCAGGAATTGTCTTGCTGGTCCTCACTTGCCCTGGCAGTCATTGCAGATAAACAGCAAGACTGGGGCTCTGCTCTTTCCTAGCCTTGCAAACAGCAAAAGAAGTTCGTCTCCCTCGTGAGCGCCAAAATGCTAAAATGAAACGTTGCACTCTCTCTCCTCCAAGGAAGGTGCTAGGCAGGAATTGTCTTGCTGGTCCTCACTTGCCCTGGCAGTCATTGCAGATAAGCAGCAAGACTGGGGCTCTGCTATTTCATAGCCTTGCAAACAGCCAAAGCAGTTTGTCTCCCTCGTGAGCGCCAAAATGCTAAAATGAAACGTTGCACTCTCTCTCCTCCAAGGAAGGTGCTAGTCAGGAATTGTCTTGCTGGTCCTCACTTGCCCTGGTAGTCATTGCATATAAACAGCAAGACTGGGGCTCTGCTCTTTCCTAGCCTTGCAAACAGACACTGTGCTTTTTCTAAATCTCGCACTCCAAAAAGCAAAATGAAACGTTGCACTCTCTCTCCTCCAAGGAAGGTGCTAGGCAGGAATTGTCTTGCTGGTCCTCACTTGCCCTGGCAGTCATTGCAGATAAACAGCAAGACTGGGGCTCTGCTCTTTCCTAGCCTTGCAAACAGCCAAAGCAGTTTGTCTCCCTCGTGAGCGCCAAAATGCTAAAATGAAACGTTGCACTCTCTCTCCTCCAAGGAAGGTGCTAGGCAGGAATTGTCTTGCTGGTCCTCACTTGCCCTGGCAGTCATTGCAGATAAACAGCAAGACTCGGTCTCTGCACTTTCCTACCCTTGCAAACAGACACTGTGCTTTTTCTCAATCTCGCACTCCAAAAAGCAAAATGAAACGTTGCACTCTCTCTCCTCCAAGGAAGGTGCTAGGCAGGAATTGTCTTGCTGGTCCTCACTTGCCCTGGCAGTCATTGCAGATAAACAGCAAGACTGGGGCTCTGCTCTTTCCTAGCCTTGCAAACAGCCAAAGCAGTTTGTCTCCCTCATGAGCGCCAAAATGCTAAAATGAAACGTTGCACTCTCTCTCCTCCAAGGAAGGTGCTAGGCAGGAATTGTCTTGCTGGTCCTCACTTGCCCTGGCAGTCATTGCAGATAAACAGCAAGACTGGGGCTCTGCTATTTCCTAGCCTTGCAAACAGCCAAAGCAGTTTGTCTCCCTCATGAGCGCCAAAATGCTAAAATGAAACGTTGCACTCTCTCTCCTCCAAGGAAGGTGCTAGGCAGGAATTGTCTTGCTGGTCCTCACTTGCCCTGGCAGTCATTGCAGATAAACAGCAAGACTGGGGCTCTGCTCTTTCCTAGCCTTGCAAACAGCAAAAGAAGTTCGTCTCCCTCGTGAGCGCCAAAATGCTAAAATGAAACGTTGCACTCTCTCTCCTCCAAGGAAGGTGCTAGGCAGGAATTGTCTTCCTGGTCCTCACTTGCCTTGGCAGTCATTGCAGATAAACAGCAAGACTGGGGCTCTGCTCTTTCCTAGCCTTGCAAACAGCCAAAGCAGTTTGTCTCCCTCGTGAGCGCCAAAATGCTAAAATGAAACGTTGCACTCTTTCTCCTCCAAGGAAGGTGCTAGGCAGGAATTGTCTTGCTGGTCCTAACTTGCCCTGGCAGTCATTGCAGATAAACAGCAAGACTCGGTCTCTGCTCTTTCCTACCCTTGCAAACAGACACTGTGCTTTTTCTCAATCTCGCACTCCAAAAAGCAAAATGAAACGTTGCACTCTCTCTCCTCCAAGGAAGGTGCTAGGCAGGAATTGTCTTCCTGGTCCTCACTTGCCTTGGCAGTCATTGCAGATAAACAGCAAGACTGGGGCTCTGCTCTTTCCTAGCCTTGCAAACAGCCAAAGCAGTTTGTCTCCCTCATGAGCGCCAAAATGCTAAAATGAAACGTTGCACTCTCTCTCCTCCAAGGAAGGTGCTAGGCAGGAATTGTCTTGCTGGTCCTCACTTGCCCTGGCAGTCATTGCAGATAAACAGCAAGACTGGGGCTCTGCTCTTTCCTACCCTTGCAAACAGACACTGTGCTTTTTCTAAATCTCGCACTCCAAAAAGCAAAATGAAACGTTGCACTCTCTCTCCTCCAAGGAAGGTGCTAGGCAGGAATTGTCTTGCTGGTCCTCACTTGCCCTGGCAGTCATTGCAGATAAACAGCAAGACTGGGGCTCTACTCTCTCCTAGCCTTGCAAACAGCAAAAGCAGTTTGTCTCCCTCGTGAGCGCTAAAATGCTAAAATGAAACGTTGCACTCTCTCTCCTCCAAGGAAGGTGCTAGGCAGGAATTGTCTTGCTGGTCCTCACTTGCCCAGGCAGTCATTGCACATAAGCAGCAAGACTGGGGCTCTGCTCTTTCCTACCCTTGCAAACAGACACTGTGCTTTTTCTCAATCTCGCACTCCAAAAAGCAAAATGAAACGTTGCACTCTCTCTCCTCCAAGGAAGGTGCTAGGCAGGAATTGTCTTGCTGGTCCTCACTTGCCCTGGCAGTCATTGCAGATAAACAGCAAGACTGGGGCTCTGCTCTTTCCTAGCCTTGCAAACAGCAAAAGAAGTTCGTCTCCCTCGTGAGCGCCAAAATGCTAAAATGAAACGTTGCACTCTCTCTCCTCCAAGGAAGGTGCTAGGCAGGAATTGTCTTGCTGGTCCTCACTTGCCCTGGCAGTCATTGCAGATAAGCAGCAAGACTGGGGCTCTGCTATTTCATAGCCTTGCAAACAGCAAAAGCAGTTTGTCTCCCTCGTGAGCGCCAAAATGCTAAAATGAAACGTTGCACTCTCTCTCCTCCAAGGAAGGTGCTAGTCAGGAATTGTCTTGCTGGTCCTCACTTGCCCTGGTAGTCATTGCATATAAACAGCAAGACTGGGGCTCTGCTCTTTCCTAGCCTTGCAAACAGACACTGTGCTTTTTCTAAATCTCGCACTCCAAAAAGCAAAATGAAACGTTGCACTCTCTCTCCTCCAAGGAAGGTGCTAGGCAGGAATTGTCTTGCTGGTCCTCACTTGCCCTGGCAGTCATTGCAGATAAACAGCAAGACTGGGGCTCTGCTCTTTCCTAGCCTTGCAAACAGCCAAAGCAGTTTGTCTCCCTCGTGAGCGCCAAAATGCTAAAATGAAACGTTGCACTCTCTCTCCTCCAAGGAAGGTGCTAGGCAGGAATTGTCTTGCTGGTCCTCACTTGCCCTGGCAGTCATTGCAGATAAACAGCAAGACTGGGGCTCTGCTCTTTCCTAGCCTTGCAAACAGCAAAAGAAGTTCGTCTCCCTCGTGAGCGCCAAAATGCTAAAATGAAACGTTGCACTCTCTCTCCTCCAAGGAAGGTGCTAGGCAGGAATTGTCTTGCTGGTCCTCACTTGCCCTGGCAGTCATTGCAGATAAGCAGCAAGACTGGGGCTCTGCTATTTCATAGCCTTGCAAACAGCAAAAGCAGTTTGTCTCCCTCGTGAGCGCCAAAATGCTAAAATGAAACGTTGCACTCTCTCTCCTCCAAGGAAGGTGCTAGTCAGGAATTGTCTTGCTGGTCCTCACTTGCCCTGGCAGTCATTGCAGATAAACAGCAAGACTGGGGCTCTGCTCTTTCCTAGCCTTGCAAACAGCCAAAGCAGTTTGTCTCCCTCGTGAGCGCCAAAATGCTAAAATGAAACGTTGCACTCTCTCTCCTCCAAGGAAGGTGCTAGGCAGGAATTGTCTTGCTGGTCCTCACTTTCCCTGGCAGTCATTGCAGATAAACAGCAAGACTGGGGCTCTGCTCTTTCCTAGCCTTGCAAACAGCCAAAGCAGTTTGTCTCCCTCGTGAGCGCCAAAATGCTAAAATGAAACGTTGCACTCTCTCTCCTCCAAGGAAGGTGCTAGTCAGGAATTGTCTTGCTGGTCCTCACTTGCCCTGGCAGTCATTGCAGATAAACAGCAAGACTGGGGCTCTGCTCTTTCCTAGCCTTGCAAACAGACACTGTGCTTTTTCTCAATCTCGCACTCCAAAAAGCAAAATGAAACGTTGCACTCTCTCTCCTCCAAGGAAGGTGCTAGGCAGGAATTGTCTTGCTGGTCCTCACTTTCCCTGGCAGTCATTGCAGATAAACAGCAAGACTGGGGCTCTGCTCTTTCCTAGCCTTGCAAACAGCCAAAGCAGTTTGTCTCCCTCGTGAGCGCCAAAATGCTAAAATGAAACGTTGCACTCTCTCTCCTCCAAGGAAGGTGCTAGTCAGGAATTGTCTTGCTGGTCCTCACTTGCCCTGGCAGTCATTGCAGATAAACAGCAAGACTGGGGCTCTGCTCTTTCCTAGCCTTGCAAACAGACACTGTGCTTTTTCTCAATCTCGCACTCCAAAAAGCAAAATGAAACGTTGCACTCTCTCTCCTCCAAGGAAGGTGCTAGGCAGGAATTGTCTTGCTGGTCCTCACTTGCCCTGGCAGTCATTGCAGATAAACAGCAAGACTGGGGCTCTGCTCTTTCCTAGCCTTGCAAACAGCCAAAGCAGTTTGTCTCCCTCGTGAGCGCCAAAATGCTAAAATGAAACGTTGCACTCTCTCTCCTCCAAGGAAGGTGCTAGGCAGGAATTGTCTTGCTGGTCCTCACTTGCCCTGGCAGTCATTGCAGATAAGCAGCAAGACTGGGGCTCTGCTCTTTCCTAGCCTTGCAAACAGCAAAAGCAGTTTGTCTCCATTGTGAGCGCCAAAATGCTAAAATGAAACGTTGCACTCTCTCTCCTCCAAGGAAGGTGCTAGGCAGGAATTGTCTTGCTGGTCCTCACTTGCCCTGGCAGTCATTGCACATAAGCAGCAAGACTGGGGCTCTGCTCTTTCATAGCCTTGCAAACAGCAAAAGCAGTTTGTCTCCCTCGTGAGCGCCAAAATGCTAAAATGAAACGTTGCACTCTCTCTCCTCCAAGGAAGGTGCTAGGCAGGAATTGTCTTGCTGGTCCTCACTTGCCCTGGCAGTCATTGCAGATAAGCAGCAAGACTGGGGCTCTGCTCTTTCCTAGCCTTGCAAACAGCAAAAGAAGTTCGTCTTGCTTGTGACCGCCAAAATGCTAAAATGAAACGTTGCACTCTCTCTCCTCCAAGGAAGGTGCTAGTCAGGAATTGTCTTGCTGGTCCTCACTTGCCCTGGCAGTCATTGCAGATAAACAGCAAGACTCGGTCTCTGCACTTTCCTACCCTTGCAAACAGACACTGTGCTTTTTCTCAATCTCGCACTCCAAAAAGCAAAATGAAACGTTGCACTCTCTCTCCTCCAAGGAAGGTGCTAGGCAGGAATTGTCTTCCTGGTCCTCACTTGCCTTGGCAGTCATTGCAGATAAACAGCAAGACTGGGGCTCTGCTCTTTCCTAGCCTTGCAAACAGCCAAAGCAGTTTGTCTCCCTCGTGAGCGCCAAAATGCTAAAATGAAACGTTGCACTCTCTCTCCTCCAAGGAAGGTGCTAGGCAGGAATTGTCTTGCTGGTCCTCACTTGCCCTGGCAGTCATTGCAGATAAGCAGCAAGACTGGGGCTCTGCTCTTTCCTAGCCTTGCAAACAGCAAAAGAAGTTCGTCTTGCTTGTGACCGCCAAAATGCTAAAATGAAACGTTGCACTCTCTCTCCTCCAAGGAAGGTGCTAGTCAGGAATTGTCTTGCTGGTCCTCACTTGCCCTGGCAGTCATTGCAGATAAACAGCAAGACTCGGTCTCTGCACTTTCCTACCCTTGCAAACAGACACTGTGCTTTTTCTCAATCTCGCACTCCAAAAAGCAAAATGAAACGTTGCACTCTCTCTCCTCCAAGGAAGGTGCTAGGCAGGAATTGTCTTCCTGGTCCTCACTTGCCTTGGCAGTCATTGCAGATAAACAGCAAGACTGGGGCTCTGCTCTTTCCTAGCCTTGCAAACAGCCAAAGCAGTTTGTCTCCCTCGTGAGCGCCAAAATGCTAAAATGAAACGTTGCACTCTTTCTCCTCCAAGGAAGGTGCTAGGCAGGAATTGTCTTGCTGGTCCTCACTTGCCCTGGCAGTCATTGCAGATAAACAGCAAGACTCGGTCTCTGCTCTTTCCTACCCTTGCAAACAGACACTGTGCTTTTTCTCAATCTCGCACTCCAAAAAGCAAAATGAAACGTTGCACTCTCTCTCCTCCAAGGAAGGTGCTAGGCAGGAATTGTCTTGCTGGTCCTCACTTGCCCTGGCAGTCATTGCAGATAAACAGCAAGACTGGGGCTCTGCTCTTTCCTAGCCTTGCAAACAGCCAAAGCAGTTTGTCTCCCTCGTGAGCGCCAAAATGCTAAAATGAAACGTTGCACTCTCTCTCCTCCAAGGAAGGTGCTAGGCAGGAATTGTCTTGCTGGTCCTCACTTGCCCTGGCAGTCATTGCAGATAAACAGCAAGACTGGGGCTCTGCTCTTTCCTAGCCTTGCAAACAGCCAAAGCAGTTTGTCTCCCTCGTGAGCGCCAAAATGCTAAAATGAAACGTTGCACTCTCTCTCCTCCAAGGAAGGTGCTAGTCAGGAATTGTCTTGCTGGTCCTCACTTGCCCTGGCAGTCATTGCAGATAAACAGCAAGACTGGGGCTCTGCTCTTTCCTACCCTTGCAAACAGACACTGTGCTTTTTCTCAATCTCGCACTCCAAAAAGCAAAATGAAACGTTGCACTCTCTCTCCTCCAAGGAAGGTGCTAGGCAGGAATTGTCTTGCTGGTCCTCACTTGCCCTGGCAGTCATTGCAGATAAACAGCAAGACTGGGGCTCTGCTCTTTCCTAGCCTTGCAAACAGCCAAAGCAGTTTGTCTCCCTCGTGAGCGCCAAAATGCTAAAATGAAACGTTGCACTCTCTCTCCTCCAAGGAAGGTGCTAGGCAGGAATTGTCTTGCTGGTCCTCACTTGTCCTGGCAGTCACTGCAGATAAACAGCAAGACTGGGCCTCTGCTCTTTCCTAGCCTTGCAAACAGCAAAAGCAGTTTGTCTCCATTGTGAGCGCCAAAATGCTAAAATGAAACGTTGCACTCTCTCTCCTCCAAGGAAGGTGCTAGGCAGGAATTGTCTTGCTGGTCCTCACTTGCCCTGGCAGTCATTGCACATAAGCAGCAAGACTGGGGCTCTGCTCTTTCCTAGCCTTGCAAACAGCCAAAGCAGTTTGTCTCCCTCGTGAGCGCCAAAATGCTAAAATGAAACGTTGCACTCTCTCTCCTCCAAGGAAGGTGCTAGTCAGGAATTGTCTTGCTGGTCCTCACTTGCCCTGGCAGTCATTGCAGATAAACAGCAAGACTGGGGCTCTGCTCTTTCCTACCCTTGCAAACAGACACTGTGCTTTTTCTCAATCTCGCACTCCAAAAAGCAAAATGAAACGTTGCACTCTCTCTCCTCCAAGGAAGGTGCTAGGCAGGAATTGTCTTGCTGGTCCTCACTTGCCCTGGCAGTCATTGCAGATAAACAGCAAGACTGGGGCTCTGCTCTTTCCTAGCCTTGCAAACAGCCAAAGCAGTTTGTCTCCCTCGTGAGCGCCAAAATGCTAAAATGAAACGTTGCACTCTCTCTCCTCCAAGGAAGGTGCTAGGCAGGAATTGTCTTGCTGGTCCTCACTTGCCCTGGCAGTCACTGCAGATAAACAGCAAGACTGGGCCTCTGCTCTTTCCTAGCCTTGCAAACAGCAAAAGCAGTTTGTCTCCATTGTGAGCGCCAAAATGCTAAAATGAAACGTTGCACTCTCTCTCCTCCAAGGAAGGTGCTAGGCAGGAATTGTCTTGCTGGTCCTCACTTGCCCTGGCAGTCATTGCACATAAGCAGCAAGACTGGGGCTCTGCTCTTTCATAGCCTTGCAAACAGCCAAAGCAGTTTGTCTCCCTCGTGAGCGCCAAAATGCTAAAATGAAACGTTGCACTCTCTCTCCTCCAAGGAAGGTGCTAGGCAGGAATTGTCTTGCTGGTCCTCACTTGCCCTGGCAGTCATTGCAGATAAGCAGCAAGACTGGGGCTCTGCTCTTTCCTAGCCTTGCAAACAGCAAAAGAAGTTCGTCTTGCTTGTGACCGCCAAAATGCTAAAATGAAACGTTGCACTCTCTCTCCTCCAAGGAAGGTGCTAGTCAGGAATTGTCTTGCTGGTCCTCACTTGCCCTGGCAGTCATTGCAGATAAACAGCAAGACTCGGTCTCTGCACTTTCCTACCCTTGCAAACAGACACTGTGCTTTTTCTCAATCTCGCACTCCAAAAAGCAAAATGAAACGTTGCACTCTCTCTCCTCCAAGGAAGGTGCTAGGCAGGAATTGTCTTCCTGGTCCTCACTTGCCTTGGCAGTCATTGCAGATAAACAGCAAGACTGGGGCTCTGCTCTTTCCTAGCCTTGCAAACAGCCAAAGCAGTTTGTCTCCCTCGTGAGCGCCAAAATGCTAAAATGAAACGTTGCACTCTTTCTCCTCCAAGGAAGGTGCTAGGCAGGAATTGTCTTGCTGGTCCTCACTTGCCCGGGCAGTCATTGCAGAGAAACAGCAAGACTCGGTCTCTGCTCTTTCCTACCCTTGCAAACAGACACTGTGCTTTTTCTCAATCTCGCACTCCAAAAAGCAAAATGAAACGTTGCACTCTCTCTCCTCCAAGGAAGGTGCTAGGCAGGAATTGTCTTGCTGGTCCTCACTTGCCCTGGCAGTCATTGCAGATAAACAGCAAGACTGGGGCTCTGCTCTTTCATAGCCTTGCAAACAGCAAAAGCAGTTTGTCTCCCTCGTGAGCGCCAAAATGCTAAAATGAAACGTTGCACTCTCTCTCCTCCAAGGAAGGTGCTAGGCAGGAATTGTCTTGCTGGTCCTCACTTGCCCTGGCAGTCATTGCAGATAAGTAGCAAGACTGGGGCTCTGCTCTTTCCTAGCCTTGCAAACAGCCAAAGCAGTTCGTCTTGCTTGTGACCGCCAAAATGCTAAAATGAAACGTTGCACTCTCTCTCCTCCAAGGAAGGTGCTAGTCAGGAATTGTCTTGCTGGTCCTCACTTGCCCTGGCAGTCATTGCAGATAAACAGCAAGACTCGGTCTCTGCACTTTCCTACCCTTGCAAACAGACACTGTGCTTTTTCTCAATCTCGCACTCCAAAAAGCAAAATGAAACGTTGCACTCTCTCTCCTCCAAGGAAGGTGCTAGGCAGGAATTGTCTTCCTGGTCCTCACTTGCCTTGGCAGTCATTGCAGATAAACAGCAAGACTGGGGCTCTGCTCTTTCCTAGCCTTGCAAACAGCCAAAGCAGTTTGTCTCCCTCGTGAGCGCCAAAATGCTAAAATGAAACGTTGCACTCTCTCTCCTCCAAGGAAGGTGCTAGGCAGGAATTGTCTTGCTGGTCCTCACTTGCCCTGGCAGTCATTGCAGATAAGCAGCAAGACTGGGGCTCTGCTCTTTCCTAGCCTTGCAAACAGCAAAAGAAGTTCGTCTTGCTTGTGACCGCCAAAATGCTAAAATGAAACGTTGCACTCTCTCTCCTCCAAGGAAGGTGCTAGTCAGGAATTGTCTTGCTGGTCCTCACTTGCCCTGGCAGTCATTGCAGATAAACAGCAAGACTCGGTCTCTGCACTTTCCTACCCTTGCAAACAGACACTGTGCTTTTTCTCAATCTCGCACTCCAAAAAGCAAAATGAAACGTTGCACTCTCTCTCCTCCAAGGAAGGTGCTAGGCAGGAATTGTCTTCCTGGTCCTCACTTGCCTTGGCAGTCATTGCAGATAAACAGCAAGACTGGGGCTCTGCTCTTTCCTAGCCTTGCAAACAGCCAAAGCAGTTTGTCTCCCTCGTGAGCGCCAAAATGCTAAAATGAAACGTTGCACTCTTTCTCCTCCAAGGAAGGTGCTAGGCAGGAATTGTCTTGCTGGTCCTCACTTGCCCTGGCAGTCATTGCAGATAAACAGCAAGACTCGGTCTCTGCTCTTTCCTACCCTTGCAAACAGACACTGTGCTTTTTCTCAATCTCGCACTCCAAAAAGCAAAATGAAACGTTGCACTCTCTCTCCTCCAAGGAAGGTGCTAGGCAGGAATTGTCTTGCTGGTCCTCACTTGCCCTGGCAGTCATTGCAGATAAACAGCAAGACTGGGGCTCTGCTCTTTCCTAGCCTTGCAAACAGCCAAAGCAGTTTGTCTCCCTCGTGAGCGCCAAAATGCTAAAATGAAACGTTGCACTCTCTCTCCTCCAAGGAAGGTGCTAGGCAGGAATTGTCTTGCTGGTCCTCACTTGCCCTGGCAGTCATTGCAGATAAACAGCAAGACTGGGGCTCTGCTCTTTCCTAGCCTTGCAAACAGCCAAAGCAGTTTGTCTCCCTCGTGAGCGCCAAAATGCTAAAATGAAACGTTGCACTCTCTCTCCTCCAAGGAAGGTGCTAGTCAGGAATTGTCTTGCTGGTCCTCACTTGCCCTGGCAGTCATTGCAGATAAACAGCAAGACTGGGGCTCTGCTCTTTCCTACCCTTGCAAACAGACACTGTGCTTTTTCTCAATCTCGCACTCCAAAAAGCAAAATGAAACGTTGCACTCTCTCTCCTCCAAGGAAGGTGCTAGGCAGGAATTGTCTTGCTGGTCCTCACTTGCCCTGGCAGTCATTGCAGATAAACAGCAAGACTGGGGCTCTGCTCTTTCCTAGCCTTGCAAACAGCCAAAGCAGTTTGTCTCCCTCGTGAGCGCCAAAATGCTAAAATGAAACGTTGCACTCTCTCTCCTCCAAGGAAGGTGCTAGGCAGGAATTGTCTTGCTGGTCCTCACTTGTCCTGGCAGTCACTGCAGATAAACAGCAAGACTGGGCCTCTGCTCTTTCCTAGCCTTGCAAACAGCAAAAGCAGTTTGTCTCCATTGTGAGCGCCAAAATGCTAAAATGAAACGTTGCACTCTCTCTCCTCCAAGGAAGGTGCTAGGCAGGAATTGTCTTGCTGGTCCTCACTTGCCCTGGCAGTCATTGCACATAAGCAGCAAGACTGGGGCTCTGCTCTTTCCTAGCCTTGCAAACAGCCAAAGCAGTTTGTCTCCCTCGTGAGCGCCAAAATGCTAAAATGAAACGTTGCACTCTCTCTCCTCCAAGGAAGGTGCTAGTCAGGAATTGTCTTGCTGGTCCTCACTTGCCCTGGCAGTCATTGCAGATAAACAGCAAGACTGGGGCTCTGCTCTTTCCTACCCTTGCAAACAGACACTGTGCTTTTTCTCAATCTCGCACTCCAAAAAGCAAAATGAAACGTTGCACTCTCTCTCCTCCAAGGAAGGTGCTAGGCAGGAATTGTCTTGCTGGTCCTCACTTGCCCTGGCAGTCATTGCAGATAAACAGCAAGACTGGGGCTCTGCTCTTTCCTAGCCTTGCAAACAGCCAAAGCAGTTTGTCTCCCTCGTGAGCGCCAAAATGCTAAAATGAAACGTTGCACTCTCTCTCCTCCAAGGAAGGTGCTAGGCAGGAATTGTCTTGCTGGTCCTCACTTGCCCTGGCAGTCACTGCAGATAAACAGCAAGACTGGGCCTCTGCTCTTTCCTAGCCTTGCAAACAGCAAAAGCAGTTTGTCTCCATTGTGAGCGCCAAAATGCTAAAATGAAACGTTGCACTCTCTCTCCTCCAAGGAAGGTGCTAGGCAGGAATTGTCTTGCTGGTCCTCACTTGCCCTGGCAGTCATTGCACATAAGCAGCAAGACTGGGGCTCTGCTCTTTCATAGCCTTGCAAACAGCCAAAGCAGTTTGTCTCCCTCGTGAGCGCCAAAATGCTAAAATGAAACGTTGCACTCTCTCTCCTCCAAGGAAGGTGCTAGGCAGGAATTGTCTTGCTGGTCCTCACTTGCCCTGGCAGTCATTGCAGATAAGCAGCAAGACTGGGGCTCTGCTCTTTCCTAGCCTTGCAAACAGCAAAAGAAGTTCGTCTTGCTTGTGACCGCCAAAATGCTAAAATGAAACGTTGCACTCTCTCTCCTCCAAGGAAGGTGCTAGTCAGGAATTGTCTTGCTGGTCCTCACTTGCCCTGGCAGTCATTGCAGATAAACAGCAAGACTCGGTCTCTGCACTTTCCTACCCTTGCAAACAGACACTGTGCTTTTTCTCAATCTCGCACTCCAAAAAGCAAAATGAAACGTTGCACTCTCTCTCCTCCAAGGAAGGTGCTAGGCAGGAATTGTCTTCCTGGTCCTCACTTGCCTTGGCAGTCATTGCAGATAAACAGCAAGACTGGGGCTCTGCTCTTTCCTAGCCTTGCAAACAGCCAAAGCAGTTTGTCTCCCTCGTGAGCGCCAAAATGCTAAAATGAAACGTTGCACTCTTTCTCCTCCAAGGAAGGTGCTAGGCAGGAATTGTCTTGCTGGTCCTCACTTGCCCGGGCAGTCATTGCAGAGAAACAGCAAGACTCGGTCTCTGCTCTTTCCTACCCTTGCAAACAGACACTGTGCTTTTTCTCAATCTCGCACTCCAAAAAGCAAAATGAAACGTTGCACTCTCTCTCCTCCAAGGAAGGTGCTAGGCAGGAATTGTCTTGCTGGTCCTCACTTGCCCTGGCAGTCATTGCAGATAAACAGCAAGACTGGGGCTCTGCTCTTTCATAGCCTTGCAAACAGCAAAAGCAGTTTGTCTCCCTCGTGAGCGCCAAAATGCTAAAATGAAACGTTGCACTCTCTCTCCTCCAAGGAAGGTGCTAGGCAGGAATTGTCTTGCTGGTCCTCACTTGCCCTGGCAGTCATTGCAGATAAGTAGCAAGACTGGGGCTCTGCTCTTTCCTAGCCTTGCAAACAGCCAAAGCAGTTCGTCTTGCTTGTGACCGCCAAAATGCTAAAATGAAACGTTGCACTCTCTCTCCTCCAAGGAAGGTGCTAGGCAGGAATTGTCTTGCTGGTCCTCACTTGCCCTGGCAGTCATTGCAGATAAACAGCAAGACTCGGTCTCTGCACTTTCCTACCCTTGCAAACAGACATTGTGCTTTTTCTCAATCTCGCACTCCAAAAAGCAAAATGAAACGTTGCACTCTCTCTCCTCCAAGGAAGGTGCTAGGCAGGAATTGTCTTCCTGGTCCTCACTTGCCTTGGCAGTCATTGCAGATAAACAGCAAGACTGGGGCTCTGCTCTTTCCTAGCCTTGCAAACAGCCAAAGCAGTTTGTCTCCCTCGTGAGCGCCAAAATGCTAAAATGAAACGTTGCACTCTCTCTCCTCCAAGGAAGGTGCTAGGCAGGAATTGTCTTGCTGGTCCTCACTTGCCCTGGCAGTCATTGCAGATAAACAGCAAGACTGGGGCTCTGCTCTTTCCTAGCCTTGCAAACAGCAAAAGAAGTTCGTCTTGCTTGTGACCGCCAAAATGCTAAAATGAAACGTTGCACTCTCTCTCCTCCAAGGAAGGTGCTAGTCAGGAATTGTCTTGCTGGTCCTCACTTGCCCTGGCAGTCATTGCAGATAAACAGCAAGACTCTGTCTCTGCTCTTTCCTACCCTTGCAAACAGACACTGTGCTTTTTCTCAATCTCGCACTCCAAAAAGCAAAATGAAACGTTGCACTCTCTCTCCTCCAAGGAAGGTGCTAGGCAGGAATTGTCTTGCTGGTCCTCACTTGCCCTGGCAGTCATTGCAGATAAACAGCAAGACTGGGGCTCTGCTCTTTCCTAGCCTTGCAAACAGCCAAAGCAGTTTGTCTCCCTCGTGAGCGCCAAAATGCTAAAATGAAACGTTGCACTCTCTCTCCTCCAAGGAAGGTGCTAGGCAGGAATTGTCTTGCTGGTCCTCACTTGCCCTGGCAGTCATTGCAGATAAACAGCAAGACTGGGGCTCTGCTCTTTCCTAGCCTTGCAAACAGCCAAAGCAGTTTGTCTCCCTCGTGAGCGCCAAAATGCTAAAATGAAACGTTGCACTCTCTCTCCTCCAAGGAAGGCGCTAGTCAGGAATTGTCTTGCTGGTCCTCACTTGCCCTGGCAGTCATTGCAGATAAACAGCAAGACTGGGGCTCTGCTCTTTCCTAGCCTTGCAAACAGACACTGTGCTTTTTCTCAATCTCGCACTCCAAAAAGCAAAATGAAACGTTGCACTCTCTCTCCTCCAAGGAAGGTGCTAGGCAGGAATTGTCTTGCTGGTCCTCACTTGCCCTGGCAGTCATTGCAGATAAACAGCAAGACTGGGGCTCTGCTCTTTCCTAGCCTTGCAAACAGCCAAAGCAGTTTGTCTCCCTCGTGAGCGCCAAAATGCTAAAATGAAACGTTGCACTCTCTCTCCTCCAAGGAAGGTGCTAGGCAGGAATTGTCTTGCTGGTCCTCACTTGCCCTGGCAGTCACTGCAGATAAACAGCAAGACTGGGCCTCTGCTCTTTCCTAGCCTTGCAAACAGCAAAAGCAGTTTGTCTCCATTGTGAGCGCCAAAATGCTAAAATGAAACGTTGCACTCTCTCTCCTCCAAGGAAGGTGCTAGGCAGGAATTGTCTTGCTGGTCCTCACTTGCCCTGGCAGTCATTGCACATAAGCAGCAAGACTGGGGCTCTGCTCTTTCATAGCCTTGCAAACAGCCAAAGCAGTTTGTCTCCCTCGTGAGCGCCAAAATGCTAAAATGAAACGTTGCACTCTCTCTCCTCCAAGGAAGGTGCTAGGCAGGAATTGTCTTGCTGGTCCTCACTTGCCCTGGCAGTCATTGCAGATAAGCAGCAAGACTGGGGCTCTGCTCTTTCCTAGCCTTGCAAACAGCAAAAGAAGTTCGTCTTGCTTGTGACCGCCAAAATGCTAAAATGAAACGTTGCACTCTCTCTCCTCCAAGGAAGGTGCTAGTCAGGAATTGTCTTGCTGGTCCTCACTTGCCCTGGCAGTCATTGCAGATAAACAGCAAGACTCGGTCTCTGCACTTTCCTACCCTTGCAAACAGACACTGTGCTTTTTCTCAATCTCGCACTCCAAAAAGCAAAATGAAATGTTGCACTCTCTCTCCTCCAAGGAAGGTGCTAGGCAGATATTGTCTTCCTGGTCCTCACTTGCCTTGGCAGTCATTGCAGATAAACAGCAAGACTGGGGCTCTGCTCTTTCCTAGCCTTGCAAACAGCCAAAGCAGTTTGCCTCCCTCGTGAGCGCCAAAATGCTAAAATGAAACGTTGCACTCTTTCTCCTCCAAGGAAGGTGCTAGGCAGGAATTGTCTTGCTGGTCCTCACTTGCCCTGGCAGTCATTGCAGATAAACAGCAAGACTCGGTCTCTGCTCTTTCCTACCCTTGCAAACAGACACTGTGCTTTTTCTCAATCTCGCACTCCAAAAAGCAAAATGAAACGTTGCACTCTCTCTCCTCCAAGGAAGGTGCTAGGCAGGAATTGTCTTGCTGGTCCTCACTTGCCCTGGCAGTCATTGCAGATAAACAGCAAGACTGGGGCTCTGCTCTTTCCTACCCTTGCAAACAGACACTGTGCTTTTTCTCAATCTCGCACTCCAAAAAGCAAAATGAAACGTTGCACTCTCTCTCCTCCAAGGAAGGTGCTAGGCAGGAATTGTCTTGCTGGTCCTCACTTGCCCTGGCAGTCATTGCAGATAAACAGCAAGACTGGGGCTCTGCTCTTTCCTAGCCTTGCAAACAGCCAAAGCAGTTTGTCTCCCTCGTGAGCGCCAAAATGCTAAAATGAAACGTTGCACTCTCTCTCCTCCAAGGAAGGTGCTAGGCAGGAATTGTCTTGCTGGTCCTCACTTGCCCTGGCAGTCACTGCAGATAAACAGCAAGACTGGGCCTCTGCTCTTTCCTAGCCTTGCAAACAGCAAAAGCAGTTTGTCTCCATTGTGAGCGCCAAAATGCTAAAATGAAACGTTGCACTCTCTCTCCTCCAAGGAAGGTGCTAGGCAGGAATTGTCTTGCTGGTCCTCACTTGCCCTGGCAGTCATTGCACATAAGCAGCAAGACTGGGGCTCTGCTCTTTCATAGCCTTGCAAACAGCCAAAGCAGTTTGTCTCCCTCGTGAGCGCCAAAATGCTAAAATGAAACGTTGCACTCTCTCTCCTCCAAGGAAGGTGCTAGGCAGGAATTGTCTTGCTGGTCCTCACTTGCCCTGGCAGTCATTGCAGATAAGCAGCAAGACTGGGGCTCTGCTCTTTCCTAGCCTTGCAAACAGCAAAAGAAGTTCGTCTTGCTTGTGACCGCCAAAATGCTAAAATGAAACGTTGCACTCTCTCTCCTCCAAGGAAGGTGCTAGTCAGGAATTGTCTTGCTGGTCCTCACTTGCCCTGGCAGTCATTGCAGATAAACAGCAAGACTCGGTCTCTGCACTTTCCTACCCTTGCAAACAGACACTGTGCTTTTTCTCAATCTCGCACTCCAAAAAGCAAAATGAAACGTTGCACTCTCTCTCCTCCAAGGAAGGTGCTAGGCAGATATTGTCTTCCTGGTCCTCACTTGCCTTGGCAGTCATTGCAGATAAACAGCAAGACTGGGGCTCTGCTCTTTCCTAGCCTTGCAAACAGCCAAAGCAGTTTGCCTCCCTCGTGAGCGCCAAAATGCTAAAATGAAACGTTGCACTCTTTCTCCTCCAAGGAAGGTGCTAGGCAGGAATTGTCTTGCTGGTCCTCACTTGCCCTGGCAGTCATTGCAGATAAACAGCAAGACTCGGTCTCTGCTCTTTCCTACCCTTGCAAACAGACACTGTGCTTTTTCTCAATCTCGCACTCCAAAAAGCAAAATGAAACGTTGCACTCTCTCTCCTCCAAGGAAGGTGCTAGGCAGGAATTGTCTTGCTGGTCCTCACTTGCCCTGGCAGTCATTGCAGATAAACAGCAAGACTGGGGCTCTGCTCTTTCCTACCCTTGCAAACAGACACTGTGCTTTTTCTCAATCTCGCACTCCAAAAAGCAAAATGAAACGTTGCACTCTCTCTCCTCCAAGGAAGGTGCTAGGCAGGAATTGTCTTGCTGGTCCACACTTGCCCTGGCAGTCATTGCAGATAAACAGCAAGACTGGGGCTCTGCTCTTTCCTAGCCTTGCAAACAGCCAAAGCAGTTTGTCTCCCTCGTGAGCGCCAAAATGCTAAAATGAAACGTTGCACTCTCTCTCCTCCAAGGAAGGTGCTAGGCAGGAATTGTCTTGCTGGTCCTCACTTGCCCTGGCAGTCACTGCAGATAAACAGCAAGACTGGGCCTCTGCTCTTTCCTAGCCTTGCAAACAGCAAAAGCAGTTTGTCTCCCTCGTGAGCGCCAAAATGCTAAAATGAAACGTTGCACTCTCTCTCCTCCAAGGAAGGTGCTAGGCAGGAATTGTCTTGCTGGTCCTCACTTGCCCTGGCAGTCATTGCAGATAAGCAGCAAGACTGGGGCTCTGCTCTTTCCTAGCCTTGCAAACAGCAAAAGAAGTTCGTCTTGCTTGTGACCGCCAAAATGCTAAAATGAAACGTTGCACTCTCTCTCCTCCAAGGAAGGTGCTAGTCAGGAATTGTCTTGCTGGTCCTCACTTGCCCTGGCAGTCATTGCAGATAAACAGCAAGACTGGGGCTCTGCTCTTTCCTAGCCTTGCAAACAGCCAAAGCAGTTTGTCTCCCTCGTGAGCGCCAAAATGCTAAAATGAAACGTTGCACTCTCTCTCCTCCAAGGAAGGTGCTAGGCAGGAATTGTCTTGCTGGTCCTCACTTGCCCTGGCAGTCACTGCAGATAAACAGCAAGACTGGGGCTCTGCTCTTTCATAGCCTTGCAAACAGCAAAAGCAGTTTGTCTCCCTCGTGAGCGCCAAAATGCTAAAATGAAACGTTGCACTCTCTCTCCTCCAAGGAAGGTGCTAGGCAGGAATTGTCTTGCTGGTCCTCACTTGCCCTGGCAGTCATTGCAGATAAACAGCAAGACTCGGTCTCTGCACTTTCCTACCCTTGCAAACAGACACTGTGCTTTTTCTCAATCTCGCACTCCAAAAAGCAAAATGAAACGTTGCACTCTCTCTCCTCCAAGGAAGGTGCTAGGCAGGAATTGTCTTCCGGGTCCTCACTTGCCTTGGCAGTCATTGCAGATAAACAGCAAGACTGGGGCTCTGCTCTTTCCTAGCCTTGCAAACAGCCAAAGCAGTTTGTCTCCCTCGTGAGCGCCAAAATGCTAAAATGAAACGTTGCACTCTCTCTCCTCCAAGGAAGGTGCTAGGCAGGAATTGTCTTGCTGGTCCTCACTTGCCCTGGCAGTCATTGCAGATAAGCAGCAAGACTGGGGCTCTGCTCTTTCCTAGCCTTGCAAACAGCAAAAGAAGTTCGTCTTGCTTGTGACCGCCAAAATGCTAAAATGAAACGTTGCACTCTCTCTCCTCCAAGGAAGGTGCTAGTCAGGAATTGTCTTGCTGGTCCTCACTTGCCCTGGCAGTCATTGCAGATAAACAGCAAGACTCGGTCTCTGCACTTTCCTACCCTTGCAAACAGACACTGTGCTTCTTCTCAATCTCGCACTCCAAAAAGCAAAATGAAACGTTGCACTCTCTCTCCTCCAAGGAAGGTGCTAGGCAGGAATTGTCTTCCTGGTCCTCACTTGCCTTGGCAGTCATTGCAGATAAACAGCAAGACTGGGGCTCTGCTCTTTCCTAGCCTTGCAAACAGCCAAAGCAGTTTGTCTCCCTCGTGAGCGCCAAAATGCTAAAATGAAACGTTGCACTCTTTCTCCTCCAAGGAAGGTGCTAGGCAGGAATTGTCTTGCTGGTCCTCACTTGCCCTGGCAGTCATTGCAGATAAACAGCAAGACTCGGTCTCTGCTCTTTCCTACCCTTGCAAACAGACACTGTGCTTTTTCTCAATCTCGCACTCCAAAAAGCAAAATGAAACGTTGCACTCTCTCTCCTCCAAGGAAGGTGCTAGGCAGGAATTGTCTTGCTGGTCCTCACTTGCCCTGGCAGTCATTGCAGATAAACAGCAAGACTGGGGCTCTGCTCTTTCCTAGCCTTGCAAACAGCCAAAGCAGTTTGTCTCCCTCGTGAGCGCCAAAATGCTAAAATGAAACGTTGCACTCTCTCTCCTCCAAGGAAGGTGCTAGGCAGGAATTGTCTTGCTGGTCCTCACTTGCCCTGGCAGTCATTGCAGATAAACAGCAAGACTGGGGCTCTGCTCTTTCCTAGCCTTGCAAACAGCCAAAGCAGTTTGTCTCCCTCGTGAGCGCCAAAATGCTAAAATGAAACGTTGCACTCTCTCTCCTCCAAGGAAGGTGCTAGTCAGGAATTGTCTTGCTGGTCCTCACTTGCCCTGGCAGTCATTGCAGATAAACAGCAAGACTGGGGCTCTGCTCTTTCCTACCCTTGCAAACAGACACTGTGCTTTTTCTCAATCTCGCACTCCAAAAAGCAAAATGAAACGTTGCACTCTCTCTCCTCCAAGGAAGGTGCTAGGCAGGAATTGTCTTGCTGGTCCTCACTTGCCCTGGCAGTCATTGCAGATAAACAGCAAGACTGGGGCTCTGCTCTTTCCTAGCCTTGCAAACAGCCAAAGCAGTTTGTCTCCCTCGTGAGCGCCAAAATGCTAAAATGAAACGTTGCACTCTCTCTCCTCCAAGGAAGGTGCTAGGCAGGAATTGTCTTGCTGGTCCTCACTTGTCCTGGCAGTCACTGCAGATAAACAGCAAGACTGGGCCTCTGCTCTTTCCTAGCCTTGCAAACAGCAAAAGCAGTTTGTCTCCATTGTGAGCGCCAAAATGCTAAAATGAAACGTTGCACTCTCTCTCCTCCAAGGAAGGTGCTAGGCAGGAATTGTCTTGCTGGTCCTCACTTGCCCTGGCAGTCATTGCACATAAGCAGCAAGACTGGGGCTCTGCTCTTTCCTAGCCTTGCAAACAGCCAAAGCAGTTTGTCTCCCTCGTGAGCGCCAAAATGCTAAAATGAAACGTTGCACTCTCTCTCCTCCAAGGAAGGTGCTAGTCAGGAATTGTCTTGCTGGTCCTCACTTGCCCTGGCAGTCATTGCAGATAAACAGCAAGACTGGGGCTCTGCTCTTTCCTACCCTTGCAAACAGACACTGTGCTTTTTCTCAATCTCGCACTCCAAAAAGCAAAATGAAACGTTGCACTCTCTCTCCTCCAAGGAAGGTGCTAGGCAGGAATTGTCTTGCTGGTCCTCACTTGCCCTGGCAGTCATTGCAGATAAACAGCAAGACTGGGGCTCTGCTCTTTCCTAGCCTTGCAAACAGCCAAAGCAGTTTGTCTCCCTCGTGAGCGCCAAAATGCTAAAATGAAACGTTGCACTCTCTCTCCTCCAAGGAAGGTGCTAGGCAGGAATTGTCTTGCTGGTCCTCACTTGCCCTGGCAGTCACTGCAGATAAACAGCAAGACTGGGCCTCTGCTCTTTCCTAGCCTTGCAAACAGCAAAAGCAGTTTGTCTCCATTGTGAGCGCCAAAATGCTAAAATGAAACGTTGCACTCTCTCTCCTCCAAGGAAGGTGCTAGGCAGGAATTGTCTTGCTGGTCCTCACTTGCCCTGGCAGTCATTGCACATAAGCAGCAAGACTGGGGCTCTGCTCTTTCATAGCCTTGCAAACAGCCAAAGCAGTTTGTCTCCCTCGTGAGCGCCAAAATGCTAAAATGAAACGTTGCACTCTCTCTCCTCCAAGGAAGGTGCTAGGCAGGAATTGTCTTGCTGGTCCTCACTTGCCCTGGCAGTCATTGCAGATAAACAGCAAGACTGGGGCTCTGCTCTTTCCTAGCCTTGCAAACAGCCAAAGCAGTTTGTCTCCCTCGTGAGCGCCAAAATGCTAAAATGAAACGTTGCACTCTCTCTCCTCCAAGGAAGGTGCTAGGCAGGAATTGTCTTGCTGGTCCTCACTTGCCCTGGCAGTCATTGCAGATAAACAGCAAGACTGGGGCTCTGCTCTTTCCTAGCCTTGCAAACAGCCAAAGCAGTTTGTCTCCCTCGTGAGCGCCAAAATGCTAAAATGAAACGTTGCACTCTCTCTCCTCCAAGGAAGGTGCTAGTCAGGAATTGTCTTGCTGGTCCTCACTTGCCCTGGCAGTCATTGCAGATAAACAGCAAGACTGGGGCTCTGCTCTTTCCTACCCTTGCAAACAGACACTGTGCTTTTTCTCAATCTCGCACTCCAAAAAGCAAAATGAAACGTTGCACTCTCTCTCCTCCAAGGAAGGTGCTAGGCAGGAATTGTCTTGCTGGTCCTCACTTGCCCTGGCAGTCATTGCAGATAAACAGCAAGACTGGGGCTCTGCTCTTTCCTAGCCTTGCAAACAGCCAAAGCAGTTTGTCTCCCTCGTGAGCGCCAAAATGCTAAAATGAAACGTTGCACTCTCTCTCCTCCAAGGAAGGTGCTAGGCAGGAATTGTCTTGCTGGTCCTCACTTGTCCTGGCAGTCACTGCAGATAAACAGCAAGACTGGGCCTCTGCTCTTTCCTAGCCTTGCAAACAGCAAAAGCAGTTTGTCTCCATTGTGAGCGCCAAAATGCTAAAATGAAACGTTGCACTCTCTCTCCTCCAAGGAAGGTGCTAGGCAGGAATTGTCTTGCTGGTCCTCACTTGCCCTGGCAGTCATTGCACATAAGCAGCAAGACTGGGGCTCTGCTCTTTCCTAGCCTTGCAAACAGCCAAAGCAGTTTGTCTCCCTCGTGAGCGCCAAAATGCTAAAATGAAACGTTGCACTCTCTCTCCTCCAAGGAAGGTGCTAGTCAGGAATTGTCTTGCTGGTCCTCACTTGCCCTGGCAGTCATTGCAGATAAACAGCAAGACTGGGGCTCTGCTCTTTCCTACCCTTGCAAACAGACACTGTGCTTTTTCTCAATCTCGCACTCCAAAAAGCAAAATGAAACGTTGCACTCTCTCTCCTCCAAGGAAGGTGCTAGGCAGGAATTGTCTTGCTGGTCCTCACTTGCCCTGGCAGTCATTGCAGATAAACAGCAAGACTGGGGCTCTGCTCTTTCCTAGCCTTGCAAACAGCCAAAGCAGTTTGTCTCCCTCGTGAGCGCCAAAATGCTAAAATGAAACGTTGCACTCTCTCTCCTCCAAGGAAGGTGCTAGGCAGGAATTGTCTTGCTGGTCCTCACTTGCCCTGGCAGTCACTGCAGATAAACAGCAAGACTGGGCCTCTGCTCTTTCCTAGCCTTGCAAACAGCAAAAGCAGTTTGTCTCCATTGTGAGCGCCAAAATGCTAAAATGAAACGTTGCACTCTCTCTCCTCCAAGGAAGGTGCTAGGCAGGAATTGTCTTGCTGGTCCTCACTTGCCCTGGCAGTCATTGCACATAAGCAGCAAGACTGGGGCTCTGCTCTTTCATAGCCTTGCAAACAGCCAAAGCAGTTTGTCTCCCTCGTGAGCGCCAAAATGCTAAAATGAAACGTTGCACTCTCTCTCCTCCAAGGAAGGTGCTAGGCAGGAATTGTCTTGCTGGTCCTCACTTGCCCTGGCAGTCATTGCAGATAAACAGCAAGACTGGGGCTCTGCTCTTTCCTAGCCTTGCAAACAGCAAAAGAAGTTCGTCTTGCTTGTGACCGCCAAAATGCTAAAATGAAACGTTGCACTCTCTCTCCTCCAAGGAAGGTGCTAGTCAGGAATTGTCTTGCTGGTCCTCACTTGCCCTGGCAGTCATTGCAGATAAACAGCAAGACTCGGTCTCTGCACTTTCCTACCCTTGCAAACAGACACTGTGCTTTTTCTCAATCTCGCACTCCAAAAAGCAAAATGAAACGTTGCACTCTCTCTCCTCCAAGGAAGGTGCTAGGCAGGAATTGTCTTCCTGGTCCTCACTTGCCTTGGCAGTCATTGCAGATAAACAGCAAGACTGGGGCTCTGCTCTTTCCTAGCCTTGCAAACAGCCAAAGCAGTTTGTCTCCCTCGTGAGCGCCAAAATGCTAAAATGAAACGTTGCACTCTTTCTCCTCCAAGGAAGGTGCTAGGCAGGAATTGTCTTGCTGGTCCTCACTTGCCCTGGCAGTCATTGCAGATAAACAGCAAGACTCGGTCTCTGCTCTTTCCTACCCTTGCAAACAGACACTGTGCTTTTTCTCAATCTCGCACTCCAAAAAGCAAAATGAAACGTTGCACTCTCTCTCCTCCAAGGAAGGTGCTAGGCAGGAATTGTCTTGCTGGTCCTCACTTGCCCTGGCAGTCATTGCAGATAAACAGCAAGACTGGGGCTCTGCTCTTTCATAGCCTTGCAAACAGCAAAAGCAGTTTGTCTCCCTCGTGAGCGCCAAAATGCTAAAATGAAACGTTGCACTCTCTCTCCTCCAAGGAAGGTGCTAGGCAGGAATTGTCTTGCTGGTCCTCACTTGCCCTGGCAGTCATTGCAGATAAGTAGCAAGACTGGGGCTCTGCTCTTTCCTAGCCTTGCAAACAGCCAAAGCAGTTCGTCTTGCTTGTGACCGCCAAAATGCTAAAATGAAACGTTGCACTCTCTCTCCTCCAAGGAAGGTGCTAGGCAGGAATTGTCTTGCTGGTCCTCACTTGCCCTGGCAGTCATTGCAGATAAACAGCAAGACTCGGTCTCTGCACTTTCCTACCCTTGCAAACAGACACTGTGCTTTTTCTCAATCTCGCACTCCAAAAAGCAAAATGAAACGTTGCACTCTCTCTCCTCCAAGGAAGGTGCTAGGCAGGAATTGTCTTCCTGGTCCTCACTTGCCTTGGCAGTCATTGCAGATAAACAGCAAGACTGGGGCTCTGCTCTTTCCTAGCCTTGCAAACAGCCAAAGCAGTTTGTCTCCCTCGTGAGCGCCAAAATGCTAAAATGAAACGTTGCACTCTCTCTCCTCCAAGGAAGGTGCTAGGCAGGAATTGTCTTGCTGGTCCTCACTTGCCCTGGCAGTCATTGCAGATAAACAGCAAGACTGGGGCTCTGCTCTTTCCTAGCCTTGCAAACAGCAAAAGAAGTTCGTCTTGCTTGTGACCGCCAAAATGCTAAAATGAAACGTTGCACTCTCTCTCCTCCAAGGAAGGTGCTAGTCAGGAATTGTCTTGCTGGTCCTCACTTGCCCTGGCAGTCATTGCAGATAAACAGCAAGACTCTGTCTCTGCTCTTTCCTACCCTTGCAAACAGACACTGTGCTTTTTCTCAATCTCGCACTCCAAAAAGCAAAATGAAACGTTGCACTCTCTCTCCTCCAAGGAAGGTGCTAGGCAGGAATTGTCTTGCTGGTCCTCACTTGCCCTGGCAGTCATTGCAGATAAACAGCAAGACTGGGGCTCTGCTCTTTCCTAGCCTTGCAAACAGCCAAAGCAGTTTGTCTCCCTCGTGAGCGCCAAAATGCTAAAATGAAACGTTGCACTCTCTCTCCTCCAAGGAAGGTGCTAGGCAGGAATTGTCTTGCTGGTCCTCACTTGCCCTGGCAGTCATTGCAGATAAACAGCAAGACTGGGGCTCTGCTCTTTCCTAGCCTTGCAAACAGCCAAAGCAGTTTGTCTCCCTCGTGAGCGCCAAAATGCTAAAATGAAACGTTGCACTCTCTCTCCTCCAAGGAAGGCGCTAGTCAGGAATTGTCTTGCTGGTCCTCACTTGCCCTGGCAGTCATTGCAGATAAACAGCAAGACTGGGGCTCTGCTCTTTCCTAGCCTTGCAAACAGACACTGTGCTTTTTCTCAATCTCGCACTCCAAAAAGCAAAATGAAACGTTGCACTCTCTCTCCTCCAAGGAAGGTGCTAGGCAGGAATTGTCTTGCTGGTCCTCACTTGCCCTGGCAGTCATTGCAGATAAACAGCAAGACTGGGGCTCTGCTCTTTCCTAGCCTTGCAAACAGCCAAAGCAGTTTGTCTCCCTCGTGAGCGCCAAAATGCTAAAATGAAACGTTGCACTCTCTCTCCTCCAAGGAAGGTGCTAGGCAGGAATTGTCTTGCTGGTCCTCACTTGCCCTGGCAGTCACTGCAGATAAACAGCAAGACTGGGCCTCTGCTCTTTCCTAGCCTTGCAAACAGCAAAAGCAGTTTGTCTCCATTGTGAGCGCCAAAATGCTAAAATGAAACGTTGCACTCTCTCTCCTCCAAGGAAGGTGCTAGGCAGGAATTGTCTTGCTGGTCCTCACTTGCCCTGGCAGTCATTGCACATAAGCAGCAAGACTGGGGCTCTGCTCTTTCATAGCCTTGCAAACAGCAAAAGCAGTTTGTCTCCCTCGTGAGCGCCAAAATGCTAAAATGAAACGTTGCACTCTCTCTCCTCCAAGGAAGGTGCTAGGCAGGAATTGTCTTGCTGGTCCTCACTTGCCCTGGCAGTCATTGCAGATAAGCAGCAAGACTGGGGCTCTGCTCTTTCCTAGCCTTGCAAACAGCAAAAGAAGTTCGTCTTGCTTGTGACCGCCAAAATGCTAAAATGAAACGTTGCACTCTCTCTCCTCCAAGGAAGGTGCTAGTCAGGAATTGTCTTGCTGGTCCTCACTTGCCCTGGCAGTCATTGCAGATAAACAGCAAGACTCGGTCTCTGCACTTTCCTACCCTTGCAAACAGACACTGTGCTTTTTCTCAATCTCGCACTCCAAAAAGCAAAATGAAACGTTGCACTCTCTCTCCTCCAAGGAAGGTGCTAGGCAGATATTGTCTTCCTGGTCCTCACTTGCCTTGGCAGTCATTGCAGATAAACAGCAAGACTGGGGCTCTGCTCTTTCCTAGCCTTGCAAACAGCCAAAGCAGTTTGCCTCCCTCGTGAGCGCCAAAATGCTAAAATGAAACGTTGCACTCTTTCTCCTCCAAGGAAGGTGCTAGGCAGGAATTGTCTTGCTGGTCCTCACTTGCCCTGGCAGTCATTGCAGATAAACAGCAAGACTCGGTCTCTGCTCTTTCCTACCCTTGCAAACAGACACTGTGCTTTTTCTCAATCTCGCACTCCAAAAAGCAAAATGAAACGTTGCACTCTCTCTCCTCCAAGGAAGGTGCTAGGCAGGAATTGTCTTGCTGGTCCTCACTTGCCCTGGCAGTCATTGCAGATAAACAGCAAGACTGGGGCTCTGCTCTTTCCTACCCTTGCAAACAGACACTGTGCTTTTTCTCAATCTCGCACTCCAAAAAGCAAAATGAAACGTTGCACTCTCTCTCCTCCAAGGAAGGTGCTAGTCAGGAATTGTCTTGCTGGTCCTCACTTGCCCTGGTAGTCATTGCATATAAACAGCAAGACTGGGGCTCTGCTCTTTCCTAGCCTTGCAAACAGACACTGTGCTTTTTCTCAATCTCGCACTCCAAAAAGCAAAATGAAACGTTGCACTCTCTCTCCTCCAAGGAAGGTGCTAGGCAGGAATTGTCTTGCTGGTCCTCACTTGCCCTGGCAGTCACTGCAGATAAACAGCAAGACTGGGCCTCTGCTCTTTCCTAGCTTTGCAAACAGCCAAAGCAGTTTGTCTCCCTCGTGAGCGCCAAAATGCTAAAATGAAACGTTGCACTCTCTCTCCTCCAAGGAAGGTGCTAGGCAGGAATTGTCTTGCTGGTCCTCACTTGCCCTGGCAGTCATTGCAGATAAGCAGCAAGACTGGGGCTCTGCTCTTTCCTAGCCTTGCAAACAGCAAAAGAAGTTCGTCTTGCTTGTGACCGCCAAAATGCTAAAATGAAACGTTGCACTCTCTCTCCTCCAAGGAAGGTGCTAGTCAGGAATTGTCTTGCTGGTCCTCACTTGCCCTGGCAGTCATTGCAGATAAAGAGCAAGACTCGGTCTCTGCACTTTCCTACCCTTGCAAACAGACACTGTGCTTTTTCTCAATCTCGCACTCTAAAAAGCAAAATGAAACGTTCCACTCTCTCTCCTCCAAGGAAGGTGCTAGGCAGGAATTGTCTTGCTGGTCCTCACTTGCCCTGGCAGTCATTGCAGATAAACAGCAAGACTGGGGCTCTGCTCTTTCCTAGCCTTGCAAACAGCCAAAGCAGTTTGTCTCCCTCGTGAGCGCCAAAATGCTAAAATGAAACGTTGCACTCTCTCTCCTCCAAGGAAGGTGCTAGTCAGGAATTGTCTTGCTGGTCCTCACTTGCCCTGGCAGTCATTGCAGATAAACAGCAAGACTGGGGCTCTGCTCTTTCCTACCCTTGCAAACAGACACTGTGCTTTTTCTCAATCTCGCACTCCAAAAAGCAAAATGAAACGTTGCACTCTCTCTCCTCCAAGGAAGGTGCTAGGCAGGAATTGTCTTGCTGGTCCTCACTTGCCCTGGCAGTCATTGCAGATAAACAGCAAGACTGGGGCTCTGCTCTTTCCTAGCCTTGCAAACAGCAAAAGAAGTTCGTCTCCCTCGTGAGCGCCAAAATGCTAAAATGAAACGTTGCACTCTCTCTCCTCCAAGGAAGGTGCTAGGCAGGAATTGTCTTGCTGGTCCTCACTTGCCCTGGCAGTCATTGCAGATAAACAGCAAGACTGGGGCTCTGCTATTTCATAGCCTTGCAAACAGCAAAAGCAGTTTGTCTCCCTCGTGAGCGCCAAAATGCTAAAATGAAACGTTGCACTCTCTCTCCTCCAAGGAAGGTGCTAGTCAGGAATTGTCTTGCTGGTCCTCACTTGCCCTTGTAGTCATTGCATATAAACAGCAAGACTGGGGCTCTGCTCTTTCCTAGCCTTGCAAACAGACACTGTGCTTTTTCTAAATCTCGCACTCCAAAAAGCAAAGTGAAACGTTGCACTCTCTCTCCTCCAAGGAAGGTGCTATGCAGGAATTGTCTTGCTGGTCCTCACTTGCCCTGGCAGTCATTGCAGAAAAACAGCAAGACTGGGGCTCTGCTCTTTCCTAGCCTTGCAAACAGACACTGTGCTTTTTCTAAATCTCGCACTCCAAAAAGCAAAGTGAAACGTTGCACTCTCTCTCCTCCAAGGAAGGTGCTAGGCAGGAATTGTCTTGCTGGTCCTCACTTGCCCTGGCAGTCATTGCAGATAAACAGCAAGACTCGGTCTCTGCACTTTCCTACCCTTGCAAACAGACACTGTGCTTTTTCTCAATCTCGCACTCCAAAAAGCAAAATGAAACGTTGCACTCTCTCTCCTCCAAGGAAGGTGCTAGGCAGGAATTGTCTTCCTGGTCCTCACTTGCCTTGGCAGTCATTGCAGATAAACAGCAAGACTGGGGCTCTGCTCTTTCCTAGCCTTGCAAACAGCCAAAGCAGTTTGTCTCCCTCATGAGCGCCAATATGCTAAAAAGAAACGTTGCACTCTCTCTCCTCCAAGGAAGGTGCTAGGCAGGAATTGTCTTGCTGGTCCTCACTTGCCCTGGCAGTCATTGCAGATAAACAGCAAGACTCGGTCTCTGCTCTTTCCTACCCTTGCAAACAGACACTGTGCTTTTTCTCAATCTCGCACTCCAAAAAGCAAAATGAAACGTTGCACTCTCTCTCCTCCAAGGAAGGTGCTAGGCAGGAATTGTCTTGCTGGTCCTCACTTGCCCTGGCAGTCATTGCAGATAAACAGCAAGACTGGGGCTCTGCTCTTTCCTAGCCTTGCAAACAGCCAAAGCAGTTTGTCTCCCTCGTGAGCGCCAAAATGCTAAAATGAAACGTTGCACTCTCTCTCCTCCAAGGAAGGTGCTAGGCAGGAATTGTCTTGCTGGTCCTCACTTGCCCTGGCAGTCATTGCAGATAAACAGCAAGACTGGGGCTCTACTCTCTCCTAGCCTTGCAAACAGCAAAAGCAGTTTGTCTCCATTGTGAGCGCCAAAATGCTAAAATGAAACGTTGCACTCTCTCTCCTCCAAGGAAGGTGCTACGCAGGAATTGTCTTGCTGGTCCTCACTTGCCCTGGCAGTCATTGCACATAAGCAGGAAGACTGGGGCTCTTCTCTTTCCTACCCTTGCAAACAGACACTGTGCTTTTTCTCAATCTCGCACTCCAAAAAGCAAAATGAAACGTTGCACTCTCTCTCCTCCAAGGAAGGTGCTAGGCAGGAATTGTCTTGCTGGTCCTCACTTGCCCTGGCAGTCATTGCAGATAAACAGCAAGACTGGGGCTCTGCTCTTTCCTAGCCTTGCAAACAGCAAAAGAATTTCGTCTCCCTCGTGAGCGCCAAAATGCTAAAACGAAACGTTGCACTCTCTCTCCTCCAAGGAAGGTGCTAGGCAGGAATTGTCTTGCTGGTCCTCACTTGCCCTGGCAGTCATTGCAGATAAACAGCAAGACTCGGTCTCTGCTCTTTCCTACCCTTGCAAACAGACACTGTGCTTTTTCTCAATCTCGCACTCCAAAAAGCAAAATGAAACGTTGCACTCTCTCTCCTCCAAGGAAGGTGCTAGGCAGGAATTGTCTTGCTGGTCCTCACTTGCCCTGGCAGTCATTGCAGATAAACAGCAAGACTGGGGCTCTGCTCTTTCCTAGCCTTGCAAACAGCCAAAGCAGTTTGTCTCCCTCGTGAGCGCCAAAATGCTAAAATGAAACGTTGCACTCTCTCTCCTCCAAGGAAGGTGCTAGGCAGGAATTGTCTTGCTGGTCCTCACTTGCCCTGGCAGTCATTGCAGATAAACAGCAAGACTGGGGCTCTACTCTCTCCTAGCCTTGCAAACAGCAAAAGCAGTTTGTCTCCATTGTGAGCGCCAAAATGCTAAAATGAAACGTTGCACTCTCTCTCCTCCAAGGAAGGTGCTAGGCAGGAATTGTCTTGCTGGTCCTCACTTGCCCTGGCAGTCATTGCACATAAGCAGCAAGACTGGGGCTCTGCTCTTTCATAGCCTTGCAAACAGCAAAAGCAGTTTGTCTCCCTCGTGAGCGCCAAAATGCTAAAATGAAACGTTGCACTCTCTCTCCTCCAAGGAAGGTGCTAGGCAGGAATTGTCTTGCTGGTCCTCACTTGCCCTGGCAGTCATTGCAGATAAGCAGCAAGACTGGGGCTCTGCTCTTTCCTAGCCTTGCAAACAGCAAAAGAAGTTCGTCTTGCTTGTGACCGCCAAAATGCTAAAATGAAACGTTGCACTCTCTCTCCTCCAAGGAAGGTGCTAGGCAGGAATTGTCTTGCTGGTCCTCACTTGCCCTGGCAGTCATTGCAGATAAACAGCAAGACTCGGTCTCTGCACTTTCCTACCCTTGCAAACAGACACTGTGCTTTTTCTCAATCTTGCACTCCAAAAAGCAAAATGAAACGTTGCACTCTCTCTCCTCCAAGGAAGGTGCTAGGCAGGAATTGTCTTCCTGGTCCTCACTTGCCTTGGCAGTCATTGCAGATAAACAGCAAGACTGGGGCTCTGCTCTTTCCTAGCCTTGCAAACAGCCAAAGCAGTTTGTCTCCCTCGTGAGCGCCAAAATGCTAAAATGAAACGTTGCACTCTTTCTCCTCCAAGGAAGGTGCTAGGCAGGAATTGTCTTGCTGGTCCTCACTTGCCCTGGCAGTCATTGCAGATAAACAGCAAGACTCGGTCTCAGCTCTTTCCTACCCTTGCAAACAGACACTGTGCTTTTTCTCAATCTCGCACTCCAAAAAGCAAAATGAAACGTTGCACTCTCTCTCCTCCAAGGAAGGTGCTAGGCAGGAATTGTCTTGCTGGTCCTCACTTGCCCTGGCAGTCATTGCAGATAAACAGCAAGCCTGGGGCTCTGCTCTTTCCTAGCCTTGCAAACAGCCAAAGCAGTTTGTCTCCCTCGTGAGCGCCAAAATGCTAAAATGAAACGTTGCACTCTCTCTCCTCCAAGGAAGGTGCTAGGCAGGAATTGTCTTGCTGGTCCTCACTTGCCCTGGCAGTCATTGCAGATAAACAGCAAGACTGGGGCTCTGCTCTCTCCTAGCCTTGCAAACAGCAAAAGCAGTTTGTCTCCCTCGTGAGCGCTAAAATGCTAAAATGAAACGTTGCACTCTCTCTCCTCCAAGGAAGGTGCTAGGCAGGAATTGTCTTGCTGGTCCTCACTTGCCCTGGCAGTCACTGCATATAAACAGCAAGACTGGGGCTCTGCTCTTTCCTAGCCTTGCAAACAGCCAAAGAAATTTGTCTCCCTCGTGAGCGCCAAAATGCTAAAATGAAACGTTGCACTCTCTCTCCTCCAAGGAAGGTGCTAGGCAGGAATTGTCTTGCTGGTCCTCACTTGCCCTGGCAGTCATTGCAGATAAGCAGCAAGACTGGGGCTCTGCTCTTTCCTAGCCTTGCAAACAGCAAAAGAAGTTCGTCTTGCTTGTGACCGCCAAAATGCTAAAATGAAACGTTGCACTCTCTCTCCTCCAAGGAAGGTGCTAGTCAGGAATTGTCTTGCTGGTCCTCACTTGCCCTGGCAGTCATTGCAGATAAACAGCAAGACTCGGTCTCTGCACTTTCCTACCCTTGCAAACAGACACTGTGCTTTTTCTCAATCTCGCACTCCAAAAAGCAAAATGAAACGTTGCACTCTCTCTCCTCCAAGGAAGGTGCTAGGCAGGAATTGTCTTGCTGGTCCTCACTTGCCCTGGCAGTCATTGCAGATAAACAGCAAGACTGGGGCTCTGCTCTTTCCTAGCCTTGCAAACAGCCAAAGCAGTTTGTCTCCCTCGTGAGCGCCAAAATGCTAAAATGAAACGTTGCACTCTCTCTCCTCCAAGGAAGGTGCTAGTCAGGAATTGTCTTGCTGGTCCTCACTTGCCCTGGCAGTCATTGCAGATAAACAGCAAGACTGGGGCTCTGCTCTTTCCTACCCTTGCAAACAGACACTGTGCTTTTTCTCAATCTCGCAGTCCAAAAAGCAAAATGAAACGTTGCACTCTCTCTCCTCCAAGGAAGGTGCTAGGCAGGAATTGTCTTGCTGGTCCTCACTTGCCCTGGCAGTCATTGCAGATAAACAGCAAGACTGGGGCTCTGCTCTTTCCTAGCCTTGCAAACAGCAAAAGAAGTTCGTCTTGCTTGTGACCGCCAAAATGCTAAAATGAAACGTTGCACTCTCTCTCCTCCAAGGAAGGTGCTAGGCAGGAATTGTCTTGCTGGTCCTCACTTGCCCTGGCAGTCATTGCAGATAAACAGCAAGACTGGGGCTCTGCTATTTCATAGCCTTGCAAACAGCAAAAGCAGTTTGTCTCCCTCGTGAGCGCCAAAATGCTAAAATGAAACGTTGCACTCTCTCTCCTCCAAGGAAGGTGCTAGTCAGGAATTGTCTTGCTGGTCCTCACTTGCCCTGGTAGTCATTGCATATAAACAGCAAGACTGGGGCTCTGCTCTTTCCTAGCCTTGCAAACAGACACTGTGCTTTTTCTAAATCTCGCACTCCAAAAAGCAAAATGAAACGTTGCACTCTCTCTCCTCCAAGGAAGGTGCTATGCAGGAATTGTCTTGCTGGTCCTCACTTGCCCTGGCAGTCATTGCAGATAAACAGCAAGACTGGGGCTCTGCTCTTTCCTAGCCTTGCAAACAGCCAAAGCAGTTTGTCTCCCCCGTGAGCGCCAAAATGCTAAAATGAAACGTTGCACTCTCTCTCCTCCAAGGAAGGTGCTAGGCAGGAATTGTCTTGCTGGTCCTCACTTGCCCTGGCAGTCATTGCAGATAAACAGCAAGACTCGGTCTCTGCACTTTCCTACCCTTGCAAACAGACACTGTGCTTTTTCTCAATCTCGCACTCCAAAAAGCAAAATGAAACGTTGCACTCTCTCTCCTCCAAGGAAGGTGCTAGGCAGGAATTGTCTTCCTGGTCCTCACTTGCCTTGGCAGTCATTGCAGATAAACAGCAAGACTGGGGCTCTGCTCTTTCCTAGCCTTGCAAACAGCCAAAGCAGTTTGTCTCCCTCATGAGCGCCAAAATGCTAAAATGAAACGTTGCACTCTTTCTCCTCCAAGGAAGGTGCTAGGCAGGAATTGTCTTGCTGGTCCTCACTTGCCCTGGCAGTCATTGCAGATAAACAGCAAGACTCGGTCTCTGCTCTTTCCTAGCCTTGCAAACAGACACTGTGCTTTTTCTAAATCTCGCACTCCAAAAAGCAAAATGAAACGTTGCACTCTCTCTCCTCCAAGGAAGGTGCTAGGCAGGAATTGTCTTGCTGGTCCTCACTTGCCTTGGCAGTCATTGCAGATAAACAGCAAGACTGGGGCTCTGCTCTTTCCTAGCCTTGCAAACAGCCAAAGCAGTTTGTCTCCCTCGTGAGCGCCAAAATGCTAAAATGAAACGTTGCACTCTCTCTCCTCCAAGGAAGGTGCTAGGCAGGAATTGTCTTGCTGGTCCTCACTTGCCCTGGCAGTCATTGCAGATAAACAGCAAGACTGGGGCTCTACTCTCTCCTAGGCTTGCAAACAGCAAAAGCAGTTTGTCTCCATTGTGAGCGCCAAAATGCTAAAATGAAATGTTGCACTCTCTCTCCTCCAAGGAAGGTGCTAGGCAGGAATTGTCTTGCTGGTCCTCACTTGCCCTGGCAGTCATTGCACATAAGCAGCAAGACTGGGGCTCTGCTCTTTCCTACCCTTGCAAACAGACACTGTGCTTTTTCTCAATCTCGCACTCCAAAAAGCAAAATGAAACGTTGCACTCTCTCTCCTCCAAGGAAGGTGCTAGGCAGGAATTGTCTTGCTGGTCCTCACTTGCCCTGGCAGTCATTGCAGATAAACAGCAAGACTGGGGCTCTGCTCTTTCCTAGCTTTGCAAACAGCAAAAGAAGTTTGTCTCCCTCGTGAGCGCCAAAATGCTAAAACGAAACGTTGCACTCTCTCTCCTCCAAGGAAGGTGCTAGGCAGGAATTGTCTTGCTGGTCCTCACTTGCCCTGGCAGTCATTGCAGATAAGCAGCAAGACTGGGGCTCTGCTATTTCATAGCCTTGCAAACAGCAAAAGCAGTTTGTCTCACTCGTGAGCGCCAAAATGCTAAAATGAAACGTTGCACTCTCTCTCCTCCAAGGAAGGTGCTAGTCAGGAATTGTCTTGCTGGTCCTCACTTGCCCTGGTAGTCATTGCATATAAACAGCAAGACTGGGGCTCTGCTCTTTCCTAGCCTTGCAAACAGACACTGTGCTTTTTCTAAATCTCGCACTCCAAAAAGCAAAATGAAACGTTGCACTCTCTCTCCTCCAAGGAAGGTGCTATGCAGGAATTGTCTTGCTGGTCCTCACTTGCCCTGGCAGTCATTGCAGATAAACAGCAAGACTGGGGCTCTGCTCTTTCCTAGCCTTGCAAACAGCCAAAGCAGTTTGTCTCCCTCGTGAGCGCCAAAATGCTAAAATGAAACGTTGCACTCTCTCTCCTCCAAGGAAGGTGCTAGGCAGGAATTGTCTTGCTGGTCCTCACTTGCCCTGGCAGTCATTGCAGATAAACAGCAAGACTCGGTCTCTGCACTTTCCTACCCTTGCAAACAGACACTGTGCTTTTTCTCAATCTCGCACTCCAAAAAGCAAAATGAAACGTTGCACTCTCTCTCCTCCAAGGAAGGTGCTAGGCAGGAATTGTCTTCCTGGTCCTCACTTGCCCTGGCAGTCATTGCAGATAAGCAGCAAGACTGGGGCTCTGCTCTTTCCTAGCCTTGCAAACAGCCAAAGCAGTTTGTCTCCCTCATGAGCGCCAAAATGCTAAAATGAAACGTTGCACTCTTTCTCCTCCAAGGAAGGTGCTAGGCAGGAATTGTCTTGCTGGTCCTCACTTGCCCTGGCAGTCATTGCAGATAAACAGCAAGACTCGGTCTCTGCTCTTTCCTACCCTTGCAAACAGACACTGTGCTTTTTCTCAATCTCGCACTCCAAAAAGCAAAATGAAACGTTGCACTCTCTCTCCTCCAAGGAAGGTGCTAGGCAGGAATTGTCTTGCTGGTCCTCACTTGCCCTGGCAGTCATTGCAGATAAACAGCAAGACTGGGGCTCTGCTCTTTCCTAGCCTTGCAAACAGCCAAAGCAGTTTGTCTCCCTCGTGAGCGCCAAAATGCTAAAATGAAACGTTGCACTCTCTCTCCTCCAAGGAAGGTGCTAGGCAGGAATTGTCTTGCTGGTCCTCACTTGCCCTGGCAGTCATTGCAGATAAACAGCAAGACTGGGGCTCTACTCTCTCCTAGCCTTGCAAACAGCAAAAGCAGTTTGTCTCCATTGTGAGCGCCAAAATGCTAAAATGAAACGTTGCACTCTCTCTCCTCCAAGGAAGGTGCTAGGCAGGAATTGTCTTGCTGGTCCTCACTTGCCCTGGCAGTCATTGCACATAAGCAGCAAGACTGGGGCTCTGCTCTTTCATAGCCTTGCAAACAGCAAAAGCAGTTTGTCTCCCTCGTGAGCGCCAAAATGCTAAAATGAAACGTTGCACTCTCTCTCCTCCAAGGAAGGTGCTAGGCAGGAATTGTCTTGCTGGTCCTCACTTGCCCTGGCAGTCATTGCAGATAAACAGCAAGACTGGGGCTCTGCTCTTTCCTAGCCTTGCAAACAGCAAAAGAAGTTCGTCTTGCTTGTGACCGCCAAAATGCTAAAATGAAACGTTGCACTCTCTCTCCTCCAAGGAAGGTGCTAGTCAGGAATTGTCTTGCTGGTCCTCACTTGCCCTGGCAGTCATTGCAGATAAACAGCAAGACTCGGTCTCTGCACTTTCCTACCCTTGCAAACAGACACTGTGCTTTTTCTCAATCTCGCACTCCAAAAAGCAAAATGAAACGTTGCACTCTCTCTCCTCCAAGGAAGGTGCTAGGCAGGAATTGTCTTCCTGGTCCTCACTTGCCTTGGCAGTCATTGCAGATAAACAGCAAGACTGGGGCTCTGCTCTTTCCTAGCCTTGCAAACAGCCAAAGCAGTTTGTCTCCCTCGTGAGCGCCAAAATGCTAAAATGAAACGTTGCACTCTTTCTCCTCCAAGGAAGGTGCTAGGCAGGAATTGTCTTGCTGGTCCTCACTTGCCCTGGCAGTCATTGCAGATAAACAGCAAGACTCGGTCTCAGCTCTTTCCTACCCTTGCAAACAGACACTGTGCTTTTTCTCAATCTCGCACTCCAAAAAGCAAAATGAAACGTTGCACTCTCTCTCCTCCAAGGAAGGTGCTAGGCAGGAATTGTCTTGCTGGTCCTCACTTGCCCTGGCAGTCATTGCAGATAAACAGCAAGACTGGGGCTCTGCTCTTTCCTAGCCTTGCAAACAGCCAAAGCAGTTTGTCTCCCTCGTGAGCGCCAAAATGCTAAAATGAAACGTTGCACTCTCTCTCCTCCAAGGAAGGTGCTAGGCAGGAATTGTCTTGCTGGTCCTCACTTGCCCTGGCAGTCATTGCAGATAAACAGCAAGACTGGGGCTCTGCTCTCTCCTAGCCTTGCAAACAGCAAAAGCAGTTTGTCTCCCTCGTGAGCGCTAAAATGCTAAAATGAAACGTTGCACTCTCTCTCCTCCAAGGAAGGTGCTAGGCAGGAATTGTCTTGCTGGTCCTCACTTGCCCTGGCAGTCACTGCATATAAACAGCAAGACTGGGGCTCTGCTCTTTCCTAGCCTTGCAAACAGCCAAAGAAGTTTGTCTCCCTCGTGAGCGCCAAAATGCTAAAATGAAACGTTGCACTCTCTCTCCTCCAAGGAAGGGGCTAGGCAGGAATTGTCTTGCTGGTCCTCACTTGCCCTGGCAGTCATTGCAGATAAGCAGCAAGACTGGGGCTCTGCTATTTCATAGCCTTGCAAACAGCAAAAGCAGTTTGTCTCCCTCGTGAGCGCCAAAATGCTAAAATGAAACGTTGCACTCTCTCTCCTCCAAGGAAGGTGCTAGGCAGGAATTGTCTTGCTGGTCCTCACTTGCCCTGGCAGTCATTGCAGATAAGCAGCAAGACTGGGGCTCTGCTCTTTCCTAGCCTTGCAAACAGCAAAAGAAGTTCGTCTTGCTTGTGACCGCCAAAATGCTAAAATGAAACGTTGCACTCTCTCTCCTCCAAGGAAGGTGCTAGGCAGGAATTGTCTTGCTGGTCCTCACTTGCCCTGGCAGTCATTGCAGATAAACAGCAAGACTCGGTCTCTGCACTTTCCTACCCTTGCAAACAGACACTGTGCTTTTTCTCAATCTCGCACTCCAAAAAGCAAAATGAAACGTTGCACTCTCTCTCCTCCAAGGAAGGTGCTAGGCAGGAATTGTCTTCCTGGTCCTCACTTGCCTTGGCAGTCATTGCAGATAAACAGCAAGACTGGGGCTCTGCTCTTTCCTAGCCTTGCAAACAGCCAAAGCAGTTTGTCTCCCTCGTGAGCGCCAAAATGCTAAAATGAAACGTTGCACTCTTTCTCCTCCAAGGAAGGTGCTAGGCAGGAATTGTCTTGCTGGTCCTCACTTGCCCTGGCAGTCATTGCAGATAAACAGCAAGACTCGGTCTCAGCTCTTTCCTACCCTTGCAAACAGACACTGTGCTTTTTCTCAATCTCGCACTCCAAAAAGCAAAATGAAACGTTGCACTCTCTCTCCTCCAAGGAAGGTGCTAGGCAGGAATTGTCTTGCTGGTCCTCACTTGCCCTGGCAGTCATTGCAGATAAACAGCAAGACTGGGGCTCTGCTCTTTCCTAGCCTTGCAAACAGCCAAAGCAGTTTGTCTCCCTCGTGAGCGCCAAAATGCTAAAATGAAACGTTGCACTCTCTCTCCTCCAAGGAAGGTGCTAGGCAGGAATTGTCTTGCTGGTCCTCACTTGCCCTGGCAGTCATTGCAGATAAACAGCAAGACTGGGGCTCTGCTCTCTCCTAGCCTTGCAAACAGCAAAAGCAGTTTGTCTCCCTCGTGAGCGCTAAAATGCTAAAATGAAACGTTGCACTCTCTCTCCTCCAAGGAAGGTGCTAGGCAGGAATTGTCTTGCTGGTCCTCACTTGCCCTGGCAGTCACTGCATATAAACAGCAAGACTGGGGCTCTGCTCTTTCCTAGCCTTGCAAACAGCCAAAGAAGTTTGTCTCCCTCGTGAGCGCCAAAATGCTAAAATGAAACGTTGCACTCTCTCTCCTCCAAGGAAGGTGCTAGGCAGGAATTGTCTTGCTGGTCCTCACTTGCCCTGGCAGTCATTGCAGATAAGCAGCAAGACTGGGGCTCTGCTATTTCATAGCCTTGCAAACAGCAAAAGCAGTTTGTCTCCCTCGTGAGCGCCAAAATGCTAAAATGAAACGTTGCACTCTCTCTCCTCCAAGGAAGGTGCTAGTCAGGAATTGTCTTGCTGGTCCTCACTTGCCCTGGTAGTCATTGCATATAAACAGCAAGACTGGGGCTCTGCTCTTTCCTAGCCTTGCAAACAGACACTGTGCTTTTTCTAAATCTCGCACTCCAAAAAGCAAAATGAAACGTTGCACTCTCTCTCCTCCAAGGAAGGTGCTATGCAGGAATTGTCTTGCTGGTCCTCACTTGCCCTGGCAGTCATTGCAGATAAACAGCAAGACTGGGGCTCTGCTCTTTCCTAGCCTTGCAAACAGCCAAAGCAGTTTGTCTCCCTCGTGACCGCAAAATGCTAAAATGAAACGTTGCACTCTCTCTCCTCCAAGGAAGGTGCTAGGCAGGAATTGTCTTGCTGGTCCTCACTTGCCCTGGCAGTCATTGCAGATAAACAGCAAGACTCGGTCTCTGCACTTTCCTACCCTTGCAAACAGACACTGTGCTTTTTTTCAATCTCGCACTCCAAAAAGCAAAATGAAACGTTGCACTCTCTCTCCTCCAAGGAAGGTGCTAGGCAGGAATTGTCTTCCTGGTCCTCACTTGCCTTGGCAGTCATTGCAGATAAACAGCAAGACTGGGGCTCTGCTCTTTCCTAGCCTTGCAAACAGACACTGTGCTTTTTCTAAATCTCGCACTCCAAAAAGCAAAATGAAACGTTGCACTCTCTCTCCTCCAAGGAAGGTGCTAGGCAGGAATTGTCTTGCTGGTCCTCACTTGCCCTGGCAGTCATTGCAGATAAACAGCAAGACTCGGTCTCTGCACTTTCCTACCCTTGCAAACAGACACTGTGCTTTTTCTCAATCTCGCACTCCAAAAAGCAAAATGAAACGTTGCACTCTCTCTCCTCCAAGGAAGGTGCTAGGCAGGAATTGTCTTCCTGGTCCTCGCTTGCCTTGGCAGTCATTGCAGATAAACAGCAAGACTGGGGCTCTGCTCTTTCCTAGCCTTGCAAACAGCCAAAGCAGTTTGTCTCCCTCATGAGCGCCAAAATGCTAAAATGAAACGTTGAACTCTTTCTCCTCCAAGGAAGGTGCTAGGCAGGAATTGTCTTGCTGGTCCTCACTTGCCCTGGCAGTCATTGCAGATAAACAGCAAGACTCGGTCTCTGCTCTTTCCTACCCTTGCAAACAGACACTGTGCTTTTTCTCAATCTCGCACTCCAAAAAGCAAAATGAAACGTTGCACTCTCTCTCCTCCAAGGAAGGTGCTAGGCAGGAATTGTCTTGCTGGTCCTCACTTGCCCTGGCAGTCATTGCAGATAAACAGCAAGACTGGGGCTCTGCTCTTTCCTACCCTTGCAAACAGCCAAAGCAGTTTGTCTCCCTCGTGAGCGCCAAAATGCTAAAATGAAACGTTGCACTCTCTCTCCTCCAAGGAAGGTGCTAGGCAGGAATTGTCTTGCTGGTCCTCACTTGCCCTGGCAGTCATTGCAGATAAACAGCAAGACTGGGGCTCTACTCTCTCCTAGCCTTGCAAACAGCAAAAGCAGTTTGTCTCCATTGTGAGCGCCAAAATGCTAAAATGAAACGTTGCACTCTCTCTCCTCCAAGGAAGGTGCTAGGCAGGAATTGTCTTGCTGGTCCTCACTTGCCCTGGCAGTCATTGCACATAAGCAGCAAGACTGGGGCTCTGCTCTTTCATAGCCTTGCAAACAGCAAAAGCAGTTTGTCTCCCTCGTGAGCGCCAAAATGCTAAAATGAAACGTTGCACTCTCTCTCCTCCAAGGAAGGTGCTAGGCAGGAATTGTCTTGCTGGTCCTCACTTGCCCTGGCAGTCATTGCAGATAAACAGCAAGACTGGGGCTCTGCTCTTTCCTAGCCTTGCAAACAGCAAAAGAAGTTCGTCTCCCTCGTGAGCGCCAAAATGCTAAAATGAAACGTTGCACTCTCTCTCCTCCAAGGAAGGTGCTAGGCAGGAATTGTCTTGCTGGTCCTCACTTGCCCTGGTAGTCATTGCAGATAAGCAGCAAGACTGGGGCTCTGCTATTTCATAGCCTTGCAAACAGCAAAAGCAGTTTGTCTCCCTCGTGAGCGCCAAAATGCTAAAATGAAACGTTGCACTCTCTCTCCTCCAAGGAAGGTGCTAGTCAGGAATTGTCTTGCTGGTCCTCACTTGCCCTGGTAGTCATTGCATATAAACAGCAAGACTGGGGCTCTGCTCTTTCCTAGCCTTGCAAACAGACACTGTGCTTTTTCTAAATCTCGCACTCCAAAAAGCAAAATGAAACGTTGCACTCTCTCTCCTCCAAGGAAGGTGCTATGCAGGAATTGTCTTGCTGGTCCTCACTTGCCCTGGCAGTCATTGCAGATAAACAGCAAGACTGGGGCTCTGCTCTTTCCTAGCCTTGCAAACAGCCAAAGCAGTTTGTCTCCCTCGTGAGCGCCAAAATGCTAAAATGAAACGTTGCACTCTCTCTCCTCCAAGGAAGGTGCTAGGCAGGAATTGTCTTGCTGGTCCTCACTTGCCCTGGCAGTCATTGCAGATAAGCAGCAAGACTGGGGCTCTGCTCTTTCCTAGCCTTGCAAACAGCAAAAGCAGTTCGTCTTGCTTGTGACCGCCAAAATGCTAAAATGAAACGTTGCACTCTCTCTCCTCCAAGGAAGGTGCTAGTCAGGAATTGTCTTGCTGGTCCTCACTTGCCCTGGCAGTCATTGCAGATAAACAGCAAGACTCGGTCTCTGCACTTTCCTACCCTTGCAAACAGACACTGTGCTTTTTCTCAATCTCGCACTCCAAAAAGCAAAATGAAACGTTGCACTCTCTCTCCCCCAAGGAAGGTGCTAGGCAGGAATTGTCTTGCTGGTCCTCACTTGCCCTGGCAGTCATTGCAGATAAACAGCAAGACTGGGGCTCTGCTCTTTCCTAGCCTTGCAAACAGCCAAAGCAGTTTGTCTCCCTCGTGAGCGCCAAAATGCTAAAATGAAACGTTGCACTCTTTCTCCTCCAAGGAAGGTGCTAGGCAGGAATTGTCTTGCTGGTCCTCACTTGCCCTGGCAGTCATTGCAGATAAACAGCAAGACTCGGTCTCAGCTCTTTCCTACCCTTGCAAACAGACACTGTGCTTTTTCTCAATCTCGCACTCCAAAAAGCAAAATGAAACGTTGCACTCTCTCTCCTCCAAGGAAGGTGCTAGGCAGGAATTGTCTTGCTGGTCCTCACTTGCCCTGGCAGTCATTGCAGATAAACAGCAAGACTGGGGCTCTGCTCTTTCCTAGCCTTGCAAACAGCCAAAGCAGTTTGTCTCCCTCGTGAGCGCCAAAATGCTAAAATGAAACGTTGCACTCTCTCTCCTCCAAGGAAGGTGCTAGGCAGGAATTGTCTTGCTGGTCCTCACTTGCCCTGGCAGTCATTGCAGATAAACAGCAAGACTGGGGCTCTGCTCTCTCCTAGCCTTGCAAACAGCAAAAGCAGTTTGTCTCCCTCGTGAGCGCTAAAATGCTAAAATGAAACGTTGCACTCTCTCTCCTCCAAGGAAGGTGCTAGGCAGGAATTGTCTTGCTGGTCCTCACTTGCCCTGGCAGTCATTGCAGATAAGCAGCAAGACTGGGGCTCTGCTATTTCATAGCCTTGCAAACAGCAAAAGCAGTTTGTCTCCCTCGTGAGCGCCAAAATGCTAAAATGAAACGTTGCACTCTCTCTCCTCCAAGGAAGGTGCTAGTCAGGAATTGTCTTGCTGGTCCTCACTTGCCCTGGTAGTCATTGCATATAAACAGCAAGACTGGGGCTCTGCTCTTTCCTAGCCTTGCAAACAGACACTGTGCTTTTTCTAAATCTCGCACTCCAAAAAGCAAAATGAAACGTTGCACTCTCTCTCCTCCAAGGAAGGTGCTATGCAGGAATTGTCTTGCTGGTCCTCACTTGCCCTGGCAGTCATTGCAGATAAACAGCAAGACTGGGGCTCTGCTCTTTCCTAGCCTTGCAAACAGCCAAAGCAGTTTGTCTCCCTCGTGACCGCCAAAATGCTAAAATGAAACGTTGCACTCTCTCTCCTCCAAGGAAGGTGCTAGGCAGGAATTGTCTTGCTGGTCCTCACTTGCCCTGGCAGTCATTGCAGATAAACAGCAAGACTCGGTCTCTGCACTTTCCTACCCTTGCAAACAGACACTGTGCTTTTTCTCAATCTCGCACTCCAAAAAGCAAAATGAAACGTTGCACTCTCTCTCCTCCAAGGAAGGTGCTAGGCAGGAATTGTCTTCCTGGTCCTCACTTGCCTTGGCAGTCATTGCAGATAAACAGCAAGACTGGGGCTCTGCTCTTTCCTAGCCTTGCAAACAGACACTGTGCTTTTTCTAAATCTCGCACTCCAAAAAGCAAAATGAAACGTTGCACTCTCTCTCCTCCAAGGAAGGTGCTAGGCAGGAATTGTCTTGCTGGTCCTCACTTGCCCTGGCAGTCATTGCAGATAAACAGCAAGACTGGGGCTCTGCTCTTTCCTAGCCTTGCAAACAGCCAAAGCAGTTTGTCTCCCTCGTGACCGCCAAAATGCTAAAATGAAACGTTGCACTCTCTCTCCTCCAAGGAAGGTGCTAGGCAGGAATTGTCTTGCTGGTCCTCACTTGCCCTGGCAGTCATTGCAGATAAACAGCAAGACTCGGTCTCTGCACTTTCCTACCCTTGCAAACAGACACTGTGCTTTTTCTCAATCTCGCACTCCAAAAAGCAAAATGAAACGTTGCACTCTCTCTCCTCCAAGGAAGGTGGTAGGCAGGAATTGTCTTGCTGGTCCTCACTTGCCCTGGCAGTCATTGCAGATAAACAGCAAGACTGGGGCTCTGCTCTTTCCTAGCCTTGCAAACAGCCAAAGCAGTTTGTCTCCCTCATGAGCGCCAAAATGCTAAAATGAAACGTTGCACTCTTTCTCCTCCAAGGAAGGTGCTAGGCAGGAATTGTCTTGCTGGTCCTCACTTGCCCTGGCAGTCATTGCAGATAAACAGCAAGACTCGGTCTCTGCTCTTTCCTACCCTTGCAAACAGACACTGTGCTTTTTCTCAATCTCGCACTCCAAAAAGCAAAATGAAACGTTGCACTCTCTCTCCTCCAAGGAAGGTGCTAGGCAGGAATTGTCTTGCTGGTCCTCACTTGCCCTGGCAGTCATTGCAGATAAACAGCAAGACTGGGGCTCTGCTCTTTCCTAGCCTTGCAAACAGCAAAAGAAGTTCGTCTCCCTCGTGAGCGCCAAAATGCTAAAATGAAACGTTGCACTCTCTCTCCTCCAAGGAAGGTGCTAGGCAGGAATTGTCTTGCTGGTCCTCACTTGCCCTGGCAGTCATTGCAGATAAGCAGCAAGACTGGGGCTCTGCTCTTTCCTAGCCTTGCAAACAGCAAAAGCAGTTCGTCTTGCTTGTGACCGCCAAAATGCTAAAATGAAACGTTGCACTCTCTCTCCTCCAAGGAAGGTGCTAGTCAGGAATTGTCTTGCTGGTCCTCACTTGCCCTGGCAGTCATTGCAGATAAACAGCAAGACTCGGTCTCTGCACTTTCCTACCCTTGCAAACAGACACTGTGCTTTTTCTCAATCTCGCACTCCAAAAAGCAAAATGAAACGTTGCACTCTCTCTCCCCCAAGGAAGGTGCTAGGCAGGAATTGTCTTCCTGGTCCTCACTTGCCTTGGCAGTCATTGCAGATAAACAGCAAGACTGGGGCTCTGCTCTTTCCTAGCCTTGCAAACAGCCAAAGCAGTTTGTCTCCCTCGTGAGCGCCAAAATGCTAAAATGAAACGTTGCACTCTTTCTCCTCCAAGGAAGGTGCTAGGCAGGAATTGTCTTGCTGGTCCTCACTTGCCCTGGCAGTCATTGTAATAAACAGCAAGACTCGGTCTCTGCTCTTTCATACCCTTGCAAACAGACACTGTGCTTTTTCTCAATCTCGCACTCCAAAAAGCAAAATGAAACGTTGCACTCTCTCTCCCCCAAGGAAGGTGCTAGGCAGGAATTGTCTTGCTGGTCCTCACTTGCCCTGGCAGTCATTGCAGATAAACAGCAAGACTGGGGCTCTGCTCTTTCCTGGCCTTGCAAACAGCCAAAGCAGTTTGTCTCCCTCGTGAGCGCCAAAATGCTAAAATGAAACGTTGCACTCTCTCTCCTCCAAGGAAGGTGCTAGGCAGGAATTGTCTTGCTGGTCCTCACTTGCCCTGGCAGTCATTCCAAATAAACAGCAAGACTGGGGCTCTACTCTCTCCTAGCCTTGCAAACAGCAAAAGCAGTTTGTCTCCATTGTGAGCGCCAAAATGCTAAAATGAAACGTTGCACTCTCTCTCCTCCAAGGAAGGTGCTAGTCAGGAATTGTCTTGCTGGTCCTCACTTGCCCTGGCAGTCATTGCAGATAAACAGCAAGACTCGGTCTCTGCACTTTCCTACCCTTGCAAACAGACACTGTGCTTTTTCTCAATCTCGCACTCCAAAAAGCAAAATGAAACGTTGCACTCTCTCTCCCCCAAGGAAGGTGCTAGGCAGGAATTGTCTTCCTGGTCCTCACTTGCCTTGGCAGTCATTGCAGATAAACAGCAAGACTGGGGCTCTGCTCTTTCCTAGCCTTGCAAACAGCCAAAGCAGTTTGTCTCCCTCGTGAGCGCCAAAATGCTAAAATGAAACGTTGCACTCTTTCTCCTCCAAGGAAGGTGCTAGGCAGGAATTGTCTTGCTGGTCCTCACTTGCCCTGGCAGTCATTGCAGATAAACAGCAAGACTGGGGCTCTGCTCTTTCCTAGCCTTGCAAACAGCAAAAGAAGTTCGTCTCCCTCGTGAGCGCCAAAATGCTAAAATGAAACGTTGCACTCTCTCTCCTCCAAGGAAGGTGCTAGGCAGGAATTGTCTTGCTGGTCCTCACTTGCCCTGGTAGTCATTGCAGATAAGCAGCAAGACTGGGGCTCTGCTATTTCATAGCCTTGCAAACAGCAAAAGCAGTTTGTCTCCCTCGTGAGCGCCAAAATGCTAAAATGAAACGTTGCACTCTCTCTCCTCCAAGGAAGGTGCTAGTCAGGAATTGTCTTGCTGGTCCTCACTTGCCCTGGTAGTCATTGCATATAAACAGCAAGACTGGGGCTCTGCTCTTTCCTAGCCTTGCAAACAGACACTGTGCTTTTTCTAAATCTCGCACTCCAAAAAGCAAAATGAAACGTTGCACTCTCTCTCCTCCAAGGAAGGTGCTATGCAGGAATTGTCTTGCTGGTCCTCACTTGCCCTGGCAGTCATTGCAGATAAACAGCAAGACTGGGGCTCTGCTCTTTCCTAGCCTTGCAAACAGCCAAAGCAGTTTGTCTCCCTCGTGAGCGCCAAAATGCTAAAATGAAACGTTGCACTCTCTCTCCTCCAAGGAAGGTGCTAGGCAGGAATTGTCTTGCTGGTCCTCACTTGCCCTGGCAGTCATTGCAGATAAGCAGCAAGACTGGGGCTCTGCTCTTTCCTAGCCTTGCAAACAGCAAAAGCAGTTCGTCTTGCTTGTGACCGCCAAAATGCTAAAATGAAACGTTGCACTCTCTCTCCTCCAAGGAAGGTGCTAGTCAGGAATTGTCTTGCTGGTCCTCACTTGCCCTGGCAGTCATTGCAGATAAACAGCAAGACTCGGTCTCTGCACTTTCCTACCCTTGCAAACAGACACTGTGCTTTTTCTCAATCTCGCACTCCAAAAAGCAAAATGAAACGTTGCACTCTCTCTCCCCCAAGGAAGGTGCTAGGCAGGAATTGTCTTCCTGGTCCTCACTTGCCTTGGCAGTCATTGCAGATAAACAGCAAGACTGGGGCTCTGCTCTTTCCTAGCCTTGCAAACAGCCAAAGCAGTTTGTCTCCCTCGTGAGCGCCAAAATGCTAAAATGAAACGTTGCACTCTTTCTCCTCCAAGGAAGGTGCTAGGCAGGAATTGTCTTGCTGGTCCTCACTTGCCCTGGCAGTCATTGTAATAAACAGCAAGACTCGGTCTCTGCTCTTTCATACCCTTGCAAACAGACACTGTGCTTTTTCTCAATCTCGCACTCCAAAAAGCAAAATGAAACGTTGCACTCTCTCTCCCCCAAGGAAGGTGCTAGGCAGGAATTGTCTTGCTGGTCCTCACTTGCCCTGGCAGTCATTGCAGATAAACAGCAAGACTGGGGCTCTGCTCTTTCCTGGCCTTGCAAACAGCCAAAGCAGTTTGTCTCCCTCGTGAGCGCCAAAATGCTAAAATGAAACGTTGCACTCTCTCTCCTCCAAGGAAGGTGCTAGGCAGGAATTGTCTTGCTGGTCCTCACTTGCCCTGGCAGTCATTCCAAATAAACAGCAAGACTGGGGCTCTACTCTCTCCTAGCCTTGCAAACAGCAAAAGCAGTTTGTCTCCATTGTGAGCGCCAAAATGCTAAAATGAAACGTTGCACTCTCTCTCCTCCAAGGAAGGTGCTAGGCAGGAATTGTCTTGCTGGTCCTCACTTGCCCTTGCAGTCATTGCACATAAGCAGCAAGACTGGGGCTCTGCTCTTTCATAGCCTTGCAAACAGCAAAAGCAGTTTGTCTCCATCGTGAGCGCCAAAATGCTAAAATGAAACGTTGCACTCTCTCTCCTCCAAGGAAGGTGCTAGGCAGGAATTGTCTTGCTGGTCCTCACTTGCCCTGGCAGTCACTGCATATAAACAGCAAGACTGGGGCTCTGCTCTTTCCTAGCCTTGCAAACAGCCAAAGAAGTTTGTCTCCCTCGTGAGCGCCAAAATGCTAAAATGAAACGTTGCACTCTCTCTCCTCCAAGGAAGGTGCTAGGCAGGAATTGTCTTGCTGGTCCTCACTTGCCCTGGCAGTCATTGCAGATAAGCAGCAAGACTGGGGCTCTGCTATTTCATAGCCTTGCAAACAGCAAAAGCAGTTTGTCTCCCTCGTGAGCGCCAAAATGCTAAAATGAAACGTTGCACTCTCTCTCCTCCAAGGAAGGTGCTAGTCAGGAATTGTCTTGCTGGTCCTCACTTGCCCTGGTAGTCATTGCATATAAACAGCAAGACTGGGGCTCTGCTCTTTCCTAGCCTTGCAAACAGACACTGTGCTTTTTCTAAATCTCGCACTCCAAAAAGCAAAATGAAACGTTGCACTCTCTCTCCTCCAAGGAAGGTGCTATGCAGGAATTGTCTTGCTGGTCCTCACTTGCCCTGGCAGTCATTGCAGATAAACAGCAAGACTGGGGCTCTGCTCTTTCCTAGCCTTGCAAACAGCCAAAGCAGTTTGTCTCCCTCGTGACCGCCAAAATCCTAAAATGAAACGTTGCACTCTCTCTCCTCCAAGGAAGGTGCTAGGCAGGAATTGTCTTGCTGGTCCTCACTTGCCCTGGCAGTCATTGCAGATAAACAGCAAGACTCGGTCTCTGCACTTTCCTACCCTTGCAAACAGACACTGTGCTTTTTCTCAATCTCGCACTCCAAAAAGCAAAATGAAACGTTGCACTCTCTCTCCTCCAAGGAAGGTGCTAGGCAGGAATTGTCTTCCTGGTCCTCACTTGCCTTGGCAGTCATTGCAGATAAACAGCAAGACTGGGGCTCTGCTCTTTCCTAGCCTTGCAAACAGACACTGTGCTTTTTCTAAATCTCGCACTCCAAAAAGCAAAATGAAACGTTGCACTCTCTCTCCTCCAAGGAAGGTGCTAGGCAGGAATTGTCTTGCTGGTCCTCACTTGCCCTGGCAGTCATTGCAGATAAACAGCAAGACTGGGGCTCTGCTCTTTCCTAGCCTTGCAAACAGCCAAAGCAGTTTGTCTCCCTCGTGACCGCCAAAATGCTAAAATGAAACGTTGCACTCTCTCTCCTCCAAGGAAGGTGCTAGGCAGGAATTGTCTTGCTGGTCCTCACTTGCCCTGGCAGTCATTGCAGATAAACAGCAAGACTCGGTCTCTGCACTTTCCTACCCTTGCAAACAGACACTGTGCTTTTTCTCAATCTCGCACTCCAAAAAGCAAAATGAAACGTTGCACTCTCTCTCCTCCAAGGAAGGTGGTAGGCAGGAATTGTCTTGCTGGTCCTCACTTGCCCTGGCAGTCATTGCAGATAAACAGCAAGACTGGGGCTCTGCTCTTTCCTAGCCTTGCAAACAGCCAAAGCAGTTTGTCTCCCTCATGAGCGCCAAAATGCTAAAATGAAACGTTGCACTCTTTCTCCTCCAAGGAAGGTGCTAGGCAGGAATTGTCTTGCTGGTCCTCACTTGCCCTGGCAGTCATTGCAGATAAACAGCAAGACTCGGTCTCTGCTCTTTCCTACCCTTGCAAACAGACACTGTGCTTTTTCTCAATCTCGCACTCCAAAAAGCAAAATGAAACGTTGCACTCTCTCTCCTCCAAGGAAGGTGCTAGGCAGGAATTGTCTTGCTGGTCCTCACTTGCCCTGGCAGTCATTGCAGATAAACAGCAAGACTGGGGCTCTGCTCTTTCCTACCCTTGCAAACAGCCAAAGCAGTTTGTCTCCCTCGTGAGCGCCAAAATGCTAAAATGAAACGTTGCACTCTCTCTCCTCCAAGGAAGGTGCTAGGCAGGAATTGTCTTGCTGGTCCTCACTTGCCCTGGCAGTCATTGCAGATAAACAGCAAGACTGGGGCTCTACTCTCTCCTAGCCTTGCAAACAGCAAAAGCAGTTTGTCTCCCTCGTGAGCGCCAAAATGCTAAAATGAAACGTTGCACTCTCTCTCCTCCAAGGAAGGTGCTAGGCAGGAATTGTCTTGCTGGTCCTCACTTGCCCTGGCAGTCATTGCACATAAGCAGCAAGACTGGGGCTCTGCTCTTTCATAGCCTTGCAAACAGCAAAAGCAGTTTGTCTCCCTCGTGAGCGCCAAAATGCTAAAATGAAACGTTGCACTCTCTCTCCTCCAAGGAAGGTGCTAGGCAGGAATTGTCTTGCTGGTCCTCACTTGCCCTGGCAGTCATTGCAGATAAACAGCAAGACTGGGGCTCTGCTCTTTCCTAGCCTTGCAAACAGCAAAAGAAGTTCGTCTCCCTCGTGAGCGCCAAAATGCTAAAATGAAACGTTGCACTCTCTCTCCTCCAAGGAAGGTGCTAGGCAGGAATTGTCTTGCTGGTCCTCACTTGCCCTGGTAGTCATTGCAGATAAGCAGCAAGACTGGGGCTCTGCTATTTCATAGCCTTGCAAACAGCAAAAGCAGTTTGTCTCCCTCGTGAGCGCCAAAATGCTAAAATGAAACGTTGCACTCTCTCTCCTCCAAGGAAGGTGCTAGTCAGGAATTGTCTTGCTGGTCCTCACTTGCCCTGGTAGTCATTGCATATAAACAGCAAGACTGGGGCTCTGCTCTTTCCTAGCCTTGCAAACAGACACTGTGCTTTTTCTAAATCTCGCACTCCAAAAAGCAAAATGAAACGTTGCACTCTCTCTCCTCCAAGGAAGGTGCTATGCAGGAATTGTCTTGCTGGTCCTCACTTGCCCTGGCAGTCATTGCAGATAAACAGCAAGACTGGGGCTCTGCTCTTTCCTAGCCTTGCAAACAGCCAAAGCAGTTTGTCTCCCTCGTGAGCGCCAAAATGCTAAAATGAAACGTTGCACTCTCTCTCCTCCAAGGAAGGTGCTAGGCAGGAATTGTCTTGCTGGTCCTCACTTGCCCTGGCAGTCATTGCAGATAAGCAGCAAGACTGGGGCTCTGCTCTTTCCTAGCCTTGCAAACAGCAAAAGCAGTTCGTCTTGCTTGTGACCGCCAAAATGCTAAAATGAAACGTTGCACTCTCTCTCCTCCAAGGAAGGTGCTAGTCAGGAATTGTCTTGCTGGTCCTCACTTGCCCTGGCAGTCATTGCAGATAAACAGCAAGACTCGGTCTCTGCACTTTCCTACCCTTGCAAACAGACACTGTGCTTTTTCTCAATCTCGCACTCCAAAAAGCAAAATGAAACGTTGCACTCTCTCTCCCCCAAGGAAGGTGCTAGGCAGGAATTGTCTTCCTGGTCCTCACTTGCCTTGGCAGTCATTGCAGATAAACAGCAAGACTGGGGCTCTGCTCTTTCCTAGCCTTGCAAACAGCCAAAGCAGTTTGTCTCCCTCGTGAGCGCCAAAATGCTAAAATGAAACGTTGCACTCTTTCTCCTCCAAGGAAGGTGCTAGGCAGGAATTGTCTTGCTGGTCCTCACTTGCCCTGGCAGTCATTGTAATAAACAGCAAGACTCGGTCTCTGCTCTTTCATACCCTTGCAAACAGACACTGTGCTTTTTCTCAATCTCGCACTCCAAAAAGCAAAATGAAACGTTGCACTCTCTCTCCCCCAAGGAAGGTGCTAGGCAGGAATTGTCTTGCTGGTCCTCACTTGCCCTGGCAGTCATTGCAGATAAACAGCAAGACTGGGGCTCTGCTCTTTCCTGGCCTTGCAAACAGCCAAAGCAGTTTGTCTCCCTCGTGAGCGCCAAAATGCTAAAATGAAACGTTGCACTCTCTCTCCTCCAAGGAAGGTGCTAGGCAGGAATTGTCTTGCTGGTCCTCACTTGCCCTGGCAGTCATTGCACATAAGCAGCAAGACTGGGGCTCTGCTCTTTCATAGCCTTGCAAACAGCAAAAGCAGTTTGTCTCCCTCGTGAGCGCCAAAATGCTAAAATGAAACGTTGCACTCTCTCTCCTCCAAGGAAGGTGCTAGGCAGGAATTGTCTTGCTGGTCCTCACTTGCCCTGGCAGTCATTGCAGATAAACAGCAAGACTGGGGCTCTGCTCTTTCCTAGCCTTGCAAACAGCAAAAGAAGTTCGTCTCCCTCGTGAGCGCCAAAATGCTAAAATGAAACGTTGCACTCTCTCTCCTCCAAGGAAGGTGCTAGGCAGGAATTGTCTTGCTGGTCCTCACTTGCCCTGGCAGTCATTGCAGATAAGCAGCAAGACTGGGGCTCTGCTATTTCATAGCCTTGCAAACAGCAAAAGCAGTTTGTCTCCCTCGTGAGAGCCAGAATGCTAAAATGAAACGTTGCACTCTCTCTCCTCCAAGGAAGGTGCTAGTCAGGAATTGTCTTGCTGGTCCTCACTTGCCCTGGCAGTCACTGCATATAAACAGCAAGACTGGGGCTCTGCTCTTTCCTAGCCTTGCAAACAGACACTGTGCTTTTTCTAAATCTCGCACTCCAAAAAGCAAAATGAAACGTTGCACTCTCTCTCCTCCAAGGAAGGTGCTAGGCAGGAATTGTCTTGCTGGTCCTCACTTGCCCTGGCAGTCATTGCAGATAAACAGCAAGACTGGGGCTCTGCTCTTTCCTAGCCTTGCAAACAGCCAAAGCAGTTTGTCTCCCTCGTGAGCGCCAAAATGCTAAAATGAAACGTTGCACTCTCTCTCCTCCAAGGAAGGTGCTAGGCAGGAATTGTCTTGCTGGTCCTCACTTGCCCTGGTAGTCATTGCATATAAACAGCAAGACTGGGGCTCTGCTCTTTCCTAGCCTTGCAAACAGACACTGTGCTTTTTCTAAATCTCGCACTCCAAAAAGCAAAATGAAACGTTGCACTCTCTCTCCTCCAAGGAAGGTGCTATGCAGGAATTGTCTTGCTGGTCCTCACTTGCCCTGGCAGTCATTGCAGATAAACAGCAAGACTGGGGCTCTGCTCTTTCCTAGCCTTGCAAACAGCCAAAGCAGTTTGTCTCCCTCGTGACCGCCAAAATGCTAAAATGAAACGTTGCACTCTCTCTCCTCCAAGGAAGGTGCTAGGCAGGAATTGTCTTGCTGGTCCTCACTTGCCCTGGCAGTCATTGCAGATAAACAGCAAGACTCGGTCTCTGCACTTTCCTACCCTTGCAAACAGACACTGTGCTTTTTCTCAATCTCGCACTCCAAAAAGCAAAATGAAACGTTGCACTCTCTCTCCTCCAAGGAAGGTGCTAGGCAGGAATTGTCTTCCTGGTCCTCACTTGCCTTGGCAGTCATTGCAGATAAACAGCAAGACTGGGGCTCTGCTCTTTCCTAGCCTTGCAAACAGACACTGTGCTTTTTCTAAATCTCGCACTCCAAAAAGCAAAATGAAACGTTGCACTCTCTCTCCTCCAAGGAAGGTGCTAGGCAGGAATTGTCTTGCTGGTCCTCACTTGCCCTGGCAGTCATTGCAGATAAACAGCAAGACTGGGGCTCTGCTCTTTCCTAGCCTTGCAAACAGCCAAAGCAGTTTGTCTCCCTCGTGACCGCCAAAATGCTAAAATGAAACGTTGCACTCTCTCTCCTCCAAGGAAGGTGCTAGGCAGGAATTGTCTTGCTGGTCCTCACTTGCCCTGGCAGTCATTGCAGATAAACAGCAAGACTCGGTCTCTGCACTTTCCTACCCTTGCAAACAGACACTGTGCTTTTTCTCAATCTCGCACTCCAAAAAGCAAAATGAAACGTTGCACTCTCTCTCCTCCAAGGAAGGTGGTAGGCAGGAATTGTCTTGCTGGTCCTCACTTGCCCTGGCAGTCATTGCAGATAAACAGCAAGACTGGGGCTCTGCTCTTTCCTAGCCTTGCAAACAGCCAAAGCAGTTTGTCTCCCTCATGAGCGCCAAAATGCTAAAATGAAACGTTGCACTCTTTCTCCTCCAAGGAAGGTGCTAGGCAGGAATTGTCTTGCTGGTCCTCACTTGCCCTGGCAGTCATTGCAGATAAACAGCAAGACTGGGGCTCTGCTCTTTCCTACCCTTGCAAACAGACACTGTGCTTTTTCTCAATCTCGCACTCCAAAAAGCAAAATGAAACGTTGCACTCTCTCTCCTCCAAGGAAGGTGCTAGGCAGGAATTGTCTTGCTGGTCCTCACTTGCCCTGGCAGTCATTGCAGATAAACAGCAAGACTGGGGCTCTGCTCTTTCCTACCCTTGCAAACAGCCAAAGCAGTTTGTCTCCCTCGTGAGCGCCAAAATGCTAAAATGAAACGTTGCACTCTCTCTCCTCCAAGGAAGGTGCTAGGCAGGAATTGTCTTCCTGGTCCTCACTTGCCTTGGCAGTCATTGCAGATAAACAGCAAGACTGGGGCTCTACTCTCTCCTAGCCTTGCAAACAGCAAAAGCAGTTTGTCTCCATTGTGAGCGCCAAAATGCTAAAATGAAACGTTGCACTCTCTCTCCTCCAAGGAAGGTGCTAGGCAGGAATTGTCTTGCTGGTCCTCACTTGCCCTGGCAGTCATTGCACATAAGCAGCAAGACTGGGGCTCTGCTCTTTCATAGCCTTGCAAACAGCAAAAGCAGTTTGTCTCCCTCGTGAGCGCCAAAATGCTAAAATGAAACGTTGCACTCTCTCTCCTCCAAGGAAGGTGCTAGGCAGGAATTGTCTTGCTGGTCCTCACTTGCCCTGGCAGTCATTGCAGATAAACAGCAAGACTGGGGCTCTGCTCTTTCCTAGCCTTGCAAACAGCAAAAGAAGTTCGTCTCCCTCGTGAGCGCCAAAATGCTAAAATGAAACGTTGCACTCTCTCTCCTCCAAGGAAGGTGCTAGGCAGGAATTGTCTTGCTGGTCCTCACTTGCCCTGGTAGTCATTGCAGATAAGCAGCAAGACTGGGGCTCTGCTATTTCATAGCCTTGCAAACAGCAAAAGCAGTTTGTCTCCCTCGTGAGCGCCAAAATGCTAAAATGAAACGTTGCACTCTCTCTCCTCCAAGGAAGGTGCTAGTCAGGAATTGTCTTGCTGGTCCTCACTTGCCCTGGTAGTCATTGCATATAAACAGCAAGACTGGGGCTCTGCTCTTTCCTAGCCTTGCAAACAGACACTGTGCTTTTTCTAAATCTCGCACTCCAAAAAGCAAAATGAAACGTTGCACTCTCTCTCCTCCAAGGAAGGTGCTATGCAGGAATTGTCTTGCTGGTCCTCACTTGCCCTGGCAGTCATTGCAGATAAACAGCAAGACTGGGGCTCTGCTCTTTCCTAGCCTTGCAAACAGCCAAAGCAGTTTGTCTCCCTCGTGACCGCCAAAATGCTAAAATGAAACGTTGCACTCTCTCTCCTCCAAGGAAGGTGCTAGGCAGGAATTGTCTTGCTGGTCCTCACTTGCCCTGGCAGTCATTGCAGATAAGCAGCAAGACTGGGGCTCTGCTCTTTCCTAGCCTTGCAAACAGCAAAAGCAGTTCGTCTTGCTTGTGACCGCCAAAATGCTAAAATGAAACGTTGCACTCTCTCTCCTCCAAGGAAGGTGCTAGTCAGGAATTGTCTTGCTGGTCCTCACTTGCCCTGGCAGTCATTGCAGATAAACAGCAAGACTCGGTCTCTGCACTTTCCTACCCTTGCAAACAGACACTGTGCTTTTTCTCAATCTCGCACTCCAAAAAGCAAAATGAAACGTTGCACTCTCTCTCCCCCAAGGAAGGTGCTAGGCAGGAATTGTCTTCCTGGTCCTCACTTGCCTTGGCAGTCATTGCAGATAAACAGCAAGACTGGGGCTCTGCTCTTTCCTAGCCTTGCAAACAGCCAAAGCAGTTTGTCTCCCTCGTGAGCGCCAAAATGCTAAAATGAAACGTTGCACTCTTTCTCCTCCAAGGAAGGTGCTAGGCAGGAATTGTCTTGCTGGTCCTCACTTGCCCTGGCAGTCATTGTAATAAACAGCAAGACTCGGTCTCTGCTCTTTCATACCCTTGCAAACAGACACTGTGCTTTTTCTCAATCTCGCACTCCAAAAAGCAAAATGAAACGTTGCACTCTCTCTCCCCCAAGGAAGGTGCTAGGCAGGAATTGTCTTGCTGGTCCTCACTTGCCCTGGCAGTCATTGCAGATAAACAGCAAGACTGGGGCTCTGCTCTTTCCTGGCCTTGCAAACAGCCAAAGCAGTTTGTCTCCCTCGTGAGCGCCAAAATGCTAAAATGAAACGTTGCACTCTCTCTCCTCCAAGGAAGGTGCTAGGCAGGAATTGTCTTGCTGGTCCTCACTTGCCCTGGCAGTCATTCCAAATAAACAGCAAGACTGGGGCTCTACTCTCTCCTAGCCTTGCAAACAGCAAAAGCAGTTTGTCTCCATTGTGAGCGCCAAAATGCTAAAATGAAACGTTGCACTCTCTCTCCTCCAAGGAAGGTGCTAGGCAGGAATTGTCTTGCTGGTCCTCACTTGCCCTTGCAGTCATTGCACATAAGCAGCAAGACTGGGGCTCTGCTCTTTCATAGCCTTGCAAACAGCAAAAGCAGTTTGTCTCCATCGTGAGCGCCAAAATGCTAAAATGAAACGTTGCACTCTCTCCCCTCCAAGGAAGGTGCTAGGCAGGAATTGTCTTGCTGGTCCTCACTTGCCCTGGCAGTCACTGCATATAAACAGCAAGACTGGGGCTCTGCTCTTTCCTAGCCTTGCAAACAGCCAAAGAAGTTTGTCTCCCTCGTGAGCGCCAAAATGCTAAAATGAAACGTTGCACTCTCTCTCCTCCAAGGAAGGTGCTAGGCAGGAATTGTCTTGCTGGTCCTCACTTGCCCTGGCAGTCATTGCAGATAAGCAGCAAGACTGGGGCTCTGCTATTTCATAGCCTTGCAAACAGCAAAAGCAGTTTGTCTCCCTCGTGAGCGCCAAAATGCTAAAATGAAACGTTGCACTCTCTCTCCTCCAAGGAAGGTGCTAGTCAGGAATTGTCTTGCTGGTCCTCACTTGCCCTGGTAGTCATTGCATATAAACAGCAAGACTGGGGCTCTGCTCTTTCCTAGCCTTGCAAACAGACACTGTGCTTTTTCTAAATCTCGCACTCCAAAAAGCAAAATGAAACGTTGCACTCTCTCTCCTCCAAGGAAGGTGCTATGCAGGAATTGTCTTGCTGGTCCTCACTTGCCCTGGCAGTCATTGCAGATAAACAGCAAGACTGGGGCTCTGCTCTTTCCTAGCCTTGCAAACAGCCAAAGCAGTTTGTCTCCCTCGTGACCGCCAAAATCCTAAAATGAAACGTTGCACTCTCTCTCCTCCAAGGAAGGTGCTAGGCAGGAATTGTCTTGCTGGTCCTCACTTGCCCTGGCAGTCATTGCAGATAAACAGCAAGACTCGGTCTCTGCACTTTCCTACCCTTGCAAACAGACACTGTGCTTTTTCTCAATCTCGCACTCCAAAAAGCAAAATGAAACGTTGCACTCTCTCTCCTCCAAGGAAGGTGCTAGGCAGGAATTGTCTTCCTGGTCCTCACTTGCCTTGGCAGTCATTGCAGATAAACAGCAAGACTGGGGCTCTGCTCTTTCCTAGCCTTGCAAACAGACACTGTGCTTTTTCTAAATCTCGCACTCCAAAAAGCAAAATGAAACGTTGCACTCTCTCTCCTCCAAGGAAGGTGCTAGGCAGGAATTGTCTTGCTGGTCCTCACTTGCCCTGGCAGTCATTGCAGATAAACAGCAAGACTGGGGCTCTGCTCTTTCCTAGCCTTGCAAACAGCCAAAGCAGTTTGTCTCCCTCGTGACCGCCAAAATGCTAAAATGAAACGTTGCACTCTCTCTCCTCCAAGGAAGGTGCTAGGCAGGAATTGTCTTGCTGGTCCTCACTTGCCCTGGCAGTCATTGCAGATAAACAGCAAGACTCGGTCTCTGCACTTTCCTACCCTTGCAAACAGACACTGTGCTTTTTCTCAATCTCGCACTCCAAAAAGCAAAATGAAACGTTGCACTCTCTCTCCTCCAAGGAAGGTGGTAGGCAGGAATTGTCTTGCTGGTCCTCACTTGCCCTGGCAGTCATTGCAGATAAACAGCAAGACTGGGGCTCTGCTCTTTCCTAGCCTTGCAAACAGCCAAAGCAGTTTGTCTCCCTCATGAGCGCCAAAATGCTAAAATGAAACGTTGCACTCTTTCTCCTCCAAGGAAGGTGCTAGGCAGGAATTGTCTTGCTGGTCCTCACTTGCCCTGGCAGTCATTGCAGATAAACAGCAAGACTCGGTCTCTGCTCTTTCCTACCCTTGCAAACAGACACTGTGCTTTTTCTCAATCTCGCACTCCAAAAAGCAAAATGAAACGTTGCACTCTCTCTCCTCCAAGGAAGGTGCTAGGCAGGAATTGTCTTGCTGGTCCTCACTTGCCCTGGCAGTCATTGCAGATAAACAGCAAGACTGGGGCTCTGCTCTTTCCTACCCTTGCAAACAGCCAAAGCAGTTTGTCTCCCTCGTGAGCGCCAAAATGCTAAAATGAAACGTTGCACTCTCTCTCCTCCAAGGAAGGTGCTAGGCAGGAATTGTCTTGCTGGTCCTCACTTGCCCTGGCAGTCATTGCAGATAAACAGCAAGACTGGGGCTCTACTCTCTCCTAGCCTTGCAAACAGCAAAAGCAGTTTGTCTCCCTCGTGAGCGCCAAAATGCTAAAATGAAACGTTGCACTCTCTCTCCTCCAAGGAAGGTGCTAGGCAGGAATTGTCTTGCTGGTCCTCACTTGCCCTGGCAGTCATTGCACATAAGCAGCAAGACTGGGGCTCTGCTCTTTCATAGCCTTGCAAACAGCAAAAGCAGTTTGTCTCCCTCGTGAGCGCCAAAATGCTAAAATGAAACGTTGCACTCTCTCTCCTCCAAGGAAGGTGCTAGGCAGGAATTGTCTTGCTGGTCCTCACTTGCCCTGGCAGTCATTGCAGATAAACAGCAAGACTGGGGCTCTGCTCTTTCCTAGCCTTGCAAACAGCAAAAGAAGTTCGTCTCCCTCGTGAGCGCCAAAATGCTAAAATGAAACGTTGCACTCTCTCTCCTCCAAGGAAGGTGCTAGGCAGGAATTGTCTTGCTGGTCCTCACTTGCCCTGGTAGTCATTGCAGATAAGCAGCAAGACTGGGGCTCTGCTATTTCATAGCCTTGCAAACAGCAAAAGCAGTTTGTCTCCCTCGTGAGCGCCAAAATGCTAAAATGAAACGTTGCACTCTCTCTCCTCCAAGGAAGGTGCTAGTCAGGAATTGTCTTGCTGGTCCTCACTTGCCCTGGTAGTCATTGCATATAAACAGCAAGACTGGGGCTCTGCTCTTTCCTAGCCTTGCAAACAGACACTGTGCTTTTTCTAAATCTCGCACTCCAAAAAGCAAAATGAAACGTTGCACTCTCTCTCCTCCAAGGAAGGTGCTAGGCAGGAATTGTCTTGCTGGTCCTCACTTGCCCTGGCAGTCATTGCAGATAAACAGCAAGACTGGGGCTCTGCTCTTTCCTAGCCTTGCAAACAGCCAAAGCAGTTTGTCTCCCTCGTGAGCGCCAAAATGCTAAAATGAAACGTTGCACTCTCTCTCCTCCAAGGAAGGTGCTAGTCAGGAATTGTCTTGCTGGTCCTCACTTGCCCTGGCAGTCATTGCAGATAAACAGCAAGACTCGGTCTCTGCACTTTCCTACCCTTGCAAACAGACACTGTGCTTTTTCTCAATCTCGCACTCCAAAAAGCAAAATGAAACGTTGCACTCTCTCTCCCCCAAGGAAGGTGCTAGGCAGGAATTGTCTTCCTGGTCCTCACTTGCCTTGGCAGTCATTGCAGATAAACAGCAAGACTGGGGCTCTGCTCTTTCCTAGCCTTGCAAACAGCCAAAGCAGTTTGTCTCCCTCGTGAGCGCCAAAATGCTAAAATGAAACGTTGCACTCTTTCTCCTCCAAGGAAGGTGCTAGGCAGGAATTGTCTTGCTGGTCCTCACTTGCCCTGGCAGTCATTGTAATAAACAGCAAGACTCGGTCTCTGCTCTTTCATACCCTTGCAAACAGACACTGTGCTTTTTCTCAATCTCGCACTCCAAAAAGCAAAATGAAACGTTGCACTCTCTCTCCCCCAAGGAAGGTGCTAGGCAGGAATTGTCTTGCTGGTCCTCACTTGCCCTGGCAGTCATTGCAGATAAACAGCAAGACTGGGGCTCTGCTCTTTCCTGGCCTTGCAAACAGCCAAAGCAGTTTGTCTCCCTCGTGAGCGCCAAAATGCTAAAATGAAACGTTGCACTCTCTCTCCTCCAAGGAAGGTGCTAGGCAGGAATTGTCTTGCTGGTCCTCACTTGCCCTGGCAGTCATTGCACATAAGCAGCAAGACTGGGGCTCTGCTCTTTCATAGCCTTGCAAACAGCAAAAGCAGTTTGTCTCCCTCGTGAGCGCCAAAATGCTAAAATGAAACGTTGCACTCTCTCTCCTCCAAGGAAGGTGCTAGGCAGGAATTGTCTTGCTGGTCCTCACTTGCCCTGGCAGTCATTGCAGATAAACAGCAAGACTGGGGCTCTGCTCTTTCCTAGCCTTGCAAACAGCAAAAGAAGTTCGTCTTGCTTGTGACCGCCAAAATGCTAAAATGAAACGTTGCACTCTCTCTCCTCCAAGGAAGGTGCTAGGCAGGAATTGTCTTGCTGGTCCTCACTTGCCCTGGCAGTCATTGCAGATAAGCAGCAAGACTGGGGCTCTGCTATTTCATAGCCTTGCAAACAGCAAAAGCAGTTTGTCTCCCTCGTGAGAGCCAGAATGCTAAAATGAAACGTTGCACTCTCTCTCCTCCAAGGAAGGTGCTAGTCAGGAATTGTCTTGCTGGTCCTCACTTGCCCTGGCAGTCACTGCATATAAACAGCAAGACTGGGGCTCTGCTCTTTCCTAGCCTTGCAAACAGACACTGTGCTTTTTCTAAATCTCGCACTCCAAAAAGCAAAATGAAACGTTGCACTCTCTCTCCTCCAAGGAAGGTGCTAGGCAGGAATTGTCTTGCTGGTCCTCACTTGCCCTGGCAGTCATTGCAGATAAACAGCAAGACTGGGGCTCTGCTCTTTCCTAGCCTTGCAAACAGCCAAAGCAGTTTGTCTCCCTCGTGAGCGCCAAAATGCTAAAATGAAACGTTGCACTCTCTCTCCTCCAAGGAAGGTGCTAGGCAGGAATTGTCTTGCTGGTCCTCACTTGCCCTGGCAGTCATTGCAGATAAACAGCAAGACTCGGTCTCTGCACTTTCCTACCCTTGCAAACAGACACTGTGCTTTTTCTCAATCTCGCACTCCAAAAAGCAAAATGAAACGTTGCACTCTCTCTCCCCCAAGGAAGGTGCTAGGCAGGAATTGTCTTCCTGGTCCTCACTTGCCCTGGCAGTCATTGCAGATAAACAGCAAGACTGGGGCTCTGCTCTTTCCTAGCCTTGCAAACAGCCAAAGCAGTTTGTCTCCCTCGTGAGCGCCAAAATGCTAAAATGAAACGTTGCACTCTCTCTCCTCCAAGGAAGGTGCTAGGCAGGAATTGTCTTGCTGGTCCTCACTTGCCCTGGCAGTCATTGCAGATAAGCAGCAAGACTGGGGCTCTGCTCTTTCCTAGCCTTGCAAACAGCAAAAGAAGTTCGTCTTGCTTGTGACCGCCAAAATGCTAAAATGAAACGTTGCACTCTCTCTCCTCCAAGGAAGGTGCTAGTCAGGAATTGTCTTGCTGGTCCTCACTTGCCCTGGCAGTCATTGCAGATAAACAGCAAGACTCGGTCTCTGCACTTTCCTACCCTTGCAAACAGACACTGTGCTTTTTCTCAATCTCGCACTCCAAAAAGCAAAATGAAACGTTGCACTCTCTCTCCCCCAAGGAAGGTGCTAGGCAGGAATTGTCTTCCTGGTCCTCACTTGCCTTGGCAGTCATTGCAGATAAACAGCAAGACTGGGGCTCTGCTCTTTCCTAGCCTTGCAAACAGCCAAAGCAGTTTGTCTCCCTCGTGAGCGCCAAAATGCTAAAATGAAACGTTGCACTCTTTCTCCTCCAAGGAAGGTGCTAGGCAGGAATTGTCTTGCTGGTCCTCACTTGCCCTGGCAGTCATTGCAGATAAACAGCAAGACTCGGTCTCTGCTCTTTCCTACCCTTGCAAACAGACACTGTGTTTTTTCTCAATCTCGCACTCCAAAAAGCAAAATGAAACGTTGCACTCTCTCTCCTCCAAGGAAGGTGCTAGGCAGGAATTGTCTTGCTGGTCCTCACTTGCCCTGGCAGTCATTGCAGATAAACAGCAAGACTGGGGCTCTGCTCTTTCCTAGCCTTGCAAACAGCCAAAGCAGTTTGTCTCCCTCGTGAGCGCCAAAATGCTAAAATGAAACGTTGCACTCTCTCTCCTCCAAGGAAGGTGCTAGGCAGGAATTGTCTTGCTGGTCCTCACTTGCCCTGGCAGTCATTGCAGATAAACAGCAAGACTGGGGCTCTGCTCTTTCCTGGCCTTGCAAACAGCCAAAGCAGTTTGTCTCCCTCGTGAGCGCCAAAATGCTAAAATGAAACGTTGCACTCTCTCTCCTCCAAGGAAGGTGCTAGGCAGGAATTGTCTTGCTGGTCCTCACTTGCCCTGGCAGTCATTGCAGATAAACAGCAAGACTGGGGCTCTGCTCTTTCCTAGCCTTGCAAACAGCAAAAGAAGTTCGTCTCCCTCGTGAGCGCCAAAATGCTAAAATGAAACGTTGCACTCTCTCTCCTCCAAGGAAGGTGCTAGGCAGGAATTGTCTTGCTGGTCCTCACTTGCCCTGGCAGTCATTGCAGATAAGCAGCAAGACTGGGGCTCTGCTATTTCATAGCCTTGCAAACAGCAAAAGCAGTTTGTCTCCCTCGTGAGAGCCAGAATGCTAAAATGAAACGTTGCACTCTCTCTCCTCCAAGGAAGGTGCTAGTCAGGAATTGTCTTGCTGGTCCTCACTTGCCCTGGCAGTCACTGCATATAAACAGCAAGACTGGGGCTCTGCTCTTTCCTAGCCTTGCAAACAGACACTGTGCTTTTTCTAAATCTCGCACTCCAAAAAGCAAAATGAAACGTTGCACTCTCTCTCCTCCAAGGAAGGTGCTAGGCAGGAATTGTCTTGCTGGTCCTCACTTGCCCTGGCAGTCATTGCAGATAAACAGCAAGACTGGGGCTCTGCTCTTTCCTAGCCTTGCAAACAGCCAAAGCAGTTTGTCTCCCTCGTGAGCGCCAAAATGCTAAAATGAAACGTTGCACTCTCTCTCCTCCAAGGAAGGTGCTAGGCAGGAATTGTCTTGCTGGTCCTCACTTGCCCTGGCAGTCATTGCAGATAAACAGCAAGACTCGGTCTCTGCTCTTTCATACCCTTGCAAACAGACACTGTGCTTTTTCTCAATCTCGCACTCCAAAAAGCAAAATGAAACGTTGCACTCTCTCTCCCCCAAGGAAGGTGCTAGGCAGGAATTGTCTTGCTGGTCCTCACTTGCCCTGGCAGTCATTGCAGATAAACAGCAAGACTGGGGCTCTGCTCTTTCCTAGCCTTGTAAACAGCCAAAGCAGTTTGTCTCCCTCGTGAGCGCCAAAATGCTAAAATGAAACGTTGCACTCTCTCTCCTCCAAGGAAGGTGCTAGGCAGGAATTGTCTTGCTGGTCCTCACTTGCCCTGGCAGTCATTGCAGATAAGCAGCAAGACTGGGGCTCTGCTCTTTCCTAGCCTTGCAAACAGCAAAAGAAGTTCGTCTTGCTTGTGACCGCCAAAATGCTAAAATGAAACGTTGCACTCTCTCTCCTCCAAGGAAGGTGCTAGTCAGGAATTGTCTTGCTGGTCCTCACTTGCCCTGGCAGTCATTGCAGATAAACAGCAAGACTCGGTCTCTGCACTTTCCTACCCTTGCAAACAGACACTGTGCTTTTTCTCAATCTCGCACTCCAAAAAGCAAAATGAAACGTTGCACTCTCTCTCCCCCAAGGAAGGTGCTAGGCAGGAATTGTCTTCCTGGTCCTCACTTGCCTTGGCAGTCATTGCAGATAAACAGCAAGACTGGGGCTCTGCTCTTTCCTAGCCTTGCAAACAGCCAAAGCAGTTTGTCTCCCTCGTGAGCGCCAAAATGCTAAAATGAAACGTTGCACTCTTTCTCCTCCAAGGAAGGTGCTAGGCAGGAATTGTCTTGCTGGTCCTCACTTGCCCTGGCAGTCATTGCAGATAAACAGCAAGACTCGGTCTCTGCTCTTTCCTACCCTTGCAAACAGACACTGTGTTTTTTCTCAATCTCGCACTCCAAAAAGCAAAATGAAACGTTGCACTCTCTCTCCTCCAAGGAAGGTGCTAGGCAGGAATTGTCTTGCTGGTCCTCACTTGCCCTGGCAGTCATTGCAGATAAACAGCAAGACTGGGGCTCTGCTCTTTCCTAGCCTTGCAAACAGCCAAAGCAGTTTGTCTCCCTCGTGAGCGCCAAAATGCTAAAATGAAACGTTGCACTCTCTCTCCTCCAAGGAAGGTGCTAGGCAGGAATTGTCTTGCTGGTCCTCACTTGCCCTGGCAGTCATTGCAGATAAACAGCAAGACTGGGGCTCTGCTCTTTCCTAGCCTTGCAAAGAGCAAAAGCAGTTCGTCTCCCTCGTGAGCGCCAAAATGCTAAAATGAAACGTTGCACTCTCTCTCCTCCAAGGAAGGTGCTAGGCAGGAATTGTCTTGCTGGTCCTCACTTGCCCTGGCAGTCATTGCAGATAAGCAGCAAGACTGGGGCTCTGCTATTTCATAGCCTTGCAAACAGCAAAAGCAGTTTGTCTCCCTCGTGAGCGCCAAAATGCTAAAATGAAACGTTGCACTCTCTCTCCTCCAAGGAAGGTGCTAGTCAGGAATTGTCTTGCTGGTCCTCACTTGCCCTGGTAGTCATTGCATATAAACAGCAAGACTGGGGCTCTGCTCTTTCCTAGCCTTGCAAACAGACACTGTGCTTTTTCTAAATCTCGCACTCCAAAAAGCAAAATGAAACGTTGCACTCTCTCTCCTCCAAGGAAGGTGCTATGCAGGAATTGTCTTGCTGGTCCTCACTTGCCCTGGCAGTCATTGCAGATAAACAGCAAGACTGGGGCTCTGCTCTTTCCTAGCCTTCCAAACAGCCAAAGCAGTTTGTCTCCCTCGTGAGCGCCAAAATGCTAAAATGAAACGTTGCACTCTCTCTCCTCCAAGGAAGGTGCTAGGCAGGAATTGTCTTGCTGGTCCTCACTTGCCCTGGCAGTCATTGCAGATAAGCAGCAAGACTGGGGCTCTGCTCTTTCCTAGCCTTGCAAACAGCAAAAGCAGTTCGTCTTGCTTGTGACCGCCAAAATGCTAAAATGAAACGTTGCACTCTCTCTCCTCCAAGGAAGGTGCTAGTCAGGAATTGTCTTGCTGGTCCTCACTTGCCCTGGCAGTCATTGCAGATAAACAGCAAGACTCGGTCTCTGCACTTTCCTACCCTTGCAAACAGACACTGTGCTTTTTCTCAATCTCGCACTCCAAAAAGCAAAATGAAACGTTGCACTCTCTCTCCCCCAAGGAAGGTGCTAGGCAGGAATTGTCTTCCTGGTCCTCACTTGCCTTGGCAGTCATTGCAGATAAACAGCAAGACTGGGGCTCTGCTCTTTCCTAGCCTTGCAAACAGCCAAAGCAGTTTGTCTCCCTCGTGAGCGCCAAAATGCTAAAATGAAACGTTGCACTCTTTCTCCTCCAAGGAAGGTGCTAGGCAGGAATTGTCTTGCTGGTCCTCACTTGCCCTGGCAGTCATTGTAATAAACAGCAAGACTCGGTCTCTGCTCTTTCATACCCTTGCAAACAGACACTGTGCTTTTTCTCAATCTCGCACTCCAAAAAGCAAAATGAAACGTTGCACTCTCTCTCCCCCAAGGAAGGTGCTAGGCAGGAATTGTCTTGCTGGTCCTCACTTGCCCTGGCAGTCATTGCAGATAAACAGCAAGACTGGGGCTCTGCTCTTTCCTGGCCTTGCAAACAGCCAAAGCAGTTTGTCTCCCTCGTGAGCGCCAAAATGCTAAAATGAAACGTTGCACTCTCTCTCCTCCAAGGAAGGTGCTAGGCAGGAATTGTCTTGCTGGTCCTCACTTGCCCTGGCAGTCATTGCACATAAGCAGCAAGACTGGGGCTCTGCTCTTTCATAGCCTTGCAAACAGCAAAAGCAGTTTGTCTCCCTCGTGAGCGCCAAAATGCTAAAATGAAACGTTGCACTCTCTCTCCTCCAAGGAAGGTGCTAGGCAGGAATTGTCTTGCTGGTCCTCACTTGCCCTGGCAGTCATTGCAGATAAACAGCAAGACTGGGGCTCTGCTCTTTCCTAGCCTTGCAAACAGCAAAAGAAGTTCGTCTCCCTCGTGAGCGCCAAAATGCTAAAATGAAACGTTGCACTCTCTCTCCTCCAAGGAAGGTGCTAGGCAGGAATTGTCTTGCTGGTCCTCACTTGCCCTGGCAGTCATTGCAGATAAGCAGCAAGACTGGGGCTCTGCTATTTCATAGCCTTGCAAACAGCAAAAGCAGTTTGTCTCCCTCGTGAGAGCCAGAATGCTAAAATGAAACGTTGCACTCTCTCTCCTCCAAGGAAGGTGCTAGTCAGGAATTGTCTTGCTGGTCCTCACTTGCCCTGGCAGTCACTGCATATAAACAGCAAGACTGGGGCTCTGCTCTTTCCTAGCCTTGCAAACAGACACTGTGCTTTTTCTAAATCTCGCACTCCAAAAAGCAAAATGAAACGTTGCACTCTCTCTCCTCCAAGGAAGGTGCTAGGCAGGAATTGTCTTGCTGGTCCTCACTTGCCCTGGCAGTCATTGCAGATAAACAGCAAGACTGGGGCTCTGCTCTTTCCTAGCCTTGCAAACAGCCAAAGCAGTTTGTCTCCCTCGTGAGCGCCAAAATGCTAAAATGAAACGTTGCACTCTCTCTCCTCCAAGGAAGGTGCTAGGCAGGAATTGTCTTGCTGGTCCTCACTTGCCCTGGCAGTCATTGCAGATAAACAGCAAGACTCGGTCTCTGCTCTTTCATACCCTTGCAAACAGACACTGTGCTTTTTCTCAATCTCGCACTCCAAAAAGCAAAATGAAACGTTGCACTCTCTCTCCCCCAAGGAAGGTGCTAGGCAGGAATTGTCTTGCTGGTCCTCACTTGCCCTGGCAGTCATTGCAGATAAACAGCAAGACTGGGGCTCTGCTCTTTCCTAGCCTTGCAAACAGCCAAAGCAGTTTGTCTCCCTCGTGAGCGCCAAAATGCTAAAATGAAACGTTGCACTCTCTCTCCTCCAAGGAAGGTGCTAGGCAGGAATTGTCTTGCTGGTCCTCACTTGCCCTGGCAGTCATTGCAGATAAGCAGCAAGACTGGGGCTCTGCTCTTTCCTAGCCTTGCAAACAGCAAAAGAAGTTCGTCTTGCTTGTGACCGCCAAAATGCTAAAATGAAACGTTGCACTCTCTCTCCTCCAAGGAAGGTGCTAGTCAGGAATTGTCTTGCTGGTCCTCACTTGCCCTGGCAGTCATTGCAGATAAACAGCAAGACTCGGTCTCTGCACTTTCCTACCCTTGCAAACAGACACTGTGCTTTTTCTCAATCTCGCACTCCAAAAAGCAAAATGAAACGTTGCACTCTCTCTCCCCCAAGGAAGGTGCTAGGCAGGAATTGTCTTCCTGGTCCTCACTTGCCTTGGCAGTCATTGCAGATAAACAGCAAGACTGGGGCTCTGCTCTTTCCTAGCCTTGCAAACAGCCAAAGCAGTTTGTCTCCCTCGTGAGCGCCAAAATGCTAAAATGAAACGTTGCACTCTTTCTCCTCCAAGGAAGGTGCTAGGCAGGAATTGTCTTGCTGGTCCTCACTTGCCCTGGCAGTCATTGCAGATAAACAGCAAGACTCGGTCTCTGCTCTTTCCTACCCTTGCAAACAGACACTGTGTTTTTTCTCAATCTCGCACTCCAAAAAGCAAAATGAAACGTTCCACTCTCTCTCCTCCAAGGAAGGTGCTAGGCAGGAATTGTCTTGCTGGTCCTCACTTGCCCTGGCAGTCATTGCAGATAAACAGCAAGACTGGGGCTCTGCTCTTTCCTAGCCTTGCAAACAGCCAAAGCAGTTTGTCTCCCTCGTGAGCGCCAAAATGCTAAAATGAAACGTTGCACTCTCTCTCCTCCAAGGAAGGTGCTAGGCAGGAATTGTCTTGCTGGTCCTCACTTGCCCTGGCAGTCATTGCAGATAAACAGCAAGACTGGGGCTCTGCTCTTTCCTAGCCTTGCAAACAGTAAAAGAAGTTCGTCTCCCTCGTGAGCGCCAAAATGCTAAAATGAAACGTTGCACTCTCTCTCCTCCAAGGAAGGTGCTAGGCAGGAATTGTCTTGCTGGTCCTCACTTGCCCTGGCAGTCATTGCAGATAAACAGCAAGACTGGGGCTCTGCTCTTTCCTAGCCTTGCAAACAGCCAAAGCAGTTTGTCTCCCTCGTGAGCGCCAAAATGCTAAAATGAAACGTTGCACTCTCTCTCCTCCAAGGAAGGTGCTAGGCAGGAATTGTCTTGCTGGTCCTCACTTGCCCTGGCAGTCATTGCAGATAAACAGCAAGACTGGGGCTCTGCTCTTTCCTAGCCTTCCAAACAGCCAAAGCAGTTTGTCTCCCTCGTGAGCGCCAAAATGCTAAAATGAAACGTTGCACTCTCTCTCCTCCAAGGAAGGTGCTAGGCAGGAATTGTCTTGCTGGTCCTCACTTGCCCTGGCAGTCATTGCAGATAAACAGCAAGACTGGGGCTCTGCTCTTTCCTAGCCTTGCAAACAGCCAAAGCAGTTTGTCTCCCTCGTGAGCGCCAAAATGCTAAAATGAAACGTTGCACTCTCTCTCCTCCAAGGAAGGTGCTAGGCAGGAATTGTCTTGCTGGTCCTCACTTGCCCTGGCAGTCATTGCAGATAAACAGCAAGACTGGGGCTCTGCTCTATCCTAGCCTTGCAAACAGCCAAAGCAGTTTGTCTCCCTCGTGAGCGCCAAAATGCTAAAATGAAACGTTGCACTCTCTCTCCTCCAAGGAAGGTGCTAGGCAGGAATTGTCTTGCTGGTCCTCACTTGCCCTGGCAGTCATTGCAGATAAGCAGCAAGACTGGGGCTCTGCTCTTTCATAGCCTTGCAAACAGCAAAAGCAGTTTGTCTCCCTCGTGAGCGCCAAAATGCTAAAATGAAACGTTGCACTCTCTCTCCTCCAAGGAAGGTGCTAGGCAGGAATTGTCTTGCTGGTCCTCACTTGCCCTGGCAGTCATTGCAGATAAGCAGCAAGACTGGGGCTCTGCTCTTTCCTAGCCTTGCAAACAGGAAAAGAAGTTCGTCTTGCTTGTAACCGGCAATATGCTAAAATGAAACGTTGCACTCTCTCTCCTCCAAGGAAGGTGCTAGGCAGGAATTGTCTTGCTGGTCCTCACTTGCCCTGGCAGTCATTGCAGATAAACAGCAAGACTCGGTCTCTGCACTTTCCTACCCTTGCAAACAGACACTGTGCTTTTTCTCAATCTCGCACTCCAAAAAGCAAAATGAAACGTTGCACTCTCTCTCCTCCAAGGAAGGTGCTAGGCAGGAATTGTCTTCCTGGTCCTCACTTGCCTTGGCAGTCATTGTAGATAAACAGCAAGACTGGGGCTCTGCTCTTTCCTAGCCTTGCAAACAGCCAAAGCAGTTTGTCTCCCTCATGAGCGCCAAAATGCTAAAATGAAACGTTGCACTCTTTCTCCTCCAAGGAAGGTGCTAGTCAGGAATTGTCTTGCTGGTCCTCACTTGCCCTGGCAGTCATTGCAGATAAACAGCAAGACTCGGTCTCTGCTCTTTCCTACCCTTGCAAACAGACACTGTGCTTTTTCTCAATCTCGCACTCCAAAAAGCAAAATGAAACGTTGCACTCTCTCTCCTCCAAGGAAGGTGCTAGGCAGGAATTGTCTTGCTGGTCCTCACTTGCCCTGGCAGTCATTGCAGATAAACAGCAAGACTGGGGCTCTGCTCTTTCCTAGCCTTGCAAACAGCCAAAGCAGTTTGTCTCCCTCGTGAGCGCCAAAATGCTAAAATGAAACGTTGCACTCTCTCTCCTCCAAGGAAGGTGCTAGGCAGGAATTGTCTTGCTGGTCCTCACTTGCCCTGGCAGTCATTGCAGATAAACAGCAAGACTGGGGCTCTACTCTATCCTAGCCTTGCAAACAGCAAAAGCAGTTTGTCTCCCTTCTGAGCGCCAAAATGCTAAAATGAAACGTTGCACTCTCTCTCCTCCAAGGAAGGTGCTAGGCAGGAATTGTCTTGCTGGTCCTCACTTGCCCTGGCAGTCATTGCACATAAGCAGCAAGACTGGGGCTCTGCTCTTTCATAGCCTTGCAAACAGCAAAAGCAGTTTGTCTCCCTTCTGAGCGCCAAAATGCTAAAATGAAACGTTGCACTCTCTCTCCTCCAAGGAAGGGGCTAGGCAGGAATTGTCTTGCTGGTCCTCACTTGCCCTGGCAGTCATTGCAGATAAACAGCAAGACTGGGGCTCTGCTCTTTCCTAGCCTTGCAAACAGCAAAAGAAGTTCGTCTCCCTCGTGAGCGCCAAAATGCTAAAATGAAACGTTGCACTCTCTCTCGTCCAAGGAAGGTGCTAGGCAGGAATTGTCTTGCTGGTCCTCACTTGCCCTGGCAGTCATTGCAGATAAGCAGCAAGACTGGGGCTCTGCTATTTCATAGCCTTGCAAACAGCAAAAGCAGTTTGTCTCCCTCGTGAGCGCCAAAATGCTAAAATGAAACGTTGCACTCTCTCTCCTCCAAGGAAGGTGCTAGTCAGGAATTGTCTTGCTGGTCCTCACTTGCCCTGGTAGTCATTGCATATAAACAGCAAGACTGGGGCTCTGCTCTTTCCTAGCCTTGCAAACAGACACTGTGCTTTTTCTAAATCTCGCACTCCAAAAAGCAAAATGAAACGTTGCACTCTCTCTCCTCCAAGGAAGGTGCTATGCAGGAATTGTCTTGCTGGTCCTCACTTGCCCTGGCAGTCATTGCAGATAAGCAGCAAGACTGGGGCTCTGCTCTTTCCTAGCCTTGCAAACAGCAAAAGAAGTTCGTCTTGCTTGTAACCGCCAAAATGCTAAAATGAAACGTTGCACTCTCTCTCCTCCAAGGAAGGTGCTAGTCAGGAATTGTCTTGCTGGTCCTCACTTGCCCTGGCAGTCATTGCAGATAAACAGCAAGACTCGGTCTCTGCACTTTCCTACCCTTGCAAACAGACACTGTGCTTTTTCTCAATCTCGCACTCCAAAAAGCAAAATGAAACGTTGCACTCTCTCTCCCCCAAGGAAGGTGCTAGGCAGGAATTGTCTTCCTGGTCCTCACTTGCCTTGGCAGTCATTGCAGATAAACAGCAAGACTGGGGCTCTGCTCTTTCCTAGCCTTGCAAACAGTAAAAAAGTTTGTCTCCCTCGTGAGCGCCAAAATGCTAAAATGAAACGTTGCACTCTTTCTCCTCCAAGGAAGGTGCTAGGCAGGAATTGTCTTGCTGGTCCTCACTTGCCCTGGCAGTCATTGCAGATAAGCAGCAAGACTGGGGCTCTGCTCTTTCCTAGCCTTGCAAACAGGAAAAGAAGTTCGTCTTGCTTGTAACCGGCAATATGCTAAAATGAAACGTTGCACTCTTTCTCCTCCAAGGAAGGTGCTAGGCAGGAATTGTCTTGCTGGTCCTCACTTGCCCTGGCAGTCATTGTAATAAACAGCAAGACTCGGTCTCTGCTCTTTCATACCCTTGCAAACAGACACTGTGCTTTTTCTCAATCTCGCACTCCAAAAAGCAAAATGAAACGTTGCACTCTCTCTCCCCCAAGGAAGGTGCTAGGCAGGAATTGTCTTGCTGGTCCTCACTTGCCCTGGCAGTCATTGCAGATAAACAGCAAGACTGGGGCTCTGCTCTTTCCTGGCCTTGCAAACAGCCAAAGCAGTTTGTCTCCCTCGTGAGCGCCAAAATGCTAAAATGAAACGTTGCACTCTCTCTCCTCCAAGGAAGGTGCTAGGCAGGAATTGTCTTGCTGGTCCTCACTTGCCCTGGCAGTCATTGCACATAAGCAGCAAGACTGGGGCTCTGCTCTTTCATAGCCTTGCAAACAGCAAAAGCAGTTTGTCTCCCTCGTGAGCGCCAAAATGCTAAAATGAAACGTTGCACTCTCTCTCCTCCAAGGAAGGTGCTAGGCAGGAATTGTCTTGCTGGTCCTCACTTGCCCTGGCAGTCATTGCAGATAAACAGCAAGACTGGGGCTCTGCTCTTTCCTAGCCTTGCAAACAGCAAAAGAAGTTCGTCTCCCTCGTGAGCGCCAAAATGCTAAAATGAAACGTTGCACTCTCTCTCCTCCAAGGAAGGTGCTAGGCAGGAATTGTCTTGCTGGTCCTCACTTGCCCTGGCAGTCATTGCAGATAAGCAGCAAGACTGGGGCTCTGCTATTTCATAGCCTTGCAAACAGCAAAAGCAGTTTGTCTCCCTCGTGAGAGCCAGAATGCTAAAATGAAACGTTGCACTCTCTCTCCTCCAAGGAAGGTGCTAGTCAGGAATTGTCTTGCTGGTCCTCACTTGCCCTGGCAGTCACTGCAGATAAACAGCAAGACTGGGGCTCTGCTCTTTCCTAGCCTTGCAAACAGACACTGTGCTTTTTCTAAATCTCGCACTCCAAAAAGCAAAATGAAACGTTGCACTCTCTCTCCTCCAAGGAAGGTGCTAGGCAGGAATTGTCTTGCTGGTCCTCACTTGCCCTGGCAGTCATTGCAGATAAACAGCAAGACTGGGGCTCTGCTCTTTCCTAGCCTTGCAAACAGCCAAAGCAGTTTGTCTCCCTCGTGAGCGCCAAAATGCTAAAATGAAACGTTGCACTCTCTCTCCTCCAAGGAAGGTGCTAGGCAGGAATTGTCTTGCTGGTCCTCACTTGCCCTGGCAGTCATTGCAGATAAACAGCAAGACTCGGTCTCTGCTCTTTCATACCCTTGCAAACAGACACTGTGCTTTTTCTCAATCTCGCACTCCAAAAAGCAAAATGAAACGTTGCACTCTCTCTCCCCCAAGGAAGGTGCTAGGCAGGAATTGTCTTGCTGGTCCTCACTTGCCCTGGCAGTCATTGCAGATAAACAGCAAGACTGGGGCTCTGCTCTTTCCTAGCCTTGCAAACAGCCAAAGCAGTTTGTCTCCCTCGTGAGCGCCAAAATGCTAAAATGAAACGTTGCACTCTCTCTCCTCCAAGGAAGGTGCTAGGCAGGAATTGTCTTGCTGGTCCTCACTTGCCCTGGCAGTCATTGCAGATAAGCAGCAAGACTGGGGCTCTGCTCTTTCCTAGCCTTGCAAACAGCAAAAGAAGTTCGTCTTGCTTGTGACCGCCAAAATGCTAAAATGAAACGTTGCACTCTCTCTCCTCCAAGGAAGGTGCTAGTCAGGAATTGTCTTGCTGGTCCTCACTTGCCCTGGCAGTCATTGCAGATAAACAGCAAGACTCGGTCTCTGCTCTTTCCTACCCTTGCAAACAGACACTGTGCTTTTTCTCAATCTCGCACTCCAAAAAGCAAAATGAAACGTTGCACTCTCTCTCCCCCAAGGAAGGTGCTAGGCAGGAATTGTCTTCCTGGTCCTCACTTGCCTTGGCAGTCATTGCAGATAAACAGCAAGACTGGGGCTCTGCTCTTTCCTAGCCTTGCAAACAGCCAAAGCAGTTTGTCTCCCTCGTGAGCGCCAAAATGCTAAAATGAAACGTTGCACTCTTTCTCCTCCAAGGAAGGTGCTAGGCAGGAATTGTCTTGCTGGTCCTCACTTGCCCTGGCAGTCATTGCAGATAAACAGCAAGACTCGGTCTCTGCTCTTTCCTACCCTTGCAAACAGACACTGTGTTTTTTCTCAATCTCGCACTCCAAAAAGCAAAATGAAACGTTGCACTCTCTCTCCTCCAAGGAAGGTGCTAGGCAGGAATTGTCTTGCTGGTCCTCACTTGCCCTGGCAGTCATTGCAGATAAACAGCAAGACTGGGGCTCTGCTCTTTCCTAGCCTTGCAAACAGCCAAAGCAGTTTGTCTCCCTCGTGAGCGCCAAAATGCTAAAATGAAACGTTGCACTCTCTCTCCTCCAAGGAAGGTGCTAGGCAGGAATTGTCTTGCTGGTCCTCACTTGCCCTGGCAGTCATTGCAGATAAACAGCAAGACTGGGGCTCTGCTCTTTCCTGGCCTTGCAAACAGCCAAAGCAGTTTGTCTCCCTCGTGAGCGCCAAAATGCTAAAATGAAACGTTGCACTCTCTCTCCTCCAAGGAAGGTGCTAGGCAGGAATTGTCTTGCTGGTCCTCACTTGCCCTGGCAGTCATTGCAGATAAACAGCAAGACTGGGGCTCTGCTCTTTCCTAGCCTTGCAAACAGCAAAAGAAGTTCGTCTCCCTCGTGAGCGCCAAAATGCTAAAATGAAACGTTGCACTCTCTCTCCTCCAAGGAAGGTGCTAGGCAGGAATTGTCTTGCTGGTCCTCACTTGCCCTGGCAGTCATTGCAGATAAGCAGCAAGACTGGGGCTCTGCTATTTCATAGCCTTGCAAACAGCAAAAGCAGTTTGTCTCCCTCGTGAGAGCCAGAATGCTAAAATGAAACGTTGCACTCTCTCTCCTCCAAGGAAGGTGCTAGTCAGGAATTGTCTTGCTGGTCCTCACTTGCCCTGGCAGTCACTGCATATAAACAGCAAGACTGGGGCTCTGCTCTTTCCTAGCCTTGCAAACAGACACTGTGCTTTTTCTAAATCTCGCACTCCAAAAAGCAAAATGAAACGTTGCACTCTCTCTCCTCCAAGGAAGGTGCTAGGCAGGAATTGTCTTGCTGGTCCTCACTTGCCCTGGCAGTCATTGCAGATAAACAGCAAGACTGGGGCTCTGCTCTTTCCTAGCCTTGCAAACAGCCAAAGCAGTTTGTCTCCCTCGTGAGCGCCAAAATGCTAAAATGAAACGTTGCACTCTCTCTCCTCCAAGGAAGGTGCTAGGCAGGAATTGTCTTGCTGGTCCTCACTTGCCCTGGCAGTCATTGCAGATAAACAGCAAGACTCGGTCTCTGCTCTTTCATACCCTTGCAAACAGACACTGTGCTTTTTCTCAACTCGCACTCCAAAAAGCAAAATGAAACGTTGCACTCTCTCTCCCCCAAGGAAGGTGCTAGGCAGGAATTGTCTTGCTGGTCCTCACTTGCCCTGGCAGTCATTGCAGATAAACAGCAAGACTGGGGCTCTGCTCTTTCCTAGCCTTGTAAACAGCCAAAGCAGTTTGTCTCCCTCGTGAGCGCCAAAATGCTAAAATGAAACGTTGCACTCTCTCTCCTCCAAGGAAGGTGCTAGGCAGGAATTGTCTTGCTGGTCCTCACTTGCCCTGGCAGTCATTGCAGATAAGCAGCAAGACTGGGGCTCTGCTCTTTCCTAGCCTTGCAAACAGCAAAAGAAGTTCGTCTTGCTTGTGACCGCCAAAATGCTAAAATGAAACGTTGCACTCTCTCTCCTCCAAGGAAGGTGCTAGTCAGGAATTGTCTTGCTGGTCCTCACTTGCCCTGGCAGTCATTGCAGATAAACAGCAAGACTCGGTCTCTGCACTTTCCTACCCTTGCAAACAGACACTGTGCTTTTTCTCAATCTCGCACTCCAAAAAGCAAAATGAAACGTTGCACTCTCTCTCCCCCAAGGAAGGTGCTAGGCAGGAATTGTCTTCCTGGTCCTCACTTGCCTTGGCAGTCATTGCAGATAAACAGCAAGACTGGGGCTCTGCTCTTTCCTAGCCTTGCAAACAGCCAAAGCAGTTTGTCTCCCTCGTGAGCGCCAAAATGCTAAAATGAAACGTTGCACTCTTTCTCCTCCAAGGAAGGTGCTAGGCAGGAATTGTCTTGCTGGTCCTCACTTGCCCTGGCAGTCATTGCAGATAAACAGCAAGACTCGGTCTCTGCTCTTTCCTACCCTTGCAAACAGACACTGTGTTTTTTCTCAATCTCGCACTCCAAAAAGCAAAATGAAACGTTGCACTCTCTCTCCTCCAAGGAAGGTGCTAGGCAGGAATTGTCTTGCTGGTCCTCACTTGCCCTGGCAGTCATTGCAGATAAACAGCAAGACTGGGGCTCTGCTCTTTCCTAGCCTTGCAAACAGCCAAAGCAGTTTGTCTCCCTCGTGAGCGCCAAAATGCTAAAATGAAACGTTGCACTCTCTCTCCTCCAAGGAAGGTGCTAGGCAGGAATTGTCTTGCTGGTCCTCACTTGCCCTGGCAGTCATTGCAGATAAACAGCAAGACTGGGGCTCTGCTCTTTCCTAGCCTTGCAAAGAGCAAAAGCAGTTCGTCTCCCTCGTGAGCGCCAAAATGCTAAAATGAAACGTTGCACTCTCTCTCCTCCAAGGAAGGTGCTAGGCAGGAATTGTCTTGCTGGTCCTCACTTGCCCTGGCAGTCATTGCAGATAAGCAGCAAGACTGGGGCTCTGCTATTTCATAGCCTTGCAAACAGCAAAAGCAGTTTGTCTCCCTCGTGAGCGCCAAAATGCTAAAATGAAACGTTGCACTCTCTCTCCTCCAAGGAAGGTGCTAGTCAGGAATTGTCTTGCTGGTCCTCACTTGCCCTGGTAGTCATTGCATATAAACAGCAAGACTGGGGCTCTGCTCTTTCCTAGCCTTGCAAACAGACACTGTGCTTTTTCTAAATCTCGCACTCCAAAAAGCAAAATGAAACGTTGCACTCTCTCTCCTCCAAGGAAGGTGCTATGCAGGAATTGTCTTGCTGGTCCTCACTTGCCCTGGCAGTCATTGCAGATAAACAGCAAGACTGGGGCTCTGCTCTTTCCTAGCCTTCCAAACAGCCAAAGCAGTTTGTCTCCCTCGTGAGCGCCAAAATGCTAAAATGAAACGTTGCACTCTCTCTCCTCCAAGGAAGGTGCTAGGCAGGAATTGTCTTGCTGGTCCTCACTTGCCCTGGCAGTCATTGCAGATAAGCAGCAAGACTGGGGCTCTGCTCTTTCCTAGCCTTGCAAACAGCAAAAGCAGTTCGTCTTGCTTGTGACCGCCAAAATGCTAAAATGAAACGTTGCACTCTCTCTCCTCCAAGGAAGGTGCTAGTCAGGAATTGTCTTGCTGGTCCTCACTTGCCCTGGCAGTCATTGCAGATAAACAGCAAGACTCGGTCTCTGCACTTTCCTACCCTTGCAAACAGACACTGTGCTTTTTCTCAATCTCGCACTCCAAAAAGCAAAATGAAACGTTGCACTCTCTCTCCCCCAAGGAAGGTGCTAGGCAGGAATTGTCTTCCTGGTCCTCACTTGCCTTGGCAGTCATTGCAGATAAACAGCAAGACTGGGGCTCTGCTCTTTCCTAGCCTTGCAAACAGCCAAAGCAGTTTGTCTCCCTCGTGAGCGCCAAAATGCTAAAATGAAACGTTGCACTCTTTCTCCTCCAAGGAAGGTGCTAGGCAGGAATTGTCTTGCTGGTCCTCACTTGCCCTGGCAGTCATTGTAATAAACAGCAAGACTCGGTCTCTGCTCTTTCATACCCTTGCAAACAGACACTGTGCTTTTTCTCAATCTCGCACTCCAAAAAGCAAAATGAAACGTTGCACTCTCTCTCCCCCAAGGAAGGTGCTAGGCAGGAATTGTCTTGCTGGTCCTCACTTGCCCTGGCAGTCATTGCAGATAAACAGCAAGACTGGGGCTCTGCTCTTTCCTGGCCTTGCAAACAGCCAAAGCAGTTTGTCTCCCTCGTGAGCGCCAAAATGCTAAAATGAAACGTTGCACTCTCTCTCCTCCAAGGAAGGTGCTAGGCAGGAATTGTCTTGCTGGTCCTCACTTGCCCTGGCAGTCATTGCACATAAGCAGCAAGACTGGGGCTCTGCTCTTTCATAGCCTTGCAAACAGCAAAAGCAGTTTGTCTCCCTCGTGAGCGCCAAAATGCTAAAATGAAACGTTGCACTCTCTCTCCTCCAAGGAAGGTGCTAGGCAGGAATTGTCTTGCTGGTCCTCACTTGCCCTGGCAGTCATTGCAGATAAACAGCAAGACTGGGGCTCTGCTCTTTCCTAGCCTTGCAAACAGCAAAAGAAGTTCGTCTCCCTCGTGAGCGCCAAAATGCTAAAATGAAACGTTGCACTCTCTCTCCTCCAAGGAAGGTGCTAGGCAGGAATTGTCTTGCTGGTCCTCACTTGCCCTGGCAGTCATTGCAGATAAGCAGCAAGACTGGGGCTCTGCTATTTCATAGCCTTGCAAACAGCAAAAGCAGTTTGTCTCCCTCGTGAGAGCCAGAATGCTAAAATGAAACGTTGCACTCTCTCTCCTCCAAGGAAGGTGCTAGTCAGGAATTGTCTTGCTGGTCCTCACTTGCCCTGGCAGTCACTGCATATAAACAGCAAGACTGGGGCTCTGCTCTTTCCTAGCCTTGCAAACAGACACTGTGCTTTTTCTAAATCTCGCACTCCAAAAAGCAAAATGAAACGTTGCACTCTCTCTCCTCCAAGGAAGGTGCTAGGCAGGAATTGTCTTGCTGGTCCTCACTTGCCCTGGCAGTCATTGCAGATAAACAGCAAGACTGGGGCTCTGCTCTTTCCTAGCCTTGCAAACAGCCAAAGCAGTTTGTCTCCCTCGTGAGCGCCAAAATGCTAAAATGAAACGTTGCACTCTCTCTCCTCCAAGGAAGGTGCTAGGCAGGAATTGTCTTGCTGGTCCTCACTTGCCCTGGCAGTCATTGCAGATAAACAGCAAGACTCGGTCTCTGCTCTTTCATACCCTTGCAAACAGACACTGTGCTTTTTCTCAATCTCGCACTCCAAAAAGCAAAATGAAACGTTGCACTCTCTCTCCCCCAAGGAAGGTGCTAGGCAGGAATTGTCTTGCTGGTCCTCACTTGCCCTGGCAGTCATTGCAGATAAACAGCAAGACTGGGGCTCTGCTCTTTCCTAGCCTTGCAAACAGCCAAAGCAGTTTGTCTCCCTCGTGAGCGCCAAAATGCTAAAATGAAACGTTGCACTCTCTCTCCTCCAAGGAAGGTGCTAGGCAGGAATTGTCTTGCTGGTCCTCACTTGCCCTGGCAGTCATTGCAGATAAGCAGCAAGACTGGGGCTCTGCTCTTTCCTAGCCTTGCAAACAGCAAAAGAAGTTCGTCTTGCTTGTGACCGCCAAAATGCTAAAATGAAACGTTGCACTCTCTCTCCTCCAAGGAAGGTGCTAGTCAGGAATTGTCTTGCTGGTCCTCACTTGCCCTGGCAGTCATTGCAGATAAACAGCAAGACTCGGTCTCTGCACTTTCCTACCCTTGCAAACAGACACTGTGCTTTTTCTCAATCTCGCACTCCAAAAAGCAAAATGAAACGTTGCACTCTCTCTCCCCCAAGGAAGGTGCTAGGCAGGAATTGTCTTCCTGGTCCTCACTTGCCTTGGCAGTCATTGCAGATAAACAGCAAGACTGGGGCTCTGCTCTTTCCTAGCCTTGCAAACAGCCAAAGCAGTTTGTCTCCCTCGTGAGCGCCAAAATGCTAAAATGAAACGTTGCACTCTTTCTCCTCCAAGGAAGGTGCTAGGCAGGAATTGTCTTGCTGGTCCTCACTTGCCCTGGCAGTCATTGCAGATAAACAGCAAGACTCGGTCTCTGCTCTTTCCTACCCTTGCAAACAGACACTGTGTTTTTTCTCAATCTCGCACTCCAAAAAGCAAAATGAAACGTTCCACTCTCTCTCCTCCAAGGAAGGTGCTAGGCAGGAATTGTCTTGCTGGTCCTCACTTGCCCTGGCAGTCATTGCAGATAAACAGCAAGACTGGGGCTCTGCTCTTTCCTAGCCTTGCAAACAGCCAAAGCAGTTTGTCTCCCTCGTGAGCGCCAAAATGCTAAAATGAAACGTTGCACTCTCTCTCCTCCAAGGAAGGTGCTAGGCAGGAATTGTCTTGCTGGTCCTCACTTGCCCTGGCAGTCATTGCAGATAAACAGCAAGACTGGGGCTCTGCTCTTTCCTAGCCTTGCAAACAGTAAAAGAAGTTCGTCTCCCTCGTGAGCGCCAAAATGCTAAAATGAAACGTTGCACTCTCTCTCCTCCAAGGAAGGTGCTAGGCAGGAATTGTCTTGCTGGTCCTCACTTGCCCTGGCAGTCATTGCAGATAAACAGCAAGACTGGGGCTCTGCTCTTTCCTAGCCTTGCAAACAGCCAAAGCAGTTTGTCTCCCTCGTGAGCGCCAAAATGCTAAAATGAAACGTTGCACTCTCTCTCCTCCAAGGAAGGTGCTAGGCAGGAATTGTCTTGCTGGTCCTCACTTGCCCTGGCAGTCATTGCAGATAAACAGCAAGACTGGGGCTCTGCTCTTTCCTAGCCTTCCAAACAGCCAAAGCAGTTTGTCTCCCTCGTGAGCGCCAAAATGCTAAAATGAAACGTTGCACTCTCTCTCCTCCAAGGAAGGTGCTAGGCAGGAATTGTCTTGCTGGTCCTCACTTGCCCTGGCAGTCATTGCAGATAAACAGCAAGACTGGGGCTCTGCTCTTTCCTAGCCTTGCAAACAGCCAAAGCAGTTTGTCTCCCTCGTGAGCGCCAAAATGCTAAAATGAAACGTTGCACTCTCTCTCCTCCAAGGAAGGTGCTAGGCAGGAATTGTCTTGCTGGTCCTCACTTGCCCTGGCAGTCATTGCAGATAAACAGCAAGACTGGGGCTCTGCTCTATCCTAGCCTTGCAAACAGCCAAAGCAGTTTGTCTCCCTCGTGAGCGCCAAAATGCTAAAATGAAACGTTGCACTCTCTCTCCTCCAAGGAAGGTGCTAGGCAGGAATTGTCTTGCTGGTCCTCACTTGCCCTGGCAGTCATTGCAGATAAACAGCAAGACTGGGGCTCTGCTCTATCCTAGCCTTGCAAACAGCCAAAGCAGTTTGTCTCCCTCGTGAGCGCCAAAATGCTAAAATGAAACGTTGCACTCTCTCTCCTCCAAGGAAGGTGCTAGGCAGGAATTGTCTTGCTGGTCCTCACTTGCCCTGGCAGTCATTGCAGATAAGCAGCAAGACTGGGGCTCTGCTCTTTCATAGCCTTGCAAACAGCAAAAGCAGTTTGTCTCCCTCGTGAGCGCCAAAATGCTAAAATGAAACGTTGCACTCTCTCTCCTCCAAGGAAGGTGCTAGGCAGGAATTGTCTTGCTGGTCCTCACTTGCCCTGGCAGTCATTGCAGATAAGCAGCAAGACTGGGGCTCTGCTCTTTCCTAGCCTTGCAAACAGGAAAAGAAGTTCGTCTTGCTTGTAACCGGCAATATGCTAAAATGAAACGTTGTACTCTCTCTCCTCCAAGGAAGGTGCTAGGCAGGAATTGTCTTGCTGGTCCTCACTTGCCCTGGCAGTCATTGCAGATAAACAGCAAGACTCGGTCTCTGCACTTTCCTACCCTTGCAAACAGACACTGTGCTTTTTCTCAATCTCGCACTCCAAAAAGCAAAATGAAACGTTGCACTCTCTCTCCTCCAAGGAAGGTGCTAGGCAGGAATTGTCTTCCTGGTCCTCACTTGCCTTGGCAGTCATTGTAGATAAACAGCAAGACTGGGGCTCTGCTCTTTCCTAGCCTTGCAAACAGCCAAAGCAGTTTGTCTCCCTCATGAGCGCCAAAATGCTAAAATGAAACGTTGCACTCTTTCTCCTCCAAGGAAGGTGCTAGTCAGGAATTGTCTTGCTGGTCCTCACTTGCCCTGGCAGTCATTGCAGATAAACAGCAAGACTCGGTCTCTGCTCTTTCCTACCCTTGCAAACAGACACTGTGCTTTTTCTCAATCTCGCACTCCAAAAAGCAAAATGAAACGTTGCACTCTCTCTCCTCCAAGGAAGGTGCTAGGCAGGAATTGTCTTGCTGGTCCTCACTTGCCCTGGCAGTCATTGCAGATAAACAGCAAGACTGGGGCTCTGCTCTTTCCTAGCCTTGCAAACAGCCAAAGCAGTTTGTCTCCCTCGTGAGCGCCAAAATGCTAAAATGAAACGTTGCACTCTCTCTCCTCCAAGGAAGGTGCTAGGCAGGAATTGTCTTGCTGGTCCTCACTTGCCCTGGCAGTCATTGCAGATAAACAGCAAGACTGGGGCTCTACTCTATCCTAGCCTTGCAAACAGCAAAAGCAGTTTGTCTCCCTTCTGAGCGCCAAAATGCTAAAATGAAACGTTGCACTCTCTCTCCTCCAAGGAAGGTGCTAGGCAGGAATTGTCTTGCTGGTCCTCACTTGCCCTGGCAGTCATTGCACATAAGCAGCAAGACTGGGGCTCTGCTCTTTCATAGCCTTGCAAACAGCAAAAGCAGTTTGTCTCCCTTCTGAGCGCCAAAATGCTAAAATGAAACGTTGCACTCTCTCTCCTCCAAGGAAGGGGCTAGGCAGGAATTGTCTTGCTGGTCCTCACTTGCCCTGGCAGTCATTGCAGATAAACAGCAAGACTGGGGCTCTGCTCTTTCCTAGCCTTGCAAACAGCAAAAGAAGTTCGTCTCCCTCGTGAGCGCCAAAATGCTAAAATGAAACGTTGCACTCTCTCTCCTCCAAGGAAGGTGCTAGGCAGGAATTGTCTTGCTGGTCCTCACTTGCCCTGGCAGTCATTGCAGATAAGCAGCAAGACTGGGGCTCTGCTATTTCATAGCCTTGCAAACAGCAAAAGCAGTTTGTCTCCCTCGTGAGCGCCAAAATGCTAAAATGAAACGTTGCACTCTCTCTCCTCCAAGGAAGGTGCTAGTCAGGAATTGTCTTGCTGGTCCTCACTTGCCCTGGTAGTCATTGCATATAAACAGCAAGACTGGGGCTCTGCTCTTTCCTAGCCTTGCAAACAGACACTGTGCTTTTTCTAAATCTCGCACTCCAAAAAGCAAAATGAAACGTTGCACTCTCTCTCCTCCAAGGAAGGTGCTATGCAGGAATTGTCTTGCTGGTCCTCACTTGCCCTGGCAGTCATTGCAGATAAGCAGCAAGACTGGGGCTCTGCTCTTTCCTAGCCTTGCAAACAGCAAAAGAAGTTCGTCTTGCTTGTAACCGCCAAAATGCTAAAATGAAACGTTGCACTCTCTCTCCTCCAAGGAAGGTGCTAGTCAGGAATTGTCTTGCTGGTCCTCACTTGCCCTGGCAGTCATTGCAGATAAACAGCAAGACTCGGTCTCTGCACTTTCCTACCCTTGCAAACAGACACTGTGCTTTTTCTCAATCTCGCACTCCAAAAAGCAAAATGAAACGTTGCACTCTCTCTCCCCCAAGGAAGGTGCTAGGCAGGAATTGTCTTCCTGGTCCTCACTTGCCTTGGCAGTCATTGCAGATAAACAGCAAGACTGGGGCTCTGCTCTTTCCTAGCCTTGCAAACAGCCAAAGCAGTTTGTCTCCCTCGTGAGCGCCAAAATGCTAAAATGAAACGTTGCACTCTTTCTCCTCCAAGGAAGGTGCTAGGCAGGAATTGTCTTGCTGGTCCTCACTTGCCCTGGCAGTCATTGCAGATAAGCAGCAAGACTGGGGCTCTGCTCTTTCCTAGCCTTGCAAACAGGAAAAGAAGTTCGTCTTGCTTGTAACCGGCAATATGCTAAAATGAAACGTTGCACTCTCTCTCCTCCAAGGAAGGTGCTAGGCAGGAATTGTCTTGCTGGTCCTCACTTGCCCTGGCAGTCATTGCAGATAAACAGCAAGACTCGGTCTCTGCTCTTTCCTACCCTTGCAAACAGACACTGTGCTTTCTCTCAATCTCGCACTCCAAAAAGCAAAATGAAACGTTGCACTCTCTCTCCTCCAAGGAAGGTGCTAGGCAGGAATTGTCTTGCTGGTCCTCACTTGCCCTGGCAGTCATTGCAGATAAACAGCAAGACTGGGGCTCTGCTCTTTCCTAGCCTTGCAAACAGCCAAAGCAGTTTGTCTCGCTCGTGAGCGCCAAAATGCTAAAATGAAACGTTGCACTCTCTCTCCTCCAAGGAAGGTGCTAGGCAGGAATTGTCTTGCTGGTCCTCACTTGCCCTGGCAGTCACTGCAGATAAGCAGCAAGACTGGGGCTCTGCTCTATCCTAGCCTTGCAAACAGCCAAAGAAGTTTGTCTCCCTTGTGAGCGCCAAAATGCTAAAATGAAACGTTGCACTCTCTCTCCTCCAAGGAAGGTGCTAGGCAGGAATTGTCTTGCTGGTCCTCACTTGCCCTGGCAGTCATTGCAGATAAGCAGCAAGACTGGGGCTCTGCTATTTCATAGCCTAGCAAACAGCAAAAGCAGTTTGTCTCCCTCGTGAGCGCCAAAATGCTAAAATGAAACGTTGCACTCTCTCTCCTCCAAGGAAGGTGCTAGTCAGGAATTGTCTTGCTGGTCCTCACTTGCCCTGGCAGTCATTGCAGATAAACAGCAAGACTGGGGCTCTGCTCTTTCCTAGCCTTGCAAACAGACACTGTGCTTTTTCTAAATCTCGCACTCCAAAAAGCAAAATGAAACGTTGCACTCTCTCTCCTCCAAGGAAGGTGCTATGCAGGAATTGTCTTGCTGGTCCTCACTTGCCCTGGCAGTCATTGCAGATAAACAGCAAGACTGGGGCTCTGCTCTTTCCTAGCCTTGCAAACAGCCAAAGCAGTTTGTCTCCCTCGTGAGCGCCAAAATGCTAAAATGAAACGTTGCACTCTCTCTCCTCCAAGGAAGGTGCTAGGCAGGAATTGTCTTGCTGGTCCTCACTTGCCCTGGCAGTCATTGCAGATAAACAGCAAGACTCGGTCTCTGCACTTTCCTACCCTTGCAAACAGACACTGTGCTTTTTCTCAATCTCGCACTCCAAAAAGCAAAATGAAACGTTGCACTCTCTCTCCTCCAAGGAAGGTGCTAGGCAGGAATTGTCTTCCTGGTCCTCACTTGCCTTGGCAGTCATTGTAGATAAACAGCAAGACTGGGGCTCTGCTCTTTCCTAGCCTTGCAAACAGCCAAAGCAGTTTGTCTCCCTCATGAGCGCCAAAATGCTAAAATGAAACGTTGCACTCTTTCTCCTCCAAGGAAGGTGCTAGGCAGGAATTGTCTTGCTGGTCCTCACTTGCCCTGGCAGTCATTGCAGATAAACAGCAAGACTCGGTCTCTGCTCTTTCCTACCCTTGCAAACAGACACTGTGCTTTTTCTCAATCTCGCACTCCAAAAAGCAAAATGAAACGTTGCACTCTCTCTCCTCCAAGGAAGGTGCTAGGCAGGAATTGTCTTGCTGGTCCTCACTTGCCCTGGCAGTCATTGCAGATAAACAGCAAGACTGGGGCTCTGCTCTTTCCTAGCCTTGCAAACAGCCAAAGCAGTTTGTCTCCCTCGTGAGCGCCAAAATGCTAAAATGAAACGTTGCACTCTCTCTCCTCCAAGGAAGGTGCTAGGCAGGAATTGTCTTGCTGGTCCTCACTTGCCCTGGCAGTCATTGCAGATAAACAGCAAGACTGGGGCTCTACTCTATCCTAGCCTTGCAAACAGCAAAAGCAGTTTGTCTCCATTGTGAGCGCCAAAATGCTAAAATGAAACGTTGCACTCTCTCTCCTCCAAGGAAGGTGCTAGGCAGGAATTGTCTTGCTGGTCCTCACTTGCCCTGGCAGTCATTGCACATAAGCAGCAAGACTGGGGCTCTGCTCTTTCATAGCCTTGCAAACAGCAAAAGCAGTTTGTCTCCCTTGTGAGCGCCAAAATGCTAAAATGAAACGTTGCACTCTCTCTCCTCCAAGGAAGGGGCTAGGCAGGAATTGTCTTGCTGGTCCTCACTTGCCCTGGCAGTCATTGCAGATAAACAGCAAGACTGGGGCTCTGCTCTTTCCTAGCCTTGCAAACAGCAAAAGAAGTTCGTCTCCATCGTGAGCGCCAAAATGCTAAAATGAAACGTTGCACTCTCTCTCCTCCAAGGAAGGTGCTAGGCAGGAATTGTCTTGCTGGTCCTCACTTGCCCTGGCAGTCATTGCAGATAAGCAGCAAGACTGGGGCTCTGCTATTTCATAGCCTTGCAAACAGCAAAAGCAGTTTGTCTCCCTCGTGAGCGCCAAAATGCTAAAATGAAACGTTGCACTCTCTCTCCTCCAAGGAAGGTGCTAGTCAGGAATTGTCTTGCTGGTCCTCACTTGCCCTGGTAGTCATTGCATATAAACAGCAAGACTGGGGCTCTGCTCTTTCCTAGCCTTGCAAACAGACACTGTGCTTTTTCTAAATCTCGCACTCCAAAAAGCAAAATGAAACGTTGCACTCTCTCTCCTCCAAGGAAGGTGCTAGGCAGGAATTGTCTTGCTGGTCCTCACTTGCCCTGGCAGTCATTGCAGATAAACAGCAAGACTGGGGCTCTGCTCTTTCCTAGCCTTGCAAACAGCCAAAGCAGTTTGTCTCCCTCGTGAGCGCCAAAATGCTAAAATGAAACGTTGCACTCTCTCTCCTCCAAGGAAGGTGCTAGGCAGGAATTGTCTTGCTGGTCCTCACTTGCCCTGGCAGTCATTGCAGATAAGCAGCAAGACTGGGGCTCTGCTCTTTCCTAGCCTTGCAAACAGCAAAAGAAGTTCGTCTTGCTTGTAACCGCCAAAATGCTAAAATGAAACGTTGCACTCTCTCTCCTCCAAGGAAGGTGCTAGTCAGGAATTGTCTTGCTGGTCCTCACTTGCCCTGTCAGTCATTGCAGATAAACAGCAAGACTCGGTCTCTGCACTTTCCTACCCTTGCAAACAGACACTGTGCTTTTTCTCAATCTCGCACTCCAAAAAGCAAAATGAAACGTTGCACTCTCTCTCCCCCAAGGAAGGTGCTAGGCAGGAATTGTCTTCCTGGTCCTCACTTGCCTTGGCAGTCATTGCAGATAAACAGCAAGACTGGGGCTCTGCTCTTTCCTAGCCTTGCAAACAGCCAAAGCAGTTTGTCTCCCTCGTGAGCGCCAAAATGCTAAAATGAAACGTTGCACTCTTTCTCCTCCAAGGAAGGTGCTAGGCAGGAATTGTCTTGCTGGTCCTCACTTGCCCTGGCAGTCATTGCAGATAAACAGCAAGACTGGGGCTCTGCTCTTTCCTACCCTTGCAAACAGACACTGTGCTTTTTCTCAATCTCGCACTCCAAAAAGCAAAATGAAAAGTTGCACTCTCTCTCCTCCAAGGAAGGTGCTAGGCAGGAATTGTCTTGCTGGTCCTCACTTGCCCTGGCAGTCATTGCAGATAAACAGCAAGACTGGGGCTCTGCTCTTTCCTAGCCTTGCAAACAGCAAAAGAAGTTTGTCTCCATTGTGAGCGCCAAAATGCTAAAATGAAACGTTGCACTCTCTCTCCTCCAAGGAAGGTGCTAGGCAGGAATTGTCTTGCTGGTCCTCACTTGCCCTGGCAGTCATTGCAAATAAACAGCAAGACTGGGGCTCTACTCTCTCCTAGCCTTGCAAACAGCAAAAGCAGTTTGTCTCCATTGTGAGCGCCAAAATGCTAAAATGAAACGTTGCACTCTCTCTCCTCCAAGGAAGGTGCTAGGCAGGAGTTGTCTTGCTGGTCCTCACTTGCCCTGGCAGTCATTGCACATAAGCAGCAAGACTGGGGCTCTGCTCTTTCATAGCCTTGCAAACAGCAAAAGCAGTTTGTCTCCCTCGTGAGCGCCAAAATGCTAAAATGAAACGTTGCACTCTCTCTCCTCCAAGGAAGGTGCTAGGCAGGAATTGTCTTGCTGGTCCTCACTTGCCCTGGCAGTCATTGCAGATAAACAGCAAGACTGGGGCTCTGCTCTTTCCTAGCCTTGCAAACAGCAAAAGAAGTTCGTCTCCCTCGTGAGCGCCAAAATGCTAAAATGAAACGTTGCACTCTCTCTCCTCCAAGGAAGGTGCTAGGCAGGAATTGTCTTGCTGGTCCTCACTTGCCCTGGCAGTCATTGCAGATAAGCAGCAAGACTGGGGCTCTGCTATTTCATAGCCTTGCAAACAGCAAAAGCAGTTTGTCTCCCTCGTGAGCGCCAAAATGCTAAAATGAAACGTTGCACTCTCTCTCCTCCAAGGAAGGTGCTAGGCAGGAATTGTCTTGCTGGTCCTCACTTGCCCTGGTAGTCATTGCATATAAACAGCAAGACTGGGGCTCTGCTCTTTCCTACCCTTGGAAACAGACACTGTGCTTTTTCTAAATCTCGCACTCCAAAAAGCAAAATGAAACGTTGCACTCTCTCTCCTCCAAGGAAGGTGCTAGGCAGGAATTGTCTTGCTGGTCCTCACTTGCCCTGGCAGTCATTGCAGATAAACAGCAAGACTGGGGCTCTGCTCTTTCCTAGCCTTGCAAACAGACACTGTGCTTTTTCTAAATCTCGCACTCCAAAAAGCAAAATGAAACGTTGCACTCTCTCTCCTCCAAGGAAGGTGCTATGCAGGAATTGTCTTGCTGGTCCTCACTTGCCCTGGCAGTCATTGCAGATAAACAGCAAGACTGGGGCTCTGCTCTTTCCTAGCCTTGCAAACAGGAAAAGAAGTTCGTCTTGCTTGTAACCGGCAATATGCTAAAATGAAACGTTGCACTCTCTCTCCTCCAAGGAAGGTGCTAGGCAGGAATTGTCTTGCTGGTCCTCACTTGCCCTGGCAGTCATTGCAGATAAACAGCAAGACTGGGGCTCTGCTCTTTCCTAGCCTTGCAAACAGCCAAAGCAGTTTGTCTCCCTCGTGAGCGCCAAAATGCTAAAATGAAACGTTGCACTCTCTCTCCTCCAAGGAAGGTGCTAGGCAGGAATTGTCTTGCTGGTCCTCACTTGCCCTGGCAGTCATTGCAGATAAGCAGCAAGACTGGGGCTCTGCTCTTTCCTAGCCTTGCAAACAGCCAAAGCAGTTTGTCTCCCTCGTGAGCGCCAAAATGCTAAAATGAAACGTTGCACTCTCTCTCCTCCAAGGAAGGTGCTAGGCAGGAATTGTCTTGCTGGTCCTCACTTGCCCTGGCAGTCATTGCAGATAAACAGCAAGACTGGGGCTCTGCTCTTTCCTAGCCTTGCAAACAGCCAAAGCAGTTTGTCTCCCTCGTGAGCGCCAAAATGCTAAAATGAAACGTTGCACTCTCTCTCCTCCAAGGAAGGTGCTAGGCAGGAATTGTCTTGCTGGTCCTCACTTGCCCTGGCAGTCATTGCAGATAAACAGCAAGACTGGGGCTCTGCTCTATCCTAGCCTTGCAAACAGCCAAAGCAGTTTGTCTCCCTCGTGAGCGCCAAAATGCTAAAATGAAACGTTGCACTCTCTCTCCTCCAAGGAAGGTGCTAGGCAGGAATTGTCTTGCTGGTCCTCACTTGCCCTGGCAGTCATTGCAGATAAGCAGCAAGACTGGGGCTCTGCTCTTTCCTAGCCTTGCAAACAGGAAAAGAAGTTCGTCTTGCTTGTAACCGGCAATATGCTAAAATGAAACGTTGCACTCTCTCTCCTCCAAGGAAGGTGCTATGCAGGAATTGTCTTGCTGGTCCTCACTTGCCCTGGCAGTCATTGCAGATAAACAGCAAGACTCGGTCTCTGCTCTTTCCTACCCTTGCAAACAGACACTGTGCTTTCTCTCAATCTCGCACTCCAAAAAGCAAAATGAAACGTTGCACTCTCTCTCCTCCAAGGAAGGTGCTAGGCAGGAATTGTCTTGCTGGTCCTCACTTGCCCTGGCAGTCATTGCAGATAAACAGCAAGACTGGGGCTCTGCTCTTTCCTAGCCTTGCAAACAGCCAAAGCAGTTTGTCTCGCTCGTGAGCGCCAAAATGCTAAAATGAAACGTTGCACTCTCTCTCCTCCAAGGAAGGTGCTAGGCAGGAATTGTCTTGCTGGTCCTCACTTGCCCTGGCAGTCACTGCAGATAAACAGCAAGACTGGGGCTCTGCTCTATCCTAGCCTTGCAAACAGCCAAAGAAGTTTGTCTCCCTTGTGAGCGCCAAAATGCTAAAATGAAACGTTGCACTCTCTCTCCTCCAAGGAAGGTGCTAGGCAGGAATTGTCTTGCTGGTCCTCACTTGCCCTGGCAGTCATTGCAGATAAGCAGCAAGACTGGGGCTCTGCTATTTCATAGCCTTGCAAACAGCAAAAGCAATTTGTCTCCCTCGTGAGCGCCAAAATGCTAAAATGAAACGTTGCACTCTCTCTCCTCCAAGGAAGGTGCTAGTCAGGAATTGTCTTGCTGGTCCTCACTTGCCCTGGCAGTCATTGCAGATAAACAGCAAGACTGGGGCTCTGCTCTATCCTAGCCTTGCAAACAGTAAAAGAAGTTCGTCTCCCTCGTGAGCGCCAAAATGCTAAAATGAAACGTTGCACTCTCTCTCCTCCAAGGAAGGTGCTAGGCAGGAATTGTCTTGCTGGACCTCACTTGCCCTGGCAGTCATTGCAGATAAGCAGCAAGACTGGGGCTCTGCTCTTTCCTAGCCTTGCAAACAGCAAAAGCAGTTTGTCTCCCTCGTGAGCGCCAAAATGCTAAAATGAAACGTTGCACTCTCTCTCCTCCAAGGAAGGTGCTAGGCCGGAATTGTCTTGCTGGTCCTCACTTGCCCTGGCAGTCATTGCAGATAAGCAGCAAGACTGGGGCTCTGCTCTTTCCTAGCCTTGCAAACAGGAAAAGAAGTTCGTCTTGCTTGTAACCGGCAATATGCTAAAATGAAACGTTGCACTCTCTCTCCTCCAAGGAAGGTGCTATGCAGGAATTGTCTTGCTGGTCCTCACTTGCCCTGGCAGTCATTGCAGATAAACAGCAAGACTCGGTCTCTGCTCTTTCCTACCCTTGCAAACAGACACTGTGCTTTCTCTCAATCTCGCACTCCAAAAAGCAAAATGAAACGTTGCACTCTCTCTCCTCCAAGGAAGGTGCTAGGCAGGAATTGTCTTGCTGGTCCTCACTTGCCCTGGCAGTCATTGCAGATAAACAGCAAGACTGGGGCTCTGCTCTTTCCTAGCCTTGCAAACAGCCAAAGCAGTTTCTCTCGCTCGTGAGCGCCAAAATGCTAAAATGAAACGTTGCACTCTCTCTCCTCCAAGGAAGGTGCTAGGCAGGAATTGTCTTGCTGGTCCTCACTTGCCCTGGCAGTCACTGCAGATAAACAGCAAGACTGGGGCTCTGCTCTATCCTAGCCTTGCAAACAGCCAAAGAAGTTTGTCTCCCTTGTGAGCGCCAAAATGCTAAAATGAAACGTTGCACTCTCTCTCCTCCAAGGAAGGTGCTAGGCAGGAATTGTCTTGCTGGTCCTCACTTGCCCTGGCAGTCATTGCAGATAAGCAGCAAGACTGGGGCTCTGCTATTTCATAGCCTTGCAAACAGCAAAAGCAGTTTGTCTCCCTCGTGAGCGCCAAAATGCTAAAATGAAACGTTGCACTCTCTCTCCTCCAAGGAAGGTGCTAGTCAGGAATTGTCTTGCTGGTCCTCACTTGCCCTGGCAGTCATTGCAGATAAACAGCAAGACTGGGGCTCTGCTCTTTCCTACCCTTGCAAACAGACACTGTGTTTTTTCTAAATCTCGCACTCCAAAAAGCAAAATGAAACGTTGCACTCTCTCTCCTCCAAGGAAGGTGCTAGGCAGGAATTGTCTTGCTGGTCCTCACTTGCCCTGGCAGTCATTGCAGATAAACAGCAAGACTGGGGCTCTGCTCTTTCCTAGCCTTGCAAACAGTAAAAGAAGTTCGTCTCCCTCGTGAGCGCCAAAATGCTAAAATGAAACGTTGCACTCTCTCTCCTCCAAGGAAGGTGCTAGGCAGGAATTGTCTTGCTGGTCCTCACTTGCCCTGGCAGTCATTGCAGATAAACAGCAAGACTGGGGCTCTGCTCTTTCCTAGCCTTGCAAACAGCCAAAGCAGTTTGTCTCCCTCGTGAGCGCCAAAATGCTAAAATGAAACGTTGCACTCTCTCTCCTCCAAGGAAGGTGCTAGGCCGGAATTGTCTTGCTGGTCCTCACTTGCCCTGGCAGTCATTGCAGATAAACAGCAAGACTGGGGCTCTGCTCTTTCCTAGCCTTCCAAACAGCCAAAGCAGTTTGTCTCCCTCGTGAGCGCCAAAATGCTAAAATGAAACTTTGCACTCTCTCTCCTCCAAGGAAGGTGCTAGTCAGGAATTGTCTTGCTGGTCCTCACTTGCCCTGGCAGTCATTGCAGATAAACAGCAAGACTGGGGCTCTGCTCTTTCCTACCCTTGCAAACAGACACTGTGCTTTTTCTAAATCTCGCACTCCAAAAAGCAAAATGAAACGTTGCACTCTCTCTCCTCCAAGGAAGGTGCTATGCAGGAATTGTTTTGCTGGTCCTCACTTGCCCTGGCAGTCATTGCAGATAAACAGCAAGACTGGGGCTCTGCTCTTTCCTAGCCTTGCAAACAGTAAAAGAAGTTCGTCTCCCTCGTGAGCGCCAAAATGCTAAAATGAAACGTTGCACTCTCTCTCCTCCAAGGAAGGTGCTAGGCAGGAATTGTCTTGCTGGTCCTCACTTGCCCTGGCAGTCATTGCAGATAAACAGCAAGACTGGGGCTCTGCTCTTTCCTAGCCTTGCAAACAGCCAAAGCAGTTTGTCTCCCTCGTGAGCGCCAAAATGCTAAAATGAAACGTTGCACTCTCTCTCCTCCAAGGAAGGTGCTAGGCCGGAATTGTCTTGCTGGTCCTCACTTGCCCTGGCAGTCATTGCAGATAAACAGCAAGACTGGGGCTCTGCTCTTTCCTAGCCTTGCAAACAGCCAAAGCAGTTTGTCTCCCTCGTGAGCGCCAAAATGCTAAAATGAAACTTTGCACTCTCTCTCCTCCAAGGAAGGTGCTAGGCAGGAATTGTCTTGCTGGTCCTCACTTGCCCTGGCAGTCATTGCAGATAAACAGCAAGACTCGGTCTCTGCTCTTTCCTACCCTTCCAAACAGACACTGTGCTTTCTCTCAATCTCGCACTCCAAAATGCTAAAATGAAACGTTGCACTCTCTCTCCTCCAAGGAAGGTGCTAGGCAGGAATTGTCTTGCTGGTCCTCACTTGCCCTGGCAGTCATTGCACATAAGCAGCAAGACTGGGGCTCTGCTCTTTCCTAGCCTTGCAAACAGCAAAAGGAGTTTGTCTCCCTCGTGAGCGCCAAAATGCTAAAATGAAACGTTGCACTCTCTCTCCTCCAAGGAAGGTGCTAGGCAGGAATTGTCTTGCTGGTCCTCACTTGCCCTGGCAGTCATTGCAGATAAACAGCAAGACTGGGGCTCTGCTCTTTCCTAGCCTTGCAAACAGCCAAAGCAGTTTGTCTCGCTCGTGAGCGCCAAAATGCTAAAATGAAACGTTGCACTCTCTCTCCTCCAAGGAAGGTGCTAGGCAGGAATTGTCTTGCTGGTCCTCACTTGCCCTGGCAGTCACTGCAGATAAACAGCAAGACTGGGGCTCTGCTCTATCCTAGCCTTGCAAACAGCCAAAGAAGTTTGTCTCCCTTGTGAGCGCCAAAATGCTAAAATGAAACGTTGCACTCTCTCTCCTCCAAGGAAGGTGCTAGGCAGGAATTGTCTTGCTGGTCCTCACTTGCCCTGGCAGTCATTGCAGATAAGCAGCAAGACTGGGGCTCTGCTATTTCATAGCATTGCAAACAGCAAAAGCAGTTTGTCTCCCTCGTGAGCGCCAAAATGCTAAAATGAAACGTTGCACTCTCTCTCCTCCAAGGAAGGTGCTAGTCAGGAATTGTCTTGCTGGTCCTCACTTGCCCTGGCAGTCATTGCAGATAAACAGCAAGACTGGGGCTCTGCTCTTTCCTACCCTTGCAAACAGACACTGTGCTTTTTCTAAATCTCGCACTCCAAAAAGCAAAATGAAACGTTGCACTCTCTCTCCTCCAAGGAAGGTGCTAGGCAGGAATTGTCTTGCTGGTCCTCACTTGCCCTGGCAGTCATTGCAGATAAACAGCAAGACTGGGGCTCTGCTCTTTCCTAGCCTTGCAAACAGTAAAAGAAGTTCGTCTCCCTCGTGAGCGCCAAAATGCTAAAATGAAACGTTGCACTCTCTCTCCTCCAAGGAAGGTGCTAGGCAGGAATTGTCTTGCTGGTCCTCACTTGCCCTGGCAGTCATTGCAGATAAACAGCAAGACTGGGGCTCTGCTCTTTCCTAGCCTTGCAAACAGCCAAAGCAGTTTGTCTCCCTCGTGAGCGCCAAAATGCTAAAATGAAACGTTGCACTCTCTCTCCTCCAAGGAAGGTGCTAGGCCGGAATTGTCTTGCTGGTCCTCACTTGCCCTGGCAGTCATTGCAGATAAACAGCAAGACTGGGGCTCTGCTCTTTCCTAGCCTTCCAAACAGCCAAAGCAGTTTGTCTCCCTCGTGAGCGCCAAAATGCTAAAATGAAACTTTGCACTCTCTCTCCTCCAAGGAAGGTGCTAGTCAGGAATTGTCTTGCTGGTCCTCACTTGCCCTGGCAGTCATTGCAGATAAACAGCAAGACTGGGGCTCTGCTCTTTCCTACCCTTGCAAACAGACACTGTGCTTTTTCTAAATCTCGCACTCCAAAAAGCAAAATGAAACGTTGCACTCTCTCTCCTCCAAGGAAGGTGCTATGCAGGAATTGTTTTGCTGGTCCTCACTTGCCCTGGCAGTCATTGCAGATAAACAGCAAGACTGGGGCTCTGCTCTTTCCTAGCCTTGCAAACAGTAAAAGAAGTTCGTCTCCCTCGTGAGCGCCAAAATGCTAAAATGAAACGTTGCACTCTCTCTCCTCCAAGGAAGGTGCTAGGCAGGAATTGTCTTGCTGGTCCTCACTTGCCCTGGCAGTCATTGCAGATAAACAGCAAGACTGGGGCTCTGCTCTTTCCTAGCCTTGCAAACAGCCAAAGCAGTTTGTCTCCCTCGTGAGCGCCAAAATGCTAAAATGAAACGTTGCACTCTCTCTCCTCCAAGGAAGGTGCTAGGCCGGAATTGTCTTGCTGGTCCTCACTTGCCCTGGCAGTCATTGCAGATAAACAGCAAGACTGGGGCTCTGCTCTTTCCTAGCCTTGCAAACAGCCAAAGCAGTTTGTCTCCCTCGTGAGCGCCAAAATGCTAAAATGAAACGTTGCACTCTCTCTCCTCCAAGGAAGGTGCTAGGCAGGAATTGTCTTGCTGGTCCTCACTTGCCCTGGCAGTCATTGCAGATAAACAGCAAGACTCGGTCTCTGCTCTTTCCTACCCTTCCAAACAGACACTGTGCTTTCTCTCAATCTCGCACTCCAAAATGCTAAAATGAAACGTTGCACTCTCTCTCCTCCAAGGAAGGTGCTAGGCAGGAATTGTCTTGCTGGTCCTCACTTGCCCTGGCAGTCATTGCACATAAGCAGCAAGACTGGGGCTCTGCTCTTTCCTAGCCTTGCAAACAGCAAAAGGAGTTTGTCTCCCTCGTGAGCGCCAAAATGCTAAAATGAAACGTTGCACTCTCTCTCCTCCAAGGAAGGTGCTAGTCAGGAATTGTCTTGCTGGTCCTCACTTGCCCTGGTAGTCATTGCAGATAAACAGCAAGACTCGGTCTCTGCTCTTTCCTACCCTTGCAAACAGACACTGTGCTTTTTCTAAATCTCGCACTCCAAAAAGGAAAATGAAACGTTGCACTCTCTCTCCTCCAAGGAAGGTGCTATGCAGGAATTGTCTTGCTGGTCCTCACTTGCCCTGGCAGTCATTGCAGATAAACAGCAAGACTGGGGCTCTGCTCTTTCCTAGCCTTGCAAACAGTAAAAGAAGTTCGTCTCCCTCGTGAGCGCCAAAATGCTAAAATGAAACGTTGCACTCTCTCTCCTCCAAGGAAGGTGCTAGGCAGGAATTGTCTTGCTGGTCCTCACTTGCCCTGGCAGTCATGGCAGGTAAACAGCAAGACTCGGTCTCTGCTCTTTCCTACCCTTGCAAACAGACACTGTGCTTTCTCTCAATCTCGCACTCCAAAATGCTAAAATGAAACGTTGCACTCTCTCTCCTCCAAGGAAGGTGCTAGGCAGGAATTGTCTTGCTGGTCCTCACTTGCCCTGGCAGTCATTGCAGATAAGCAGCAAGACTGGGGCTCTGCTCTTTCCTAGCCTTGCAAACAGCAAAAGCAGTTTGTCTCCCTCGTGAGCGCCAAAATGCTAAAATGAAACGTTGCACTCTCTCTCCTCCAAGGAAGGTGCTAGTCAGGAATTGTCTTGCTGGTCCTCACTTGCCCTGGCAGTCATTGCAGATAAACAGCAAGACTGGGGCTCTGCTCTTTCCTACCCTTGCAAACAGACACTGTGCTTTTTCTAAATCTCGCACTCCAAAAAGCAAAATGAAACGTTGCACTCTCTCTCCTCCAAGGAAGGTGCTATGCAGGAATTGTTTTGCTGGTCCTCACTTGCCCTGGCAGTCATTGCAGATAAACAGCAAGACTGGGGCTCTGCTCTTTCCTAGCCTTGCAAACAGTAAAAGAAGTTCGTCTCCCTCGTGAGCGCCAAAATGCTAAAATGAAACGTTGCACTCTCTCTCCTCCAAGGAAGGTGCTAGGCAGGAATTGTCTTGCTGGTCCTCACTTGCCCTGGCAGTCATTGCAGATAAACAGCAAGACTGGGGCTCTGCTCTTTCCTAGCCTTGCAAACAGCCAAAGCAGTTTGTCTCCCTCGTGAGCGCCAAAATGCTAAAATGAAACGTTGCACTCTCTCTCCTCCAAGGAAGGTGCTAGGCCGGAATTGTCTTGCTGGTCCTCACTTGCCCTGGCAGTCATTGCAGATAAACAGCAAGACTGGGGCTCTGCTCTTTCCTAGCCTTGCAAACAGCCAAAGCAGTTTGTCTCCCTCGTGAGCGCCAAAATGCTAAAATGAAACGTTGCACTCTCTCTCCTCCAAGGAAGGTGCTAGGCAGGAATTGTCTTGCTGGTCCTCACTTGCCCTGGCAGTCATTGCAGATAAACAGCAAGACTCGGTCTCTGCTCTTTCCTACCCTTCCAAACAGACACTGTGCTTTCTCTCAATCTCGCACTCCAAAATGCTAAAATGAAACGTTGCACTCTCTCTCCTCCAAGGAAGGTGCTAGGCAGGAATTGTCTTGCTGGTCCTCACTTGCCCTGGCAGTCATTGCACATAAGCAGCAAGACTGGGGCTCTGCTCTTTCCTAGCCTTGCAAACAGCAAAAGGAGTTTGTCTCATTCGTGAGCGCCAAAATGCTAAAATGAAACGTTGCACTCTCTCTCCTCCAAGGAAGGTGCTAGGCAGGAATTGTCTTGCTGGTCCTCACTTGCCCTGGCAGTCATTGCAGATAAACAGCAAGACTGGGGCTCTGCTCTTTCCTAGCCTTGCAAACAGCCAAAGCAGTTTGTCTCGCTCGTGAGCGCCAAAATGCTAAAATGAAACGTTGCACTCTCTCTCCTCCAAGGAAGGTGCTAGGCAGGAATTGTCTTGCTGGTCCTCACTTGCCCTGGCAGTCACTGCAGATAAGCAGCAAGACTGGGGCTCTGCTATTTCATAGCCTTGCAAACAGCCAAAGAAGTTTGTCTCCCTTGTGAGCGCCAAAATGCTAAAATGAAACGTTGCACTCTCTCTCCTCCAAGGAAGGTGCTAGTCAGGAATTGTCTTGCTGGTCCTCACTTGCCCTGGCAGTCATTGCAGATAAACAGCAAGACTGGGGCTCTGCTCTTTCCTACCCTTGCAAACAGACACTGTGCTTTTTCTAAATCTCGCACTCCAAAAAGCAAAATGAAACGTTGCACTCTCTCTCCTCCAAGGAAGGTGCTAGGCAGGAATTGTCTTGCTGGTCCTCACTTGCCCTGGCAGTCATTGCAGATAAACAGCAAGACTGGGGCTCTGCTCTTTCCTAGCCTTGCAAACAGTAAAAGAAGTTCGTCTCCCTCGTGAGCGCCAAAATGCTAAAATGAAACGTTGCACTCTCTCTCCTCCAAGGAAGGTGCTAGGCAGGAATTGTCTTGCTGGTCCTCACTTGCCCTGGCAGTCATTGCAGATAAACAGCAAGACTGGGGCTCTGCTCTTTCCTAGCCTTGCAAACAGCCAAAGCAGTTTGTCTCCCTCGTGAGCGCCAAAATGCTAAAATGAAACGTTGCACTCTCTCTCCTCCAAGGAAGGTGCTAGGCCGGAATTGTCTTGCTGGTCCTCACTTGCCCTGGCAGTCATTGCAGATAAACAGCAAGACTGGGGCTCTGCTCTTTCCTAGCCTTCCAAACAGCCAAAGCAGTTTGTCTCCCTCGTGAGCGCCAAAATGCTAAAATGAAACTTTGCACTCTCTCTCCTCCAAGGAAGGTGCTAGTCAGGAATTGTCTTGCTGGTCCTCACTTGCCCTGGCAGTCATTGCAGATAAACAGCAAGACTGGGGCTCTGCTCTTTCCTACCCTTGCAAACAGACACTGTGCTTTTTCTAAATCTCGCACTCCAAAAAGCAAAATGAAACGTTGCACTCTCTCTCCTCCAAGGAAGGTGCTAGGCAGGAATTGTCTTGCTGGTCCTCACTTGCCCTGGCAGTCATTGCAGATAAACAGCAAGACTGGGGCTCTGCTCTTTCCTAGCCTTGCAAACAGCCAAAGCAGTTTGTCTCCCTCGTGAGCGCCAAAATGCTAAAATGAAACGTTGCACTCTCTCTCCTCCAAGGAAGGTGCTAGGCAGGAATTGTCTTGCTGGTCCTCACTTGCCCTGGCAGTCATTGCAGATAAGCAGCAAGACTGGGGCTCTGCTCTTTCATAGCCTTGCAAACAGCCAAAGCAGTTTGTCTCCCTCGTGAGCGCCAAAATGCTAAAATGAAACGTTGCACTCTCTCTCCTCCAAGGAAGGTGCTAGGCCGGAATTGTCTTGCTGGTCCTCACTTGCCCTGGCAGTCATTGCAGATAAACAGCAAGACTGGGGCTCTGCTCTTTCCTAGCCTTGCAAACAGCCAAAGCAGTTTGTCTCCCTCGTGAGCGCCAAAATGCTAAAATGAAACGTTGCACTCTCTCTCCTCCAAGGAAGGTGCTAGGCAGGAATTGTCTTGCTGGTCCTCACTTGCCCTGGCAGTCATTGCAGATAAGCAGCAAGACTGGGGCTCTGCTCTTTCATAGCCTTGCAAACAGCCAAAGCAGTTTGTCTCCCTCGTGAGCGCCAAAATGCTAAAATGAAACGTTGCACTCTCTCTCCTCCAAGGAAGGTGCTAGGCCGGAATTGTCTTGCTGGTCCTCACTTGCCCTGGCAGTCATTGCAGATAAACAGCAAGACTGGGGCTCTGCTCTTTCCTAGCCTTGCAAACAGCCAAAGCAGTTTGTCTCCCTCGTGAGCGCCAAAATGCTAAAATGAAACGTTGCACTCTCTCTCCTCCAAGGAAGGTGCTAGGCAGGAATTGTCTTGCTGGTCCTCACTTGCCCTGGCAGTCATTGCAGATAAACAGCAAGACTCGGTCTCTGCTCTTTCCTACCCTTCCAAACAGACACTGTGCTTTCTCTCAATCTCGCACTCCAAAATGCTAAAATGAAACGTTGCACTCTCTCTCCTCCAAGGAAGGTGCTAGGCAGGAATTGTCTTGCTGGTCCTCACTTGCCCTGGCAGTCATTGCACATAAGCAGCAAGACTGGGGCTCTGCTCTTTCCTAGCCTTGCAAACAGCAAAAGGAGTTTGTCTCCCTCGTGAGCGCCAAAATGCTAAAATGAAACGTTGCACTCTCTCTCCTCCAAGGAAGGTGCTAGTCAGGAATTGTCTTGCTGGTCCTCACTTGCCCTGGTAGTCATTGCAGATAAACAGCAAGACTCGGTCTCTGCTCTTTCCTACCCTTGCAAACAGACACTGTGCTTATTCTAAATCTCGCACTCCAAAAAGGAAAATGAAACGTTGCACTCTCTCTCCTCCAAGGAAGGTGCTATGCAGGAATTGTCTTGCTGGTCCTCACTTGCCCTGGCAGTCATTGCAGATAAACAGCAAGACTGGGGCTCTGCTCTTTCCTAGCCTTGCAAACAGTAAAAGAAGTTCGTCTCCCTCGTGAGCGCCAAAATGCTAAAATGAAACGTTGCACTCTCTCTCCTCCAAGGAAGGTGCTAGGCAGGAATTGTCTTGCTGGTCCTCACTTGCCCTGGCAGTCATGGCAGGTAAACAGCAAGACTCGGTCTCTGCTCTTTCCTACCCTTGCAAACAGACACTGTGCTTTCTCTCAATCTCGCACTCCAAAATGCTAAAATGAAACGTTGCACTCTCTCTCCTCCAAGGAAGGTGCTAGGCAGGAATTGTCTTGCTGGTCCTCACTTGCCCTGGCAGTCATTGCAGATAAGCAGCAAGACTGGGGCTCTGCTCTTTCCTAGCCTTGCAAACAGCAAAAGCAGTTTGTCTCCCTCGTGAGCGCCAAAATGCTAAAATGAAACGTTGCACTCTCTCTCCTCCAAGGAAGGTGCTAGTCAGGAATTGTCTTGCTGGTCCTCACTTGCCCTGGTAGTCATTGCAGATAAACAGCAAGACTCGGTCTCTGCTCTTTCCTACCCTTGCAAACAGACACTGTGCTTTTTCTAAATCTCGCACTCCAAAAAGGAAAATGAAACGTTGCACTCTCTCTCCTCCAAGGAAGGTGCTATGCAGGAATTGTCTTGCTGGTCCTCACTTGCCCTGGCAGTCATTGCAGATAAACAGCAAGACTGGGGCTCTGCTCTTTCCTAGCCTTGTAAACAGTAAAAGAAGTTCGTCTCCCTCGTGAGCGCCAAAATGCTAAAATGAAACGTTGCACTCTCTCTCCTCCAAGGAAGGTGCTAGGCAGGAATTGTCTTGCTGGTCCTCACTTGCCCTGGCAGTCATGGCAGGTAAACAGCAAGACTCGGTCTCTGCTCTTTCCTACCCTTGCAAACAGACACTGTGCTTTCTCTCAATCTCGCACTCCAAAATGCTAAAATGAAACGTTGCACTCTCTCTCCTCCAAGGAAGGTGCTAGGCAGGAATTGTCTTGCTGGTCCTCACTTGCCCTGGCAGTCATTGCAGATAAGCAGCAAGACTGGGGCTCTGCTCTTTCCTAGCCTTGCAAACAGTAAAAGAAGTTCGTCTCCCTCGTGAGCGCCAAAATGCTAAAATGAAACGTTGCACTCTCTCTCCTCCAAGGAAGGTGCTAGGCAGGAATTGTCTTGCTGGTCCTCACTTGCCCTGGCAGTCATTGCAGATAAACAGCAAGACTGGGGCTCTGCTCTTTCCTAGCCTTGCAAACAGCCAAAGCAGTTTGTCTCCCTCGTGAGCGCCAAAATGCAAAAATGAAACGTTGCACTCTCTCTCCTCCAAGGAAGGTGCTAGGCCGGAATTGTCTTGCTGGTCCTCACTTGCCCTGGCAGTCATTGCAGATAAACAGCAAGACTGGGGCTCTGCTCTTTCCTAGCCTTGCAAACAGCCAAAGCAGTTTGTCTCCCTCGTGAGCGCCAAAATGCTAAAATGAAACGTTGCACTCTCTCTCCTCCAAGGAAGGTGCTAGGCAGGAATTGTCTTGCTGGTCCTCACTTGCCCTGGCAATCATTGCAGATAAACAGCAAGACTCGGTCTCTGCTCTTTCCTACCCTTCCAAACAGACACTGTGCTTTCTCTCAATCTCGCACTCCAAAATGCTAAAATGAAACGTTGCACTCTCTCTCCTCCAAGGAAGGTGCTAGGCAGGAATTGTCTTGCTGGTCCTCACTTGCCCTGGCAGTCATTGCACATAAGCAGCAAGACTGGGGCTCTGCTCTTTCCTAGCCTTGCAAACAGCAAAAGGAGTTTGTCTCCCTCGTGAGCGCCAAAATGCTAAAATGAAACGTTGCACTCTCTCTCCTCCAAGGAAGGTGCTAGGCAGGAATTGTCTTGCTGGTCCTCACTTGCCCTGGTAGTCATTGCAGATAAACAGCAAGACTCGGTCTCTGCTCTTTCCTACCCTTGCAAACAGACACTGTGCTTTTTCTAAATCTCGCACTCCAAAAAGGAAAATGAAACGTTGCACTCTCTCTCCTCCAAGGAAGGTGCTATGCAGGAATTGTCTTGCTGGTCCTCACTTGCCCTGGCAGTCATTGCAGATAAACAGCAAGACTGGGGCTCTGCTCTTTCCTAGCCTTGCAAACAGTAAAAGAAGTTCGTCTCCCTCGTGAGCGCCAAAATGCTAAAATGAAACGTTGCACTCTCTCTCCTCCAAGGAAGGTGCTAGGCAGGAATTGTCTTGCTGGTCCTCACTTGCCCTGGCAGTCATGGCAGGTAAACAGCAAGACTCGGTCTCTGCTCTTTCCTACCCTTGCAAACAGACACTGTGCTTTCTCTCAATCTCGCACTCCAAAATGCTAAAATGAAACGTTGCACTCTCTCTCCTCCAAGGAAGGTGCTAGGCAGGAATTGTCTTGCTGGTCCTCACTTGCCCTGGCAGTCATTGCAGATAAGCAGCAAGACTGGGGCTCTGCTCTTTCCTAGCCTTGCAAACAGCAAAAGCAGTTTGTCTCCCTCGTGAGCGCCAAAATGCTAAAATGAAACGTTGCACTCTCTCTCCTCCAAGGAAGGTGCTAGTCAGGAATTGTCTTGCTGGTCCTCACTTGCCCTGGTAGTCATTGCAGATAAACAGCAAGACTCGGTCTCTGCTCTTTCCTACCCTTGCAAACAGACACTGTGCTTTTTCTAAATCTCGCACTCCAAAAAGGAAAATGAAACGTTGCACTCTCTCTCCTCCAAGGAAGGTGCTATGCAGGAATTGTCTTGCTGGTCCTCACTTGCCCTGGCAGTCATTGCAGATAAACAGCAAGACTGGGGCTCTGCTCTTTCCTAGCCTTGCAAACAGTAAAAGAAGTTCGTCTCCCTCGTGAGCGCCAAAATGCTAAAATGAAACGTTGCACTCTCTCTCCTCCAAGGAAGGTGCTAGGCAGGAATTGTCTTGCTGGTCCTCACTTGCCCTGGCAGTCATGGCAGGTAAACAGCAAGACTCGGTCTCTGCTCTTTCCTACCCTTGCAAACAGACACTGTGCTTTCTCTCAATCTCGCACTCCAAAATGCTAAAATGAAACGTTGCACTCTCTCTCCTCCAAGGAAGGTGCTAGGCAGGAATTGTCTTGCTGGTCCTCACTTGCCCTGGCAGTCATTGCAGATAAGCAGCAAGACTGGGGCTCTGCTCTTTCCTAGCCTTGCAAACAGCAAAAGCAGTTTGTCTCCCTCGTGAGCGCCAAAATGCTAAAATGAAACGTTGCACTCTCTCTCCTCCAAGGAAGGTGCTAGTCAGGAATTGTCTTGCTGGTCCTCACTTGCCCTGGTAGTCATTGCAGATAAACAGCAAGACTCGGTCTCTGCTCTTTCCTACCCTTGCAAACAGACACTGTGCTTTTTCTAAATCTCGCACTCCAAAAAGGAAAATGAAACGTTGCACTCTCTCTCCTCCAAGGAAGGTGCTATGCAGGAATTGTCTTGCTGGTCCTCACTTGCCCTGGCAGTCATTGCAGATAAACAGCAAGACTGGGGCTCTGCTCTTTCCTAGCCTTGCAAACAGTAAAAGAAGTTCGTCTCCCTCGTGAGCGCCAAAATGCTAAAATGAAACGTTGCACTCTCTCTCCTCCAAGGAAGGTGCTAGGCAGGAATTGTCTTGCTGGTCCTCACTTGCCCTGGCAGTCATGGCAGGTAAACAGCAAGACTCGGTCTCTGCTCTTTCCTACCCTTGCAAACAGACACTGTGCTTTCTCTCAATCTCGCACTCCAAAATGCTAAAATGAAACGTTGCACTCTCTCTCCTCCAAGGAAGGTGCTAGGCAGGAATTGTCTTGCTGGTCCTCACTTGCCCTGGCAGTCATTGCAGATAAGCAGCAAGACTGGGGCTCTGCTCTTTCCTAGCCTTGCAAACAGCAAAAGCAGTTTGTCTCCCTCGTGAGCGCCAAAATGCTAAAATGAAACGTTGCACTCTCTCTCCTCCAAGGAAGGTGCTAGTCAGGAATTGTCTTGCTGGTCCTCACTTGCCCTGGTAGTCATTGCAGATAAACAGCAAGACTGGGGCTCTGCTCTTTCCTACCCTTGCAAACAGACACTGTGCTTTTTCTAAATCTCGCACTCCAAAAAGGAAAATGAAACGTTGCACTCTCTCTCGTCCAAGGAAGGTGCTAGGCAGGAATTGTCTTGCTGGTCCTCACTTGCCCTGGCAGTCATTGCAGATAAACAGCAAGACTGGGGCTCTGCTCTTTCCTAGCCTTGCAAACAGCCAAAGAAGTTTGTCTCCCTCGTGAGCGCCAAAATGCTAAAATGAAACGTTGCACTCTCTCTCCTCCAAGGAAGGTGCTAGGCAGGAATTGTCTTGCTGGTCCTCACTTGCCCTGGCAGTCATTGCAGATAAACAGCAAGACTGGGGCTCTGCTCTTTCCTAGCCTTGCAAACAGCCAAAGCAGTTTGTCTCCCTCGTGAGCGCCAAAATGCTAAAACGAAACGTTGCACTCTCTCTCCTCCAAGGAAGGTGCTAGGCAGGAATTGTCTTGCTGGTCCTCACTTGCCCTGGCAGTCATTGCAGATAAACAGCAAGACTGGGGCTCTGCTCTTTCCTAGCCTTGCAAACAGCCAAAGCAGTTTGTCTCCCTCGTGAGCGCCAAAATGCTAAAATGAAACGTTGCACTCTCTCTCCTCCAAGGAAGGTGCTAGGCAGGAATTGTCTTGCTGGTCCTCACTTGCCCTGGCAGTCATTGCAGATAAACAGCAAGACTGGGGCTCTGCTCTTTCCTAGCCTTGCAAACAGCCAAAGCAGTTTGTCTCCCTCGTGAGCGCCAAAATGCTAAAATGAAAAGTTGCACTCTCTCTCCTCCAAGGAAGGTGCTAGGCAGGAATTGTCTTGCTGGTCCTCACTTGCCCTGGCAGTCATTGCAGATAAACAGCAAGACTGGGGCTCTGCTCTTTCCTAGCCTTGCAAACAGTAAAAGAAGTTCGTCTCCCTCGTGAGCGCCAAAATGCTAAAATGAAACGTTGCACTCTCTCTCCTCCAAGGAAGGTGCTAGGCAGGAATTGTCTTGCTGGTCCTCACTTGCCCTGGCAGTCATGGCAGGTAAACAGCAAGACTCGGTCTCTGCTCTTTCCTACCCTTGCAAACAGACACTGTGCTTTCTCTCAATCTCGCACTCCAAAATGCTAAAATGAAACGTTGCACTCTCTCTCCGCCAAGGAAGGTGCTAGGCAGGAATTGTCTTGCTGGTCCTCACTTGCCCTGGCAGTCATTGCAGATAAGCAGCAAGACTGGGGCTCTGCTCTTTCCTAGCCTTGCAAACAGCAAAAGCAGTTTGTCTCCCTCGTGAGCGCCAAAATGCTAAAATGAAACGTTGCACTCTCTCTCCTCCAAGGAAGGTGCTAGTCAGGAATTGTCTTGCTGGTCCTCACTTGCCCTGGTAGTCATTGCAGATAAACAGCAAGACTGGGGCTCTGCTCTTTCCTACCCTTGCAAACAGACACTGTGCTTTTTCTAAATCTCGTTCTCCAAAAAGGAAAATGAAACGTTGCACTCTCTCTCGTCCAAGGAAGGTGCTAGGCAGGAATTGTCTTGCTGGTCCTCACTTGCCCTGGCAGTCATTGCAGATAAACAGCAAGACTGGGGCTCTGCTCTTTCCTAGCCTTGCAAACAGCCAAAGAAGTTTGTCTCCCTCGTGAGCGCCAAAATGCTAAAATGAAACGTTGCACTCTCTCTCCTCCAAGGAAGGTGCTAGGCAGGAATTGTCTTGCTTGTCCTCACTTGCCCTGGCAGTCATTGCAGATAAACAGCAAGACTGGGGCTCTGCTCTTTCCTAGCCTTGCAAACAGCCAAAGCAGTTTGTCTCCCTCGTGAGCGCCAAAATGCTAAAATGAAACGTTGCACTCTCTCTCCTCCAAGGAAGGTGCTAGGCAGGAATTGTCTTGCTGGTCCTCACTTGCCCTGGCAGTCATTGCACATAAGCAGCAAGACTGGGGCTCTGCTCTTTCCTAGCCTTGCAAACAGCAAAAGGAGTTTGTCTCCCTCGTGAGCGCCAAAATGCTAAAATGAAACGTTGCACTCTCTCTCCTCCAAGGAAGGTGCTAGTCAGGAATTGTCTTGCTGGTCCTCACTTGCCCTGGTAGTCATTGCAGATAAACAGCAAGACTCGGTCTCTGCTCTTTCCTACCCTTGCAAACAGACACTGTGCTTTTTCTAAATCTCGCACTCCAAAAAGGAAAATGAAACGTTGCACTCTCTCTCCTCCAAGGAAGGTGCTATGCAGGAATTGTCTTGCTGGTCCTCACTTGCCCTGGCAGTCATTGCAGATAAACAGCAAGACTGGGGCTCTGCTCTTTCCTAGCCTTGCAAACAGTAAAAGAAGTTCGTCTCCCTCGTGAGCGCCAAAATGCTAAAATGAAACGTTGCACTCTCTCTCCTCCAAGGAAGGTGCTAGGCAGGAATTGTCTTGCTGGTCCTCACTTGCCCTGGCAGTCATGGCAGGTAAACAGCAAGACTCGGTCTCTGCTCTTTCCTACCCTTGCAAACAGACACTGTGCTTTCTCTCAATCTCGCACTCCAAAATGCTAAAATGAAACGTTGCACTCTCTCTCCTCCAAGGAAGGTGCTAGGCAGGAATTGTCTTGCTGGTCCTCACTTGCCCTGGCAGTCATTGCACATAAGCAGCAAGACTGGGGCTCTGCTCTTTCCTAGCCTTGCAAACAGCAAAAGGAGTTTGTCTCCCTCGTGAGCGCCAAAATGCTAAAATGAAACGTTGCACTCTCTCTCCTCCAAGGAAGGTGCTAGTCAGGAATTGTCTTGCTGGTCCTCACTTGCCCTGGTAGTCATTGCAGATAAACAGCAAGACTCGGTCTCTGCTCTTTCCTACCCTTGCAAACAGACACTGTGCTTTTTCTAAATCTCGCACTCCAAAAAGGAAAATGAAACGTTGCACTCTCTCTCCTCCAAGGAAGGTGCTATGCAGGAATTGTCTTGCTGGTCCTCACTTGCCCTGGCAGTCATTGCAGATAAACAGCAAGACTGGGGCTCTGCTCTTTCCTAGCCTTGCAAACAGTAAAAGAAGTTCGTCTCCCTCGTGAGCGCCAAAATGCTAAAATGAAACGTTGCACTCTCTCTCCTCCAAGGAAGGTGCTAGGCAGGAATTGTCTTGCTGGTCCTCACTTGCCCTGGCAGTCATGGCAGGTAAACAGCAAGACTCGGTCTCTGCTCTTTCCTACCCTTGCAAACAGACACTGTGCTTTCTCTCAATCTCGCACTCCAAAATGCTAAAATGAAACGTTGCACTCTCTCTCCTCCAAGGAAGGTGCTAGGCAGGAATTGTCTTGCTGGTCCTCACTTGCCCTGGCAGTCATTGCAGATAAGCAGCAAGACTGGGGCTCTGCTCTTTCCTAGCCTTGCAAACAGCAAAAGCAGTTTGTCTCCCTCGTGAGCGCCAAAATGCTAAAATGAAACGTTGCACTCTCTCTCCTCCAAGGAAGGTGCTAGTCAGGAATTGTCTTGCTGGTCCTCACTTGCCCTGGTAGTCATTGCAGATAAACAGCAAGACTCGGTCTCTGCTCTTTCCTACCCTTGCAAACAGACACTGTGCTTTTTCTAAATCTCGCACTCCAAAAAGGAAAATGAAACGTTGCACTCTCTCTCCTCCAAGGAAGGTGCTATGCAGGAATTGTCTTGCTGGTCCTCACTTGCCCTGGCAGTCATTGCAGATAAACAGCAAGACTGGGGCTCTGCTCTTTCCTAGCCTTGCAAACAGTAAAAGAAGTTCGTCTCCCTCGTGAGCGCCAAAATGCTAAAATGAAACGTTGCACTCTCTCTCCTCCAAGGAAGGTGCTAGGCAGGAATTGTCTTGCTGGTCCTCACTTGCCCTGGCAGTCATGGCAGGTAAACAGCAAGACTCGGTCTCTGCTCTTTCCTACCCTTGCAAACAGACACTGTGCTTTCTCTCAATCTCGCACTCCAAAATGCTAAAATGAAACGTTGCACTCTCTCTCCTCCAAGGAAGGTGCTAGGCAGGAATTGTCTTGCTGGTCCTCACTTGCCCTGGCAGTCATTGCAGATAAGCAGCAAGACTGGGGCTCTGCTCTTTCCTAGCCTTGCAAACAGTAAAAGAAGTTTGTCTCCCTCGTGAGCGCCAAAATGCTAAAATGAAACGTTGCACTCTCTCTCCTCCAAGGAAGGTGCTAGGCAGGAATTGTCTTGCTGGTCCTCACTTGCCCTGGCAGTCATTGCAGATAAACAGCAAGACTGGGGCTCTGCTCTTTCCTAGCCTTGCAAACAGCCAAAGCAGTTTGTCTCCCTCGTGAGCGCCAAAATGCTAAAATGAAACGTTGCACTCTCTCTCCTCCAAGGAAGGTGCTAGGCCGGAATTGTCTTGCTGGTCCTCACTTGCCCTGGCAGTCATTGCAGATAAACAGCAAGACTGGGGCTCTGCTCTTTCCTAGCCTTGCAAACAGCCAAAGCAGTTTGTCTCCCTCGTGAGCGCCAAAATGCTAAAATGAAACGTTGCACTCTCTCTCCTCCAAGGAAGGTGCTAGGCAGGAATTGTCTTGCTGGTCCTCACTTGCCCTGTCAGTCATTGCAGATAAACAGCAAGACTCGGTCTCTGCTCTTTCCTACCCTTCCAAACAGACACTGTGCTTTCTCTCAATCTCGCACTCCAAAATGCTAAAATGAAACGTTGCACTCTCTCTCCTCCAAGGAAGGTGCTAGGCAGGAATTGTCTTGCTGGTCCTCACTTGCCCTGGCAGTCATTGCACATAAGCAGCAAGACTGGGGCTCTGCTCTTTCCTAGCCTTGCAAACAGCAAAAGGAGTTTGTCTCCCTCGTGAGCGCCAAAATGCTAAAATGAAACGTTGCACTCTCTCTCCTCCAAGGAAGGTGCTAGTCAGGAATTGTCTTGCTGGTCCTCACTTGCCCTGGTAGTCATTGCAGATAAACAGCAAGACTCGGTCTCTGCTCTTTCCTACCCTTGCAAACAGACACTGTGCTTTTTCTAAATCTCGCACTCCAAAAAGGAAAATGAAACGTTGCACTCTCTCTCCTCCAAGGAAGGTGCTATGCAGGAATTGTCTTGCTGGTCCTCACTTGCCCTGGCAGTCATTGCAGATAAACAGCAAGACTGGGGCTCTGCTCTTTCCTAGCCTTGCAAACAGTAAAAGAAGTTCGTCTCCCTCGTGAGCGCCAAAATGCTAAAATGAAACGTTGCACTCTCTCTCCTCCAAGGAAGGTGCTAGGCAGGAATTGTCTTGCTGGTCCTCACTTGCCCTGGCAGTCATGGCAGGTAAACAGCAAGACTCGGTCTCTGCTCTTTCCTACCCTTGCAAACAGACACTGTGCTTTCTCTCAATCTCGCACTCCAAAATGCTAAAATGAAACGTTGCACTCTCTCTCCTCCAAGGAAGGTGCTAGGCAGGAATTGTCTTGCTGGTCCTCACTTGCCCTGGCAGTCATTGCAGATAAGCAGCAAGACTGGGGCTCTGCTCTTTCCTAGCCTTGCAAACAGCAAAAGCAGTTTGTCTCCCTCGTGAGCGCCAAAATGCTAAAATGAAACGTTGCACTCTCTCTCCTCCAAGGAAGGTGCTAGTCAGGAATTGTCTTGCTGGTCCTCACTTGCCCTGGTAGTCATTGCAGATAAACAGCAAGACTCGGTCTCTGCTCTTTCCTACCCTTGCAAACAGACACTGTGCTTTTTCTAAATCTCGCACTCCAAAAAGGAAAATGAAACGTTGCACTCTCTCTCCTCCAAGGAAGGTGCTATGCAGGAATTGTCTTGCTGGTCCTCACTTGCCCTGGCAGTCATTGCAGATAAACAGCAAGACTGGGGCTCTGCTCTTTCCTAGCCTTGCAAACAGTAAAAGAAGTTCGTCTCCCTCGTGAGCGCCAAAATGCTAAAATGAAACGTTGCACTCTCTCTCCTCCAAGGAAGGTGCTAGGCAGGAATTGTCTTGCTGGTCCTCACTTGCCCTGGCAGTCATGGCAGGTAAACAGCAAGACTCGGTCTCTGCTCTTTCCTACCCTTGCAAACAGACACTGTGCTTTCTCTCAATCTCGCACTCCAAAATGCTAAAATGAAACGTTGCACTCTCTCTCCTCCAAGGAAGGTGCTAGGCAGGAATTGTCTTGCTGGTCCTCACTTGCCCTGGCAGTCATTGCAGATAAGCAGCAAGACTGGGGCTCTGCTCTTTCCTAGCCTTGCAAACAGCAAAAGCAGTTTGTCTCCCTCGTGAGCGCCAAAATGCTAAAATGAAACGTTGCACTCTCTCTCCTCCAAGGAAGGTGCTAGGCAGGAATTGTCTTGCTGGTCCTCACTTGCCCTGGTAGTCATTGCAGATAAACAGCAAGACTGGGGCTCTGCTCTTTCCTACCCTTGCAAACAGACACTGTGCTTTTTCTAAATCTCGCACTCCAAAAAGGAAAATGAAACGTTGCACTCTCTCTCGTCCAAGGAAGGTGCTAGGCAGGAATTGTCTTGCTGGTCCTCACTTGCCCTGGCAGTCATTGCAGATAAACAGCAAGACTGGGGCTCTGCTCTTTCCTAGCCTTGCAAACAGCCAAAGAAGTTTGTCTCCCTCGTGAGCGCCAAAATGCTAAAATGAAACGTTGCACTCTCTCTCCTCCAAGGAAGGTGCTAGGCAGGAATTGTCTTGCTGGTCCTCACTTGCCCTGGCAGTCATTGCAGATAAACAGCAAGACTGGGGCTCTGCTCTTTCCTAGCCTTGCAAACAGCCAAAGCAGTTTGTCTCCCTCGTGAGCGCCAAAATGCTAAAATGAAACGTTGCACTCTCTCTCCTCCAAGGAAGGTGCTAGGCAGGAATTGTCTTGCTGGTCCTCACTTGCCCTGGCAGTCATTGCAGATAAACAGCAAGACTGGGGCTCTGCTCTTTCCTAGCCTTGCAAACAGCCAAAGCAGTTTGTCTCCCTCGTGAGCGCCAAAATGCTAAAATGAAACGTTGCACTCTCTCTCCTCCAAGGAAGGTGCTAGGCAGGAATTGTCTTGCTGGTCCTCACTTGCCCTGGCAGTCATTGCAGATAAACAGCAAGACTGGGGCTCTGCTCTTTCCTAGCCTTGCAAACAGCCAAAGCAGTTTGTCTCCCTCGTGAGCGCCAAAATGCTAAAATGAAACGTTGCACTCTCTCTCCTCCAAGGAAGGTGCTAGGCAGGAATTGTCTTGCTGGTCCTCACTTGCCCTGGCAGTCATTGCAGATAAACAGCAAGACTGGGGCTCTGCTCTTTCCTAGCCTTGCAAACAGTAAAAGAAGTTCGTCTCCCTCGTGAGCGCCAAAATGCTAAAATGAAACGTTGCACTCTCTCTCCTCCAAGGAAGGTGCTAGGCAGGAATTGTCTTGCTGGTCCTCACTTGCCCTGGCAGTCATGGCAGGTAAACAGCAAGACTCGGTCTCTGCTCTTTCCTACCCTTGCAAACAGACACTGTGCTTTCTCTCAATCTCGCACTCCAAAATGCTAAAATGAAACGTTGCACTCTCTCTCCGCCAAGGAAGGTGCTAGGCAGGAATTGTCTTGCTGGTCCTCACTTGCCCTGGCAGTCATTGCAGATAAGCAGCAAGACTGGGGCTCTGCTCTTTCCTAGCCTTGCAAACAGCAAAAGCAGTTTGTCTCCCTCGTGAGCGCCAAAATGCTAAAATGAAACGTTGCACTCTCTCTCCTCCAAGGAAGGTGCTAGTCAGGAATTGTCTTGCTGGTCCTCACTTGCCCTGGTAGTCATTGCAGATAAACAGCAAGACTGGGGCTCTGCTCTTTCCTACCCTTGCAAACAGACACTGTGCTTTTTCTAAATCTCGCACTCCAAAAAGGAAAATGAAACGTTGCACTCTCTCTCGTCCAAGGAAGGTGCTAGGCAGGAATTGTCTTGCTGGTCCTCACTTGCCCTGGCAGTCATTGCAGATAAACAGCAAGACTGGGGCTCTGCTCTTTCCTAGCCTTGCAAACAGCCAAAGAAGTTTGTCTCCCTCGTGAGCGCCAAAATGCTAAAATGAAACGTTGCACTCTCTCTCCTCCAAGGAAGGTGCTAGGCAGGAATTGTCTTGCTTGTCCTCACTTGCCCTGGCAGTCATTGCAGATAAACAGCAAGACTGGGGCTCTGCTCTTTCCTAGCCTTGCAAACAGCCAAAGCAGTTCGTCTCCCTCGTGAGCGCCAAAATGCTAAAATGAAACGTTGCACTCTCTCTCCTCCAAGGAAGGTGCTAGGCAGGAATTGTCTTGCTGGTCCTCACTTGCCCTGGCAGTCATTGCAGATAAACAGCAAGACTGGGGCTCTGCTCTTTCCTAGCCTTGCAAACAGCCAAAGCAGTTTGTCTCCCTCGTGAGCGCCAAAATGCTAAAATGAAACGTTGCACTCTCTCTCCTCCAAGGAAGGTGCTAGGCAGGAATTGTCTTGCTGGTCCTCACTTGCCCTGGCAGTCACTGCAGATAAACAGCAAGACTGGGGCTCTGCTCTATCCTAGCCTTGCAAACAGCCAAAGAAGTTTGTCTCCCTTGTGAGCGCCAAAATGTTAAAATGAAACGTTGCACTCTCTCTCCTCCAAGGAAGGTGCTAGGCAGGAATTGTCTTGCTGGTCCTCACTTGCCCTGGCAGTCATTGCAGATAAGCAGCAAGACTGGGGCTCTGCTATTTCATAGCCTTGCAAACAGCAAAAGCAGTTTGTCTCCCTCGTGAGCGCCAAAATGCTAAAATGAAACTTTGCACTCTCTCTCCTCCAAGGAAGGTGCTAGGCAGGAATTGTCTTGCTGGTCCTCACTTGCCCTGGCAGTCATTGCAGATAAACAGCAAGACTGGGGCTCTGCTCTTTCCTACCCTTGCAAACAGACACTGTGCTTTTTCTAAATCTCGCACTCCAAAAAGCAAAATGAAACGTTGCACTCTCTCTCCTCCAAGGAAGGTGCTAGGCAGGAATTGTCTTGCTGGTCCTCACTTGCCCTGGCAGTCATTGCAGATAAACAGCAAGACTGGGGCTCTGCTCTTTCCTAGCCTTGCAAACAGCCAAAGCAGTTTGTCTCCCTCGTGAGCGCCAAAATGCTAAAATGAAACGTTGCACTCTCTCTCCTCCAAGGAAGGTGCTAGGCCGGAATTGTCTTGCTGGTCCTCACTTGCCCTGGCAGTCATTGCAGATAAACAGCAAGACTGGGGCTCTGCTCTTTCCTAGCCTTCCAAACAGCCAAAGCAGTTTGTCTCCCTCGTGAGCGCCAAAATGCTAAAATGAAACTTTGCACTCTCTCTCCTCCAAGGAAGGTGCTAGTCAGGAATTGTCTTGCTGGTCCTCACTTGCCCTGGCAGTCATTGCAGATAAACAGCAAGACTGGGGCTCTGCTCTTTCCTACCCTTGCAAACAGACACTGTGCTTTTTCTAAATCTCGCACTCCAAAAAGCAAAATGAAACGTTGCACTCTCTCTCCTCCAAGGAAGGTGCAAGGCAGGAATTGTCTTGCTGGTCCTCACTTGCCCTGGCAGTCATTGCAGATAAACAGCAAGACTGGGGCTCTGCTCTTTCCTAGCCTTGCAAACAGTAAAAGAAGTTCGTCTCCCTCGTGAGCGCCAAAATGCTAAAATGAAACGTTGCACTCTCTCTCCTCCAAGGAAGGTGCTAGGCAGGAATTGTCTTGCTGGTCCTCACTTGCCCTGGCAGTCATTGCAGGTAAACAGCAAGACTCGGTCTCTGCTCTTTCCTACCCTTGCAAACAGACACTGTGCTTTCTCTCAATCTCGCACTCCAAAATGCTAAAATGAAACGTTGCACTCTCTCTCCTCCAAGGAAGGTGCTAGGCAGGAATTGTCTTGCTGGTCCTCACTTGCCCTGGCAGTCATTGCAGATAAGCAGCAAGACTGGGGCTCTGCTCTTTCCTAGCCTTGCAAACAGCAAAAGCAGTTTGTCTCCCTCGTGAGCGCCAAAATGCTAAAATGAAACGTTGCACTCTCTCTCCTCCAAGGAAGGTGCTAGTCAGGAATTGTCTTGCTGGTCCTCACTTGCCCTGGTAGTCATTGCAGATAAACAGCAAGACTGGGGCTCTGCTCTTTCCTACCCTTGCAAACAGACACTGTGCTTTTTCTAAATCTCGCACTCCAAAAAGGAAAATGAAACGTTGCACTCTCTCTCCTCCAAGGAAGGTGCTAGGCAGGAATTGTCTTGCTGGTCCTCACTTGCCCTGGCAGTCATTGCAGATAAACAGCAAGACTGGGGCTCTGCTCTTTCCTAGCCTTGCAAACAGCCAAAGAAGTTTGTCTCCCTCGTGAGCGCCAAAATGCTAAAATGAAACGTTGCACTCTCTCTCCTCCAAGGAAGGTGCTAGGCAGGAATTGTCTTGCTGGTCCTCACTTGCCCTGGCAGTCATTGCAGATAAACAGCAAGACTGGGGCTCTGCTCTTTCCTAGCCTTGCAAACAGCCAAAGCAGTTTGTCTCCCTCGTGAGCGCCAAAATGCTAAAATGAAACGTTGCACTCTCTCTCCTCCAAGGAAGGTGCTAGGCAGGAATTGTCTTGCTGGTCCTCACTTGCCCTGGCAGTCATTGCAGATAAACAGCAAGACTGGGGCTCTGCTCTTTCCTAGCCTTCCAAACAGCCAAAGCAGTTTGTCTCCCTCGTGAGCGCCAAAATGCTAAAATGAAACGTTGCACTCTCTCTCCTCCAAGGAAGGTGCTAGGCAGGAATTGTCTTGCTGGTCCTCACTTGCCCTGGCAGTCATTGCAGATAAACAGCAAGACTGGGGCTCTGCTCTTTCCTAGCCTTGCAAACAGCCAAAGCAGTTTGTCTCCCTCGTGAGCGCCAAAATGCTAAAATGAAACGTTGCACTCTCTCTCCCCCAAGGAAGGTGCTAGGCAGGAATTGTCTTGCTGGTCCTCACTTGCCCTGGCAGTCATTGCAGATAAACAGCAAGACTGGGGCTCTGCTCTTTCCTAGCCTTGCAAACAGTAAAAGAAGTTCGTCTCCCTCGTGAGCGCCAAAATGCTAAAATGAAACGTTGCACTCTCTCTCCTCCAAGGAAGGTGCTAGGCAGGAATTGTCTTGCTGGTCCTCACTTGCCCTGGCAGTCATGGCAGGTAAACAGCAAGACTCGGTCTCTGCTCTTTCCTACCCTTGCAAACAGACACTGTGCTTTCTCTCAATCTCGCACTCCAAAATGCTAAAATGAAACGTTGCACTCTCTCTCCTCCAAGGAAGGTGCTAGGCAGGAATTGTCTTGCTGGTCCTCACTTGCCCTGGCAGTCATTGCAGATAAGCAGCAAGACTGGGGCTCTGCTCTTTCCTAGCCTTGCAAACAGCAAAAGCAGTTTGTCTCCCTCGTGAGCGCCAAAATGCTAAAATGAAACGTTGCACTCTCTCTCCTCCAAGGAAGGTGCTAGGCAGGAATTGTCTTGCTGGTCCTCACTTGCCCTGGTAGTCATTGCAGATAAACAGCAAGACTGGGGCTCTGCTCTTTCCTACCCTTGCAAACAGACACTGTGCTTTTTCTAAATCTCGCACTCCAAAAAGGAAAATGAAACGTTGCACTCTCTCTCGTCCAAGGAAGGTGCTAGGCAGGAATTGTCTTGCTGGTCCTCACTTGCCCTGGCAGTCATTGCAGATAAACAGCAAGACTGGGGCTCTGCTCTTTCCTAGCCTTGCAAACAGCCAAAGAAGTTTGTCTCCCTCGTGAGCGCCAAAATGCTAAAATGAAACGTTGCACTCTCTCTCCTCCAAGGAAGGTGCTAGGCAGGAATTGTCTTGCTGGTCCTCACTTGCCCTGGCAGTCATTGCAGATAAACAGCAAGACTGGGGCTCTGCTCTTTCCTAGCCTTGCAAACAGCCAAAGCAGTTTGTCTCCCTCGTGAGCGCCAAAATGCTAAAATGAAACGTTGCACTCTCTCTCCTCCAAGGAAGGTGCTAGGCAGGAATTGTCTTGCTGGTCCTCACTTGCCCTGGCAGTCATTGCAGATAAACAGCAAGACTGGGGCTCTGCTCTTTCCTAGCCTTCCAAACAGCCAAAGCAGTTTGTCTCCCTCGTGAGCGCCAAAATGCTAAAATGAAACGTTGCACTCTCTCTCCTCCAAGGAAGGTGCTAGGCAGGAATTGTCTTGCTGGTCCTCACTTGCCCTGGCAGTCATTGCAGATAAACAGCAAGACTGGGGCTCTGCTCTTTCCTAGCCTTGCAAACAGCCAAAGCAGTTTGTCTCCCTCGTGAGCGCCAAAATGCTAAAATGAAACGTTGCACTCTCTCTCCTCCAAGGAAGGTGCTAGGCAGGAATTGTCTTGCTGGTCCTCACTTGCCCTGGCAGTCACTGCAGATAAACAGCAAGACTGGGGCTCTGCTCTATCCTAGCCTTGCAAACAGCCAAAGAAGTTTGTCTCCCTTGTGAGCGCCAAAATGTTAAAATGAAACGTTGCACTCTCTCTCCTCCAAGGAAGGTGCTAGGCAGGAATTGTCTTGCTGGTCCTCACTTGCCCTGGCAGTCATTGCAGATAAGCAGCAAGACTGGGGCTCTGCTATTTCATAGCCTTGCAAACAGCAAAAGCAGTTTGTCTCCCTCGTGAGCGCCAAAATGCTAAAATGAAACGTTGCACTGTCTCTCCTCCAAGGAAGGTGCTAGGCAGGAATTGTCTTGCTGGTCCTCACTTGCCCTGGCAGTCATTGCAGATAAACAGCAAGACTGGGGCTCTGCTCTTTCCTAGCCTTGCAAACAGCCAAAGCAGTTTGTCTCCCTCGTGAGCGCCAAAATGCTAAAATGAAACGTTGCACTCTCTCTCCTCCAAGGAAGGTGCTAGGCAGGAATTGTCTTGCTGGTCCTCACTTGCCCTGGCAGTCATTGCAGATAAACAGCAAGACTGGGGCTCTGCTCTTTCCTAGCCTTGCAAACAGTAAAAGAAGTTCGTCTCCCTCGTGAGCGCCAAAATGCTAAAATGAAACGTTGCACTCTCTCTCCTCCAAGGAAGGTGCTAGGCAGGAATTGTCTTGCTGGTCCTCACTTGCCCTGGCAGTCATGGCAGGTAAACAGCAAGACTCGGTCTCTGCTCTTTCCTACCCTTGCAAACAGACACTGTGCTTTCTCTCAATCTCGCACTCCAAAATGCTAAAATGAAACGTTGCACTCTCTCTCCTCCAAGGAAGGTGCTAGGCAGGAATTGTCTTGCTGGTCCTCACTTGCCCTGGCAGTCATTGCAGATAAGCAGCAAGACTGGGGCTCTGCTCTTTCCTAGCCTTGCAAACAGCAAAAGCAGTTTGTCTCCCTCGTGAGCGCCAAAATGCTAAAATGAAACGTTGCACTCTCTCTCCTCCAAGGAAGGTGCTAGTCAGGAATTGTCTTGCTGGTCCTCACTTGCCCTGGCAGTCATTGCAGATAAACAGCAAGACTGGGGCTCTGCTCTTTCCTACCCTTGCAAACAGACACTGTGCTTTTTCTAAATCTCGCACTCCAAAAAGGAAAATGAAACGTTGCACTCTCTCTCGTCCAAGGAAGGTGCTAGGCAGGAATTGTCTTGCTGGTCCTCACTTGCCCTGGCAGTCATTGCAGATAAACAGCAAGACTGGGGCTCTGCTCTTTCCTAGCCTTGCAAACAGCCAAAGAAGTTTGTCTCCCTCGTGAGCGCCAAAATGCTAAAATGAAACGTTGCACTCTCTCTCCTCCAAGGAAGGTGCTAGGCAGGAATTGTCTTGCTGGTCCTCACTTGCCCTGGCAGTCATTGCAGATAAACAGCAAGACTGGGGCTCTGCTCTTTCCTAGCCTTGCAAACAGCCAAAGCAGTTTGTCTCCCTCGTGAGCGCCAAAATGCTAAAATGAAACGTTGCACTCTCTCTCCTCCAAGGAAGGTGCTAGGCAGGAATTGTCTTGCTGGTCCTCACTTGCCCTGGCAGTCATTGCAGATAAACAGCAAGACTGGGGCTCTGCTCTTTCCTAGCCTTCCAAACAGCCAAAGCAGTTTGTCTCCCTCGTGAGCGCCAAAATGCTAAAATGAAACGTTGCACTCTCTCTCCTCCAAGGAAGGTGCTAGGCAGGAATTGTCTTGCTGGTCCTCACTTGCCCTGGCAGTCATTGCAGATAAAAAGCAAGACTGGGGCTCTGCTCTTTCCTAGCCTTGCAAACAGTAAAAGAAGTTCGTCTCCCTCGTGAGCGCCAAAATGCTAAAATGAAACGTTGCACTCTCTCTCCTCCAAGGAAGGTGCTAGGCAGGAATTGTCTTGCTGGTCCTCACTTGCCCTGGCAGTCACTGCAGATAAACAGCAAGACTGGGGCTCTGCTCTATCCTAGCCTTGCAAACAGCCAAAGAAGTTTGTCTCCCTTGTGAGCGCCAAAATGTTAAAATGAAACGTTGCACTCTCTCTCCTCCAAGGAAGGTGCTAGGCAGGAATTGTCTTGCTGGTCCTCACTTGCCCTGGCAGTCATTGCAGATAAACAGCAAGACTGGGGCTCTGCTCTTTCCTAGCCTTGCAAACAGCCAAAGCAGTTTGTCTCCATCGTGAGCGCCAAAATGCTAAAATGAAACGTTGCACTCTCTCTCCTCCAAGGAAGGTGCTAGGCCGGAATTGTCTTGCTGGTCCTCACTTGCCCTGGCAGTCATTGCAGATAAACAGCAAGACTGGGGCTCTGCTCTTTCCTAGCCTTCCAAACAGCCAAAGAAGTTTGTCTCCCTCGTGAGCGCCAAAATGCTAAAATGAAACTTTGCACTCTCTCTCCTCCAAGGAAGGTGCTAGTCAGGAATTGTCTTGCTGGTCCTCACTTGCCCTGGCAGTCATTGCAGATAAACAGCAAGACTGGGGCTCTGCTCTTTCCTACCCTTGCAAACAGACACTGTGCTTTTTCTAAATCTCGCACTCCAAAAAGCAAAATGAAACGTTGCACTCTCTCTCCTCCAAGGAAGGTGCTAGGCAGGAATTGTCTTGCTGGTCCTCACTTGCCCTGGCAGTCATTGCAGATAAAAAGCAAGACTGGGGCTCTGCTCTTTCCTAGCCTTGCAAACAGTAAAAGAACTTCGTCTCCCTCGTGAGCGCCAAAATGCTAAAATGAAACGTTGCACTCTCTCTCCTCCAAGGAAGGTGCTAGGCAGGAATTGTCTTGCTGGTCCTCACTTGCCCTGGCAGTCATTGCAGATAAACAGCAAGACTGGGGCTCTGCTCTTTCCTAGCCTTGCAAACAGCCAAAGCAGTTTGTCTCCCTCGTGAGCGCCAAAATGCTAAAATGAAACGTTGCACTCTCTCTCCTCCAAGGAAGGTGCTAGTCCGGAATTGTCTTGCTGGTCCTCACTTGCCCTGGCAGTCATTGCAGATAAACAGCAAGACTCGGTCTCTGCTCTTTCCTACCCTTGCAAACAGACACTGTGCTTTCTCTCAATCTCGCACTCCAAAATGCTAAAATGAAACGTTGCACTCTCTCTCCTCCAAGGAAGGTGCTAGGCAGGAATTGTCTTGCTGGTCCTCACTTGCCCTGGCAGTCATTGCAGATAAGCAGCAAGACTGGGGCTCTGCTCTTTCCTAGCCTTGCAAACAGCAAAAGGAGTTTGTCTCCCTCGTGAGCGCCAAAATGCTAAAATGAAACGTTGCACTCTCTCTCCTCCAAGGAAGGTGCTAGTCAGGAATTGTCTTGCTGGTCCTCACTTGCCCTGGTAGTCATTGCAGATAAACAGCAAGACTGGGGCTCTGCTCTTTCCTACCCTTGCAAACAGACACTGTGCTTTTTCTAAATCTCGCACTCCAAAAAGCAAAATGAAACGTTGCACTCTCTCTCCTCCAAGGAAGGTGCTATGCAGGAATTGTCTTGCTGGTCCTCACTTGCCCTGGCAGTCATTGCAGATAAACAGCAAGACTGGGGCTCTGCTCTTTCCTAGCCTTGCAAACAGTAAAAGAAGTTCGTCTCCCTCCTGAGCGCCAAAATGCTAAAATGAAACGTTGCACTCTCTCTCCTCCAAGGAAGGTGCTAGGCAGGAATTGTCTTGCTGGTCCTCACTTGCCCTGGCAGTCATGGCAGGTAAACAGCAAGACTCGGTCTCTGCTCTTTCCTACCCTTGCAAACAGACACTGTGCTTTCTCTCAATCTCGCACTCCAAAATGCTAAAATGAAACGTTGCACTCTCTCTCCTCCAAGGAAGGTGCTAGGCAGGAATTGTCTTGCTGGTCCTCACTTGCCCTGGCAGTCATTGCAGATAAGCAGCAAGACTGGGGCTCTGCTCTTTCCTAGCCTTGCAAACAGCAAAAGCAGTTTGTCTCCCTCGTGAGCGCCAAAATGCTAAAATGAAACGTTGCACTCTCTCTCCTCCAAGGAAGGTGCTAGTCAGGAATTGTCTTGCTGGTCCTCACTTGCCCTGGTAGTCATTGCAGATAAACAGCAAGACTGGGGCTCTGCTCTTTCCTACCCTTGCAAACAGACACTGTGCTTTTTCTAAATCTCGCACTCCAAAAAGGAAAATGAAACGTTGCACTCTCTCTCCTCCAAGGAAGGTGCTATGCAGGAATTGTCTTGCTGGTCCTCACTTGCCCTGGCAGTCATTGCAGATAAACAGCAAGACTGGGGCTCTGCTCTTTCCTAGCCTTGCAAACAGCCAAAGAAGTTTGTCTCCCTCGTGAGCGCCAAAATGCTAAAATGAAACTTTGCACTCTCTCTCCTCCAAGGAAGGTGCTAGGCAGGAATTGTCTTGCTGGTCCTCACTTGCCCTGGCAGTCATTGCAGATAAACAGCAAGACTGGGGCTCTGCTCTTTCCTAGCCTTGCAAACAGCCAAAGCAGTTTGTCTCCCTCGTGAGCGCCAAAATGCTAAAATGAAACGTTGCACTCTCTCTCCTCCAAGGAAGGTGCTAGGCAGGAATTGTCTTGCTGGTCCTCACTTGCCCTGGCAGTCATTGCAGATAAGCAGCAAGACTGGGGCTCTGCTCTTTCCTAGCCTTCCAAACAGCCAAAGCAGTTTGTCTCCCTCGTGAGCGCCAAAATGCTAAAATGAAACGTTGCACTCTCTCTCCTCCAAGGAAGGTGCTAGGCAGGAATTGTCTTGCTGGTCCTCACTTGCCCTGGCAGTCATTGCAGATAAACAGCAAGACTGGGGCTCTGCTCTTTCCTAGCCTTGCAAACAGCCAAAGCAGTTTGTCTCCCTCGTGAGCGCCAAAATGCTAAAATGAAACGTTGCACTCTCTCTCCTCCAAGGAAGGTGCTAGGCAGGAATTGTCTTGCTGGTCCTCGCTTGCCCTGGCAGTCACTGCAGATAAACAGCAAGACTGGGGCTCTGCTCTATCCTAGCCTTGCAAACAGCCAAAGAAGTTTGTCTCCCTTGTGAGCGCCAAAATGTTAAAATGAAACGTTGCACTCTCTCTCCTCCAAGGAAGGTGCTAGGCAGGAATTGTCTTGCTGGTCCTCACTTGCCCTGGCAGTCATTGCAGATAAGCAGCAAGACTGGGGCTCTGCTATTTCATAGCCTTGCAAACAGCAAAAGCAGTTTGTCTCCCTCGTGAGCGCCAAAATGCTAAAATGAAACTTTGCACTCTCTCTCCTCCAAGGAAGGTGCTAGTCAGGAATTGTCTTGCTGGTCCTCACTTGCCCTGGCAGTCATTGCAGATAAAGAGCAAGACTGGGGCTCTGCTCTTTCCTACCCTTGCAAACAGACACTGTGCTTTTTCTAAATCTCGCACTCCAAAAAGCAAAATGAAACGTTGCACTCTCTCTCCTCCAAGGAAGGTGCTAGGCAGGAATTGTCTTGCTGGTCCTCACTTGCCCTGGCAGTCATTGCAGATAAACAGCAAGACTGGGGCTCTGCTCTTTCCTAGCCTTGCAAACAGGAAAAGAAGTTCGTCTTGCTTGTAACCGCCAATATGCTAAAATGAAACGTTGCACTCTCTCTCCTCCAAGGAAGGTGCTAGGCAGGAATTGTCTTGCTGGTCCTCACTTGCCCTGGCAGTCATTGCAGATAAACAGCAAGACTCGGTCTCTGCTCTTTCCTACCCTTGCAAACAGACACTGTGCTTTCTCTCAATCTCGCACTCCAAAAAGCAAAATGAAACGTTGCACTCTCTCTCCTCCAAGGAAGGTGCTAGGCAGGAATTGTCTTGCTGGTCCTCACTTGCCCTGGCAGTCATTGCAGATAAGCAGCAAGACTGGGGCTCTGCTATTTCATACCCTTGCAAACAGCAAAAGCAGTTTGTCTCCCTCGTGAGCGCCAAAATGCTAAAATGAAACGTTGCACTCTCTCTCCTCCAAGGAAGGTGCTAGTCAGGAATTGTCTTGCTGGTCCTCACTTGCCCTGGTAGTCATTGCAGATAAACAGCAAGACTGGGGCTCTGCTCTTTCCTACCCTTGCAAACAGACACTGTGCTTTTTCTAAATCTCGCACTCCAAAAAGCAAAATGAAACGTTGCACTCTCTCTCCTCCAAGGAAGGTGCTATGCAGGAATTGTCTTGCTGTTCCTCACTTGCCCTGGCAGTCATTGCAGATAAACAGCAAGACTGGGGCTCTGCTCTTTCCTAGCCTTGCAAACAGTAAAAGAATTTCGTCTCCCTCGTGAGCGCCAAAATGCTAAAATGACACGTTGCACTCTCTCTCCTCCAAGGAAGGTGCTAGGCAGGAATTGTCTTGCTGGTCCTCACTTGCCCTGGCAGTCATTGCAGATAAACAGCAAGACTGGGGCTCTGCTCTTTCCTAGCCTTGCAAACAGCCAAAGCAGTTTGTCTCCCTCGTGCGCGCCAAAATGCTAAAATGAAACGTTGCACTCTCTCTCCTCCAAGGAAGGTGCTAGGCAGGAATTGTCTTGCTGGTCCTCACTTGCCCTGGCAGTCATTGCAGATAAGCAGCAAGACTGGGGCTCTGCTATTTCATAGCCTTGCAAACAGCAAAAGCAGTTTGTCTCCCTTGTGAGCGCCAAAATGCTAAAATGTAACGTTGCACTCTCTCTCCTCCAAGGAAGGTGCTAGTCAGGAATTGTCTTGCTGGTCCTCACTTGCCCTGGTAGTCATTGCAGATAAACAGCAAGACTGGGGCTCTGCTCTTTCCTACCCTTGCAAACAGACACTGTGCTTTTTCTAAATCTCGCACTCCAAAAAGCAAAATGAAACGTTGCACTCTCTCTCCTCCAAGGAAGGTGCTATGCAGGAATTGTCTTGCTGGTCCTCACTTGCCCTGGCAGTCATTGCAGATAAACAGCAAGACTGGGGCTCTGCTCTTTCCTAGCCTTGCAAACAGTAAAAGAATTTCGTCTCCCTCGTGAGCGCCAAAATGCTAAAATGACACGTTGCACTCTCTCTCCTCCAAGGAAGGTGCTAGGCAGGAATTGTCTTGCTGGTCCTCACTTGCCCTGGCAGTCATTGCAGATAAACAGCAAGACTGGGGCTCTGCTCTTTCCTAGCCTTGTAAACAGCCAAAGCAGTTTGTCTCCCTCGTGAGCGCCAAAATGCTAAAATGAAACGTTGCACTCTCTCTCCTCCAAGGAAGGTGCTAGGCAGGAATTGTCTTGCTGGTCCTCACTTGCCCTGGCAGTCACTGCAGATAAACAGCAAGACTGGGGCTCTGCTCTATCCTAGCCTTGCAAACAGCCAAAGAAGTTTGTCTCCCTTGTGAGCGCCAAAATGCTAAAATGAAACGTTGCACTCTCTCTCCTCCAAGGAAGGTGCTAGGCAGGAATTGTCTTGCTGGTCCTCACTTGCCCTGGCAGTCATTGCAGATAAGCAGCAAGACTGGGGCTCTGCTATTTCATAGCCTTGCAAACAGCAAAAGCAGTTTGTCTCCCTCGTGAGCGCCAAAATGCTAAAATGAAACGTTGCACTCTCTCTCCTCCAAGGAAGGTGCTAGTCAGGAATTGTCTTGCTGGTCCTCACTTGCCCTGGTAGTCATTGCAGATAAACAGCAAGACTGGGGCTCTGCTCTTTCCTACCCTTGCAAACAGACACTGTGCTTTTTCTAAATCTCGCACTCCAAAAAGCAAAATGAAACGTTGCACTCTCTCTCCTCCAAGGAAGGTGCTGTGCAGGAATTGTCTTGCTGGTCCTCACTTGCCCTGGCAGTCATTGCAGATAAACAGCAAGACTGGGGCTCTGCTCTTTCCTAGCCTTGCAAACAGTAAAAGAATTTCGTCTCCCTCGTGAGCGCCAAAATGCTAAAATGACACGTTGCACTCTCTCTCCTCCAAGGAAGGTGCTAGGCAGGAATTGTCTTGCTGGTCCTCACTTGCCCTGGCAGTCATTGCAGATAAACAGCAAGACTGGGGCTCTGCTCTTTCCTAGCCTTGCAAACAGCCAAAGCAGTTTGTCTCCCTCGTGAGCGCCAAAATGATAAAATGAAACGTTGCACTCTCTCTCCTCCAAGGAAGGTGCTGGACAGGAATTGTCTTGCTGGTCCTCACTTGCCCTGGCAGTCACTGCAGATAAACAGCAAGACTGGGGCTCTGCTCTATCCTAGCCTTGCAAACAGCCAAAGAAGTTTGTCTCCCTTGTGAGCGCCAAAATGCTAAAATGAAACGTTGCACTCTCTCTCCTCCAAGGAAGGTGCTAGGCAGGAATTGTCTTGCTGGTCCTCACTTGCCCTGGCAGTCATGGCAGGTAAACAGCAAGACTGGGGCTCTGCTCTTTCCTAGCCTTGCAAACAGCCAAAGCAGTTTGTCTCCCTCGTGAGCGCCAAAATGCTAAAATGAAACGTTGCACTCTCTCTCCTCCAAGGAAGGTGCTAGGCAGGAATTGTCTTGCTGGTCCTCACTTGCCCTGGCAGTCATGGCAGATAAGCAGCAAGACTGGGGCTCTGCTCTTTCCTAGCCTTGCAAACAGGAAAAGAAGTTCGTCTTGCTTGTAACCGCCAATATGCTAAAATGAAACGTTGCACTCTCTCTCCTCCAAGGAAGGTGCTAGGCAGGAATTGTCTTGCTGGTCCTCACTTGCCCTGGCAGTCATTGCAGATAAACAGCAAGACTCGGTCTCTGCTCTTTCCTACCCTTGCAAACAGACACTGTGCTTTCTCTCAATCTCGCACTCCAAAAAGCAAAATGAAACGTTGCACTCTCTCTCCTCCAAGGAAGGTGCTAGGCCGGAATTGTCTTGCTGGTCCTCACTTGCCCTGGCAGTCATTGCAGATAAACAGCAAGACTGGGGCTCTGCTCTTTCCTAGCCTTGCAAACAGCCAAAGCAGTTTGTCTCCCTCGTGAGCGCCAAAATGCTAAAATGAAACGTTGCACTCTCTCTCCTCCAAGGAAGGTGCTAGGCAGGAATTGTCTTGCTGGTCCTCACTTGCCCTGGCAGTCACAGCAGATAAACAGCAAGACTGGGGCTCTGCTCTATCCTAGCCTTGCAAACAGCCAAAGAAGTTTGTCTCCCTTGTGAGCGTCGAAATGCTAAAATGAAACGTTGCACTCTCTCTCCTCCAAGGAAGGTGCTAGGCAGGAATTGTCTTGCTGGTCCTCACTTGCCCTGGCAGTCATTGCAGATAAGCAGCAAGACTGGGGCTCTGCTATTTCATAGCCTTGCAAACAGTAAAAGCAGTTTGTCTCCCTCGTGAGCGCCAAAATGCTAAAATGAAACGTTGCACTCTCTCTCCTCCAAGGAAGGTGCTAGTCAGGAATTGTCTTGCTGGTCCTCACTTGCCCTGGTAGTCATTGCAGATAAACAGCAAGACTGGGGCTCTGCTCTTTCCTACCCTTGCAAACAGACACTGTGCTTTTTCTAAATCTCGCACTCCAAAAAGCAAAATGAAACGTTGCACTCTCTCTCCTCCAAGGAAGGTGCTAGGCAGGAATTGTCTTGCTGGTCCTCACTTGCCCTGGCAGTCATTGCAGATAAACAGCAAGACTGGGGCTCTGCTCTTTCCTAGCCTTGCAAACAGTAAAAGAATTTCGTCTCCCTCGTGAGCGCCAAAATGCTAAAATGAAACGTTGCACTCTCTCTCCTCCAAGGAAGGTGCTAGGCAGGAATTGTCTTGCTGGTCCTCACTTGCCCTGGCAGTCATTGCAGATAAACAGCAAGACTGGGGCTCTGCTCTATCCTAGCCTTGCAAACAGCAAAAGCAGTTTGTCTCCCTTGTGAGCGCCAAAATGCTAAAATGAAACGTTGCACTCTCTCTCCTCCAAGGAAGGTGCTAGGCAGGAATTGTCTTGCTGGTCCTCACTTGCCCTGGCAGTCATTGCAGATAAGCAGCAAGACTGGGGCTCTGCTCTTTCCTAGCCTTGCAAACAGCAAAAGAAGTTTGTCTCCCTCGTGAGCGCCAAAATGCTAAAATGAAACGTTGCACTCTCTCTCCTCCAAGGAAGGTGCTAGGCAGGAATTGTCTTGCTGGTCCTCACTTGCCCTGGCAGTCATTGCAGATAAACAGCAAGACTGGGGCTCTGCTCTTTCCTAGCCTTGCAAACAGTAAAAGAAGTTCGTCTCCCTCGTGAGCGCCAAAATGCTAAAATGAAACGTTGCACTCTCTCTCCTCCAAGGAAGGTGCTAGGCCGGAATTGTCTTGCTGGTCCTCACTTGCCCTGGCAGTCACTGCAGATAAACAGCAAGACTGGGGCTCTGCTCTATCCTAGCCTTGCAAACAGCCAAAGAAGTTTGTCTCCCTTGTGAGCGCCAAAATGCTAAAATGAAACTTTGCACTCTCTCTCCTCCAAGGAAGGTGCTAGGCAGGAATTGTCTTGCTGGTCCTCACTTGCCCTGGCAGTCATTGCAGATAAAGAGCAAGACTGGGGCTCTGCTCTTTCCTACCCTTGCAAACAGACACTGTGCTTTTTCTCAATCTCGCACTCCAAAAAGCAAAATGAAACGTTGCACTCTCTCTCCTCCAAGGAAGGTGCTAGGCAGGAATTGTCTTGCTGGTCCTCACTTGCCCTGGCAGTCATTGCAGATAAACAGCAAGACTGGGGCTCTGCTCTTTCCTAGCCTTGCAAACAGCCAAAGCAGTTTGTCTCCCTCGTGAGCGCCAAAATGCTAAAATGAAACGTTGCACTCTCTCTCCTCCAAGGAAGGTGCTAGGCAGGAATTGTCTTGCTGGTCCTCACTTGCCCTGGCAGTCATTGCAGATAAACAGCAAGACTGGGGCTCTGCTCTTTCCTAGCCTTGCAAACAGGAAAAGAAGTTCGTCTTGCTTGTAACCGCCAATATGCTAAAATGAAACGTTGCACTCTCTCTCCTCCAAGGAAGGTGCTAGGCAGGAATTGTCTTGCTGGTCCTCACTTGCCCTGGCAGTCATTGCAGATAAACAGCAAGACTCGGTCTCTGCTCTTTCCTACCCTTGCAAACAGACACTGTGCTTTCTCTCAATCTCGCACTCCAAAAAGCAAAATGAAACGTTGCACTCTCTCTCCTCCAAGGAAGGAGCTAGGCAGGAATTGTCTTGCTGGTCCTCACTTGCCCTGGCAGTCATTGCAGATAAACAGCAAGACTGGGGCTCTGCTCTTTCCTAGCCTTGCAAACAGCCAAAGCAGTTTGTCTCCCTCGTGAGCGCCAAAATGCTAAAATGAAACGTTGCACTCTCTCTCCTCCAAGGAAGGTGCTAGGCAGGAATTGTCTTGCTGGTCCTCACTTGCCCTGGCAGTCACTGCAGATAAACAGCAAGACTGGGGCTCTGCTCTATCCTAGCCTTGCAAACAGCCAAAGAAGTTTGTCTCCCTTGTGAGCGCCAAAATGCTAAAATGAAACGTTGCACTCTCTCTCCTCCAAGGAAGGTGCTAGGCAGGAATTGTCTTGCTGGTCCTCACTTGCCCTGGCAGTCATTGCAGATAAGCAGCAAGACTGGGGCTCTGCTCTTTCCTACCCTTGCAAACAGACACTGTGCTTTTTCTAAATCTCGCACTCCAAAAAGCAAAATGAAACGTTGCACTCTCTCTCCTCCAAGGAAGGTGCTATGCAGGAATTGTCTTGCTGTTCCTCACTTGCCCTGGCAGTCATTGCAGATAAACAGCAAGAGTGGGGCTCTGCTCTTTCCTAGCCTTGCAAACAGTAAAAGAATTTCGTCTCCCTCGTGAGCGCCAAAATGCTAAAATGACACGTTGCACTCTCTCTCCTCCAAGGAAGGTGCTAGGCAGGAATTGTCTTGCTGGTCCTCACTTGCCCTGGCAGTCATTGCAGATAAACAGCAAGACTGGGGCTCTGCTCTTTCCTAGCCTTGCAAACAGCCAAAGCAGTTTGTCTCCCTCGTGAGCGCCAAAATGCTAAAATGAAACGTTGCACTCTCTCTCCTCCAAGGAAGGTGCTAGGCAGGAATTGTCTTGCTGGTCCTCACTTGCCCTGGCAGTCACTGCAGATAAACAGCAAGACTGGGGCTCTGCTCTATCCTAGCCTTGCAAACAGCCAAAGAAGTTTGTCTCCCTTGTGAGCGCCAAAATGCTAAAATGAAACGTTGCACTCTCTCTCCTCCAAGGAAGGTGCTAGGCAGGAATTGTCTTGCTGGTCCTCACTTGCCCTGGCAGTCATTGCAGATAAGCAGCAAGACTGGGGCTCTGCTATTTCATAGCCTTGCAAACAGCAAAAGCAGTTTGTCTCCCTCGTGAGCGCCAAAATGCTAAAATGAAACGTTGCACTCTCTCTCCTCCAAGGAAGGTGCTAGGCAGGAATTGTCTTGCTGGTCCTCACTTGCCCTGGCAGTCATTGCAGATAAACAGCAAGACTGGGGCTCTGCTCTATCCTAGCCTTGCAAACAGCAAAAGCAGTTTGTCTCCCTTGTGAGCGCCAAAATGCTAAAATGAAACGTTGCACTCTCTCTCCTCCAAGGAAGGTGCTAGGCAGGAATTGTCTTGCTGGTCCTCACTTGCCCTGGCAGTCATTGCAGATAAGCAGCAAGACTGGGGCTCTGCTCTTTCCTAGCCTTGCAAACAGCAAAAGAAGTTTGTCTCCCTCGTGAGCGCCAAAATGCTAAAATGAAACGTTGCACTCTCTCTCCTCCAAGGAAGGTGCTAGGCAGGAATTGTCTTGCTGGTCCTCACTTGCCCTGGCAGTCATTGCAGATAAACAGCAAGACTGGGGCTCTGCTCTTTCCTAGCCTTGCAAACAGTAAAAGAATTTCGTCTCCCTCGTGAGCGCCAAAATGCTAAAATGAAACGTTGCACTCTCTCTCCTCCAAGGAAGGTGCTAGGCAGGAATTGTCTTGCTGGTCCTCACTTGCCCTGGCAGTCATTGCAGATAAACAGCAAGACTGGGGCTCTGCTCTTTCCTAGCCTTGCAAACAGTAAAAGAAGTTCGTCTCCCTCGTGAGCGCCAAAATGCTAAAATGAAACGTTGCACTCTCTCTCCTCCAAGGAAGGTGCTAGTCAGGAATTGTCTTGCTGGTCCTCACTTGCCCTGGTAGTCATTGCAGATAAACAGCAAGACTGGGGCTCTGCTCTTTCCTACCCTTGCAAACAGACACTGTGCTTTTTCTAAATCTCGCACTCCAAAAAGCAAAATGAAACGTTGCACTCTCTCTCCTCCAAGGAAGGTGCTATGCAGGAATTGTCTTGCTGTTCCTCACTTGCCCTGGCAGTCATTGCAGATAAACAGCAAGACTGGGGCTCTGCTCTTTCCTAGCCTTGCAAACAGTAAAAGAATTTCGTCTCCCTCGTGAGCGCCAAAATGCTAAAATGACACGTTGCACTCTCTCTCCTCCAAGGAAGGTGCTAGGCAGGAATTGTCTTGCTGGTCCTCACTTGCCCTGGCAGTCATTGCAGATAAACAGCAAGACTGGGGCTCTGCTCTTTCCTAGCCTTGCAAACAGCCAAAGCAGTTTGTCTCCCTCGTGAGCGCCAAAATGCTAAAATGAAACGTTGCACTCTCTCTCCTCCAAGGAAGGTGCTAGGCAGGAATTGTCTTGCTGGTCCTCACTTGCCCTGGCAGTCACTGCAGATAAACAGCAAGACTGGGGCTCTGCTCTATCCTAGCCTTGCAAACAGCCAAAGAAGTTTGTCTCCCTTGTGAGCGCCAAAATGCTAAAATGAAACGTTGCACTCTCTCTCCTCCAAGGAAGGTGCTAGGCAGGAATTGTCTTGCTGGTCCTCACTTGCCCTGGCAGTCACTGCAGATAAACAGCAAGGCTGGGGCTCTGCTCTATCCTAGCCTTGCAAACAGCAAAAGCAGTTTGTCTCCCTCGTGAGCGCCAAAATGCTAAAATGAAACTTTGCACTCTCCTCCAAGGAAGGTGCTAGTCAGGAATTGTCTTGCTGGTCCTCACTTGCCCTGGCAGTCATTGCAGATAAAGAGCAAGACTGGGGCTCTGCTCTTTCCTACCCTTGCAAACAGACACTGTGCTTTTTCTCAATCTCGCACTCCAAAAAGCAAAATGAAACGTTGCACTCTCTCTCCTCCAAGGAAGGTGCTAGGCAGGAATTGTCTTGCTGGTCCTCACTTGCCCTGGCAGTCATTGCAGATAAACAGCAAGACTGGGGCTCTGCTCTTTCCTAGCCTTGCAAACAGCCAAAGCAGTTTGTCTCCCTCGTGAGCGCCAAAATGCTAAAATGAAACGTTGCACTCTCTCTCCTCCAAGGAAGGTGCTAGGCAGGAATTGTCTTGCTGGTCCTCACTTGCCCTGGCAGTCATTGCAGATAAACAGCAAGACTGGGGCTCTGCTCTTTCCTAGCCTTGCAAACAGCCAAAGCAGTTTGTCTCCCTCGTGAGCGCCAAAATGCTAAAATGAAACGTTGCACTCTCTCTCGTCCAAGGAAGGTGCTAGGCAGGAATTGTCTTGCTGGTCCTCACTTGCCCTGGCAGTCATTGCAGATAAACAGCAAGACTGGGGCTCTGCTCTTTCATAGCCTTGCAAACAGCAAAAGAAGTTCGTCTTGCTTGTAACCGCCAATATGCTAAAATGAAACGTTGCACTCTCTCTCCTCCAAGGAAGGTGCTAGGCAGGAATTGTCTTGCTGGTCCTCACTTGCCCTGGCAGTCATTGCAGATAAACAGCAAGACTCGGTCTCTGCTCTTTCCTACCCTTGCAAACAGACACTGTGCTTTTTCTCAATCTCGCACTCCAAAAAGCAAAATGAAACGTTGCACTCTCTCTCCTCCAAGGAAGGTGCTAGGCAGGAATTGTCTTGCTGGTCCTCACTTGCCCTGGCAGTCATTGCAGATAAGCAGCAAGACTGGGGCTCTGCTATTTCATAGCCTTGCAAACAGCCAAAGCAGTTTGTCTCCCTCGTGAGCGCCAAAATGCTAAAATGAAACGTTGCACTCTCTCTCCTCCAAGGAAGGTGCTAGGCCGGAATTGTCTTGCTGGTCCTCACTTGCCCTGGCAGTCATTGCAGATAAACAGCAATACTCGGTCTCTGCTCTTTCCTACCCTTGCAAACAGACACTGTGCTTTTTCTCAATCTCGCACTCCAAAAAGCAAAATGAAACGTTGCACTCTCTCTCCTCCAAGGAAGGTGCTAGGCAGGAATTGTCTTGCTGGTCCTCACTTGCCCTGGCAGTCATTGCAGATAAACAGCAAGACTGGGGCTCTGCTCTTTCCTAGCCTTGCAAACAGCCAAAGCAGTTTGTCTCCCTCGTGAGCGCCAAAATGCTAAAATGAAACGTTGCACTCTCTCTCCTCCAAGGAAGGTGCTAGGCAGGAATTGTCTTGCTGGTCCTCACTTGCCCTGGCAGTCATTGCAGATAAACAGCAAGACTGGGGCTCTGCTCTATCCTAGCCTTGCAAACAGCAAAAGCAGTTTGTCTCCCTTGTGAGCGCCAAAATGCTAAAATGAAACGTTGCACTCTCTCTCCTCCAAGGAAGGTGCTAGGCAGGAATTGTCTTGCTGGTCCTCACTTGCCCTGGCAGTCATTGCAGATAAGCAGCAAGACTGGGGCTCTGCTCTTTCCTAGCCTTGCAAACAGCAAAAGAAGTTTGTCTCCCTCGTGAGCGCCAAAATGCTAAAATGAAACGTTGCACTCTCTCTCCTCCAAGGAAGGTGCTAGGCAGGAATTTGTCTTGCTGGTCCTCACTTGCCCTGGCAGTCACTGCAGATAAACAGCAAGACTGGGGCTCTGCTCTATCCTAGCCTTGCAAACAGCCAAAGAATTTTGTCTCCCTTGTGAGCGCCAAAATGCTAAAATGAAACGTTGCACTCTCTCTCCTCCAAGGAAGGTGCTAGGCAGGAATTGTCTTGCTGGTCCTCACTTGCCCTGGCAGTCATTGCAGATAAGCAGCAAGACTGGGGCTCTGCTATTTCATAGCCTTGCAAACAGTAAAAGCAGTTTGTCTCCCTCGTGAGCGCCAAAATGCTAAAATGAAACGTTGCACTCTCTCTCCTCCAAGGAAGGTGCTAGTCAGGAATTGTCTTGCTGGTCCTCACTTGCCCTGGTAGTCATTGCAGATAAACAGCAAGACTGGGGTTCTGCTCTTTCCTACCCTTGCAAACAGACACTGTGCTTTTTCTAAATCTCGCACTCCAAAAAGCACAATGAAACGTTGCACTCTCTCTCCTCCAAGGAAGGTGCTATGCAGGAATTGTCTTGCTGGTCCTCACTTGCCCTGGCAGTCATTGCAGATAAACAGCAAGACTGGGGCTCTGCTCTTTCCTAGCCTTGCAAACAGTAAAAGAATTTCGTCTCCCTCGTGAGCGCCAAAATGCTAAAATGACACGTTGCACTCTCTCTCCTCCAAGGAAGGTGCTAGGCAGGAATTGTCTTGCTGGTCCTCACTTGCCCTGGCAGTCACTGCAGATAAACAGCAAGACTGGGGCTCTGCTCTATCCTAGCCTTGCAAACAGCCAAAGAAGTTTGTCTCCCTTGTGAGCGCCAAAATGCTAAAATGAAACGTTGCACTCTCTCTCCTCCAAGGAAGGTGCTAGGCAGGAATTGTCTTGCTGGTCCTCACTTGCCCTGGCAGTCATTGCAGATAAGCAGCAAGACTGGGGCTCTGCTATTTCATAGCCTTGCAAACAGCAAAAGCAGTTTGTCTCCCTCGTGAGCGCCAAAATGCTAAAATGAAACTTTGCACTCTCTCTCCTCCAAGGAAGATGCTAGTCAGGAATTGTGTTGCTGGTCCTCACTTGCCCTGGCAGTCATTGCAGATAAAGAGCAAGACTGGGGCTCTGCTCTTTCCTACCCTTGCAAACAGACACTGTGCTTTTTCTCAATCTCGCACTCCAAAAAGCAAAATGAAACGTTGCACTCTCTCTCCTCCAAGGAAGGTGCTAGGCAGGAATTGTCTTGCTGGTCCTCACTTGCCCTGGCAGTCATTGCAGATAAACAGCAAGACTGGGCCTCTGCTCTTTCCTAGCCTTGCAAACAGCGAAAGCAGTTTGTCTCCCTCGTGAGCGCCAAAATGCTAAAATGAAACGTTGCACTCTCTCTCCTCCAAGGAAGGTGCTAGGCAGGAATTGTCTTGCTGGTCCTCACTTGCCCTGGCAGTCACTGCAGATAAACAGCAAGACTGGGGCTCTGCTCTTTCCTAGCCTTGCAAACAGCCAAAGCAGTTTGTCTCCCTCGTGAGCGCCAAAATGCTAAAATGAAACGTTGCACTCTCTCTCGTCCAAGGAAGGTGCTAGGCAGGGATTGTCTTGCTGGTCCTCACTTGCCCTGGCAGTCATTGCAGATAAACAGCAAGACTGGGGCTCTGCTCTTTCCTAGCCTTGCAAACAGCAAAAGAAGTTCGTCTTGCTTGTAACCGCCAATATGCTAAAATGAAACGTTGCACTCTCTCTCCTCCAAGGAAGGTGCTAGGCAGGAATTGTCTTGCTGGTCCTCACTTGCCCTGGCAGTCATTGCAGATAAACAGCAAGACTCGGTCTCTGCTCTTTCCTACACTTCCAAACAGACACTGTGCTTTTTCTCAATCTTGCACTCCAAAAAGCAAAATGAAACGTTGCACTCTCTCTCGTCCAAGGAAGGTGCTAGGCAGGAATTGTCTTGCTGGTCCTCACTTGCCCTGGCAGTCATTGCAGATAAGCAGCAAGACTGGGGCTCTGCTCTTTCATAGCCTTGCAAACAGCGAAAGAAGTTTGTCTCCCTCGTGAGCGCCAAAATGCTAAAATGAAACGTTGCACTCTCTCTCCTCCAAGGAAGGTGCTAGGCAGGAATTGTCTTGCTGGTCCTCACTTGCCCTGGCAGTCATTGCAGATAAACAGCAAGACTGGGGCTCTGCTCTTTCCTAGCCTTGCAAACAGTAAAAGAAGTTCGTCTCCCTCGTGAGCGCCAAAATGCTAAAATGAAACGTTGCACTCTCTCTCCTGCAAGGAAGGTGCTAGTCAGGAATTGTCTTGCTGGTCCTCACTTGCCCTGGCATACATTGCAGATAAGCAGCAAGACTGGGGCTCTGCTATTTCATAGCCTTGCAAACAGTAAAAGCAGTTTGTCTCCCTCGTGAGCGCCAAAATGCTAAAATGAAACGTTGCACTCTCTCTCCTCCAAGGAAGGTGCTAGTCAGGAATTGTCTTGCTGGTCCTCACTTGCCCTGGTAGTCATTGCAGATAAACAGCAAGACTGGGGCTCTGCTCTTTCCTACCCTTGCAAACAGACACTGTGCTTTTTCTAAATCTCGCACTCCAAAAAGCAAAATGAAACGTTGCACTCTCTCTCCTCCAAGGAAGGTGCTATGCAGGAATTGTCTTGCTGGTCCTCACTTGCCCTGGCAGTCATTGCAGATAAACAGCAAGACTGGGGCTCTGCTCTTTCCTAGCCTTGCAAACAGTAAAAGAATTTCGTCTCCCTCGTGAGCGCCAAAATGCTAAAATGAAACGTTGCACTCTCTCTCCTCCAAGGAAGGTGCTAGGCAGGAATTGTCTTGCTGGTCCTCACTTGCCCTGGCAGTCATTGCAGATAAAAAGCAAGACTGGGGCTCTGCTCTTTCCTAGCCTTGCAAACAGCCAAAGCAGTTTTTCTCCCTCGTGAGTGCCAAAATGCTAAAATGAAACATTGCACTCTCTCTCCTCCAAGGAAGGTGCTAGGCAGGAATTGTCTTGCTGGTCCTCACTTGCCCTGGCAGTCACTGCAGATAAACAGCAAGACTGGGGCTCTGCTCTATCCTAGCCTTGCAAACAGCCAAAGAAGTTTGTCTCCCTTGTGAGCGCCAATATGCTAAAATGAAACGTTGCACTCTCTCTCCTCCAAGGAAGGTGCTAGGCAGGAATTGTCTTGCTGGTCCTCACTTGCCCTGGCAGTCATTGCAGATAAGCAGCAAGACTGGGGCTCTGCTATTTCATAGCCTTGCAAACAGCCAAAGCAGTTTGTCTCCCTCGTGAGCGCCAAAATGCTAAAATGAAACTTTGCACTCTCTCTCCTCCAAGGAAGGTGCTAGTCAGGAATTGTCTTGCTGGTCCTCACTTGCCCTGGCAGTCATTGCAGATAAAGAGCAAGACTGGGGCTCTGCTCTTTCCTACCCTTGCAAACAGACACTGTGCTTTTTCTCAATCTCGCACTCCAAAAAGCAAAATGAAACGTTGCACTCTCTCTCCTCCAAGGAAGGTGCTAGGCAGGAATTGTCTTGCTGGTCCTCACTTGCCCTGGCAGTCATTGCAGATAAACAGCAAGACTGGGGCTCTGCTCTTTCCTAGCCTTGCAAACAGTAAATGAATTTCGTCTCCCTCGTGAGCGCCAAAATGCTAAAATGAAACGTTGCACTCTCTCTCCTCCAAGGAAGGTGCCAGGCAGGAATTGTCTTGCTGGTCCTCACTTGCCCTGGCAGTCATTGCAGATAAACAGCAAGACTGCGGCTCTGCTCTTTCCTAGCCTTGCAAACAGCCAAAGCAGTTTTTCTCCCTCGTGAGCGCCAAAATGCTAAAATGAAACGTTGCACTCTCTCTCCTCCAAGGAAGGTGCTAGGCAGGAATTGTCTTGCTGGTCCTCACTTGCCCTGGCAGTCACTGCAGATAAACAGCAAGACTGGGGCTCTGCTCTATCCTAGCCTTGCAAACAGCCAAAGAAGTTTGTCTCCCTTGTGAGCGCCAAAACGCTAAAATGAAACGTTGCACTCTCTCTCCTCCAAGGAAGGTGCTAGGCAGGAATTGTCTTGCTGGTCCTCACTTGCCCTGGCAGTCATTGCAGATAAGCAGCAAGACTGGGGCTCTGCTATTTCATAGCCTTGCAAACAGCCAAAGCAGTTTGTCTCCCTCGTGAGCGCCAAAATGCTAAAATGAAACTTTGCACTCTCTCTCCTCCAAGGAAGGTGCTAGTCAGGAATTGTCTTGCTGGTCCTCACTTGCCCTGGCAGTCATTGCAGATAAAGAGCAAGACTGGGGCTCTGCTCTTTCCTACCCTTGCAAACAGACACTGTGCTTTTTCTCAATCTCGCACTCCAAAAAGCAAAATGAAACGTTGCACTCTCTCTCCTCCAAGGAAGGTGCTAGGCAGGAATTGTCTTGCTGGTCCTCACTTGCCCTGGCAGTCATTGCAGATAAACAGCAAGACTGGGGCTCTGCTCTTTCCTAGCCTTGCAAACAGTAAATGAATTTCGTCTCCCTCGTGAGCGCCAAAATGCTAAAATGAAACGTTGCACTCTCTCTCCTCCAAGGAAGGTGCCAGGCAGGAATTGTCTTGCTGGTCCTCACTTGCCCTGGCAGTCATTGCAGATAAACAGCAAGACTGGGGCTCTGCTCTTTCCTAGCCTTGCAAACAGCCAAAGCAGTTTTTCTCCCTCGTGAGCGCCAAAATGCTAAAATGAAACGTTGCACTCTCTCTCCTCCAAGGAAGGTGCTAGGCAGGAATTGTCTTGCTGGTCCTCACTTGCCCTGGCAGTCACTGCAGATAAACAGCAAGACTGGGGCTCTGCTCTATCCTAGCCTTGCAAACAGCCAAAGAAGTTTGTCTCCCTTGTGAGCGCCAAAATGCTAAAATGAAACGTTGCACTCTCTCTCCTCCAAGGAAGGTGCTAGGCAGGAATTGTCTTGCTGGTCCTCACTTGCCCTGGCAGTCATTGCAGATAAGCAGCAAGACTGGGGCTCTGCTATTTCATAGCCTTGCAAACAGCCAAAGCAGTTTGTCTCCCTCGTGAGCGCCAAAATGCTAAAATGAAACTTTGCACTCTCTCTCCTCCAAGGAAGGTGCTAGTCAGGAATTGTCTTGCTGGTCCTCACTTGCCCTGGCAGTCATTGCAGATAAAGAGCAAGACTGGGGCTCTGCTCTTTCCTACCCTTGCAAACAGACACTGTGCTTTTTCTCAATCTCGCACTCCAAAAAGCATAATGAAACGTTGCACTCTCTCTCCTCCAAGGAAGGTGCTAGGCAGGAATTGTCTTGCTGGTCCTCACTTGCCCTGGCAGTCATTGCAGATAAACAGCAAGACTGGGGCTCTGCTCTTTCCTAGCCTTGCAAACAGCCAAAGCAGTTTGTCTCCCTCGTGAGCGCCAAAATGCTAAAATGAAACGTTGCACTCTCTCTCCTCCAAGGAAGGTGCTAGGCAGGAATTGTCTTGCTGGTCCTCACTTGCCCTGGCAGTCATTGCAGATAAGCAGCAAGACTGGGGCTCTGCTCTTTCATAGCCTTGCAAACAGCAAAAGAAGTTTGTCTCCCTCGTGAGCGCCAAAATGCTAAAATGAAACGTTGCACTCTCTCTCCTCCAAGGAAGGTGCTAGGCAGGAATTGTCTTGCTGGTCCTCACTTGCCCTGGCAGTCATTGCATATAAACAACAAGACTGGGGCTCTGCTCTTTCCTAGCCTTGCAAACAGTAAAAGAAGTTCGTCTCCCTCGTGAGCGCCAAAATGCTAAAATGAAACGTTGCACTCTCTCTCCTCCAAGGAAGGTGCTAGGCAGGAATTGTCTTGCTGGTCCTCACTTGCCCTGGCAGTCACTGCAGATAAACAGCAAGACTGGGGCTCTGCTCTATCCTAGCCTTGCAAACAGCCAAAGAAGTTTGTCTCCCTTGTGAGCGCCAAAATGCTAAAATGAAACGTTGCACTCTCTCTCCTCCAAGGAAGGTGCTAGGCAGGAATTGTCTTGCTGGTCCTCACTTGCCCTGGCATACATTGCAGATAAGCAGCAAGACTGGGGCTCTGCTATTTCATAGCCTTGCAAACAGTAAAAGCAGTTTGTCTCCCTCGTGAGCGCCAAAATGCTAAAATGAAACGTTGCACTCTCTCTCCTCCAAGGAAGGTGCTAGTCAGGAATTGTCTTGCTGGTCCTCACTTGCCCTGGTAGTCATTGCAGATAAACAGCAAGACTGGGGCTCTGCTCTTTCCTACCCTTGCAAACAGACACTGTGCTTTTTCTAAATCTCGCACTCCAAAAAGCAAAATGAAACGTTGCACTCTCTCTCCTCCAAGGAAGGTGCTATGCAGGAATTGTCTTGCTGGTCCTCACTTGCCCTGGCAGTCATTGCAGATAAACAGCAAGACTGGGGCTCTGCTCTTTCCTAGCCTTGCAAACAGTAAAAGAATTTCGTCTCCCTCGTGAGCGCCAAAATGCTAAAATGAAACGTTGCACTCTCTCTCCTCCAAGGAAGGTGCTAGGCAGGAATTGTCTTGCTGGTCCTCACTTGCCCTGGCAGTCATTGCAGATAAACAGCAAGACTGGGGCTCTGCTCTTTCCTAGCCTTGCAAACAGCCAAAGCAGTTTTTCTCCCTCGTGAGTGCCAAAATGCTAAAATGAAACGTTGCACTCTCTCTCCTCCAAGGAAGGTGCTAGGCAGGAATTGTCTTGCTGGTCCTCACTTGCCCTGGCAGTCACTGCAGATAAACAGCAAGACTGGGGCTCTGCTCTATCCTAGCCTTGCAAACAGCCAAGGAAGTTTGTCTCCCTTGTGAGCGCCAAAATGCTAAAATGAAACGTTGCACTCTCTCTCCTCCAAGGAAGGTGCTAGGCAGGAATTGTCTTGCTGGTCCTCACTTGCCCTGGCAGTCATTGCAGATAAGCAGCAAGACTGGGGCTCTGCTATTTCATAGCCTTGCAAACAGCCAAAGCAGTTTGTCTCACTCGTGAGCGCCAAAATGCTAAAATGAAACTTTGCACTCTCTCTCCTCCAAGGAAGGTGCTAGTCAGGAATTGTCTTGCTGGTCCTCACTTGCCCTGGCAGTCATTGCAGATAAAGAGCAAGACTGGGGCTCTGCTCTTTCCTACCCTTGCAAACAGACACTGTGCTTTTTCTCAATCTCGCACTCCAAAAAGCAAAATGAAACGTTGCACTCTCTCTCCTCCAAGGAAGGTGCTAGGCAGGAATTGTCTTGCTGGTCCTCACTTGCCCTGGCAGTCATTGCAGATAAACAGCAAGACTGGGGCTCTGCTCTTTCCTAGCCTTGCAAACAGTAAATGAATTTCGTCTCCCTCGTGAGCGCCAAAATGCTAAAATGAAACGTTGCACTCTCTCTCCTCCAAGGAAGGTGCTAGGCAGGAATTGTCTTGCTGGTCCTCACTTGCCCTGGCAGTCATTGCAGATAAACAGCAAGACTGGGGCTCTGCTCTTTCCTAGCCTTGCAAACAGCCAAAGCAGTTTTTCTCCCTCGTGAGCGCCAAAATGCTAAAATGAAACGTTGCACTCTCTCTCCTCCAAGGAAGGTGCTAGGCAGGAATTGTCTTGCTGGTCCTCACTTGCCCTGGCAGTCACTGCAGATAAACAGCAAGACTGGGGCTCTGCTCTATCCTAGCCTTGCAAACAGCCAAAGAAGTTTGTCTCCCTTGTGAGCGCCAAAATGCTAAAATGAAACGTTGCACTCTCTCTCCTCCAAGGAAGGTGCTAGGCAGGAATTGTCTTGCTGGTCCTCACTTGCCCTGGCAGTCATTGCAGATAAGCAGCAAGACTGGGGCTCTGCTATTTCATAGCCTTGCAAACAGCCAAAGCAGTTTGTCTCCCTCGTGAGCGCCAAAATGCTAAAATGAAACTTTGCACTCTCTCTCCTCCAAGGAAGGTGCTAGTCAGGAATTGTCTTGCTGGTCCTCACTTGCCCTGGCAGTCATTGCAGATAAAGAGCAAGACTGGGGCTCTGCTCTTTCCTACCCTTGCAAACAGACACTGTGCTTTTTCTCAATCTCGCACTCCAAAAAGCAAAATGAAACGTTGCACTCTCTCTCCTCCAAGGAAGGTGCTAGGCAGGAATTGTCTTGCTGGTCCTCACTTGCCCTGGCAGTCATTGCAGATAAACAGCAAGACTGGGGCTCTGCTCTTTCCTAGCCTTGCAAACAGCCAAAGCAGTTTGTCTCCCTCGTGAGCGCCAAAATGCTAAAATGAAACGTTGCACTCTCTCTCCTCCAAGGAAGGTGCTAGGCAGGAATTGTCTTGCTGCTCCTCACTTGCCCTGGCAGTCATTGCAGATAAACAGCAAGACTGGGGCTCTGCTCTTTCCTAGCCTTCCAAACAGCCAAAGCAGTTTGTCTCCCTCGTGAGCGCCAAAATGCTAAAATGAAACGTTGCACTCTCTCTCCTCCAAGGAAGGTGCTAGGCAGGAATTGTCTTGCTGGTCCTCACTTGCCCTGGCAGTCATGGCAGGTAAACAGCAAGACTGGGGCTCTGCTCTTTCCTAGCCTTGCAAACAGCCAAAGCAGTTTGTCTCCCTCGTGAGCGCCAAAATGCTAAAATGAAACGTTGCACTCTCTCTCCTCCAAGGAAGGTGCTATGCAGGAATTGTCTTGCTGGTCCTCACTTGCCCTGGCAGTCATTGCAGATAAGCAGCAAGACTGGGGCTCTGCTCTTTCCTAGCCTTGCAAACAGCAAAAGAAGTTCGTCTTGCTTGTAACCGCCAATATGCTAAAATGAAACGTTGCACTCTCTCTCCTCCAAGGAAGGTGCTAGGCAGGAATTGTCTTGCTGGTCCTCACTTGCCCTGGCAGTCATTGCAGATAAACAGCAAGACTCGGTCTCTGCTCTTTCCTACCCTTCCAAACAGACACTGTGCTTTTTCTCAATCTCGCACTCCAAAAAGCAAAATGAAACGTTGCACTCTCTCTCCTCCAAGGAACGTGCTAGGCAGGAATTGTCTTGCTGGTCCTCACTTGCCCTGGCAGTCATTGCAGATAAACAGCAAGACTGGGGCTCTGCTCTTTCCTAGCCTTGCAAACAGCCAAAGCAGTTTGTCTCCCTCGTGAGCGCCAAAATGCTAAAATGAAACGTTGCACTCTCTCTCCTCCAAGGAAGGTGCTAGGCAGGAATTGTCTTGCTGGTCCTCACTTGCCCTGGCAGTCATTGCAGATAAACAGCAAGACTCGGTCTCTGCTCTTTCCTACCCTTGCAAACAGACACTGTGCTTTTTCTCAATCTCGCACTCCAAAAAGCAAAATGAAACGTTGCACTCTCTCTCCTCCAAGGAAGGTGCTAGGCAGGAATTGTCTTGCTGGTCCTCACTTGCCCTGGCAGTCATTGCAGATAAACAGCAAGACTGGGGCTCTGCTCTTTCCTAGCCTTGCAAACAGCCAAAGCAGTTTGTCTCCCTCGTGAGCGCCAAAATGCTAAAATGAAACGTTGCACTCTCTCTCCTCCAAGGAAGGTGCTAGGCAGGAATTGTCTTGCTGGTCCTCACTTGCCCTGGCAGTCATTGCAGATAAACAGCAAGACTCGGTCTCTGCTCTTTCCTACCCTTCCAAACAGACACTGTGCTTTTTCTCAATCTCGCACTCCAAAAAGCAAAATGAAACGTTGCACTCTCTCTCCTCCAAGGAAGGTGCTAGGCAGGAATTGTCTTGCTGGTCCTCACTTGCCCTGGCAGTCATTGCAGATAAACAGCAAGACTGGGGCTCTGCTCTTTCCTAGCCTTCCAAACAGCCAAAGCAGTTTGTCTCCCTCGTGAGCGCCAAAATGCTAAAATGAAACGTTGCACTCTCTCTCCTCCAAGGAGGGTGCTAGGCAGGAATTGTCTTGCTGGTCCTCACTTGCCCTGGCAGTCATTGCAGATAAACAGCAAGACTGGGGCTCTGCTCTATCCTAGCCTTGCAAACAGCAAAAGCAGTTTGTCTCCCTTGTGAGCGCCAAAATGCTAAAATGAAACGTTGCACTCTCTCTCCTCCAAGGAAGGTGCTAGGCAGGAATTGTCTTGCTGGTCCTCACTTGCCCTGGCAGTCATTGCAGATAAGCAGCAAGACTGGGGCTCTGCTATTTCATAGCCTTGCAAACAGCAAAAGCAGTTTGTCTCCCTCGTGAGCGCCAAAATGCTAAAATGAAACTTTGCACTCTCTCTCCTCCAAGGAAGGTGCTAGTCAGGAATTGTCTTGCTGGTCCTCACTTGCCCTGGCAGTCATTGCAGATAAAGAGCAAGACGGGGGCTCTGCTCTTTCCTACCCTTGCAAACAGACACTGTGCTTTTTCTCAATCTCGCACCCCAAAAAGCAAAATGAAACGTTGCACTCTCTCTCCTCCAAGGAAGGTGCTAGGCAGGAATTGTCTTGCTGGTCCTCACTTGCCCTGGCAGTCATTGCAGATAAACAGCAAGACTGGGGCTCTGCTCTTTCCTAGCCTTGCAAACAGCCAAAGCAGTTTGTCTCCCTCGTGAGCGCCAAAATGCTAAAATGAAACGTTGCACTCTCTCTCCTCCAAGGAAGGTGCTAGGCAGGAATTGTCTTGCTGGTCCTCACTTGCCCTGGCAGTCATTGCAGATAAACAGCAAGACTGGGGCTCTGCTCTTTCCTAGCCTTGCAAACAGCCAAAGCAGTTTGTCTCCCTCGTGAGCGCCAAAATGCTAAAATGAAACGTTGCACTCTCTCTCCTCCAAGGAAGGTGCTAGGCAGGAATTGTCTTGCTGGTCCTCACTTGCCCTGGCAGTCATGGCAGGTAAACAGCAAGACTGGGGCTCTGCTCTTTCCTAGCCTTGCAAACAGCCAAAGCAGTTTGTCTCCCTCGTGAGCGCCAAAATGCTAAAATGAAACGTTGCACTCTCTCTCCTCCAAGGAAGGTGCTAGGCAGGAATTGTCTTGCTGGTCCTCACTTGCTCTGGCAGTCATTGCAGATAAGCAGCAAGACTGGGGCTCTGCTCTTTCCTAGCCTTGCAAACAGCAAAAGAAGTTCGTCTTGCTTGTAACCGCCAATATGCTAAAATGAAACGTTGCACTCTCTCTCCTCCAAGGAAGGTGCTAGGCAGGAATTGTCTTGCTGGTCCTCACTTGCCCTGGCAGTCATTGCAGATAAGCAGCAAGACTGGGGCTCTGCTCTTTCCTACCCTTCCAAACAGACACTGTGCTTTTTCTCAATCTCGCACTCCAAAAAGCTAAATGAAACGTTGCACTCTCTCTCCTCCAAGGAAGGTGCTAGGCAGGAATTGTCTTGCTGGTCCTCACTTGCCCTGGCAGTCATTGCAGATAAACAGCAAGACTGGGGCTCTGCTCTTTCCTAGCCTTGCAAACAGCCAAAGCAGTTTGTCTCCCTCGTGAGCGCCAAAATGCTAAAATGAAACGTTGCACTCTCTCTCCTCCAAGGAAGGTGCTAGGCAGGAATTGTCTTGCTGGTCCTCACTTGCCCTGGCAGTCATTGCAGATAAACAGCAAGACTCGGTCTCTGCTCTTTCCTACCCTTCCAAACAGACACTGTGCTTTTTCTCAATCTCGCACTCCAAAAAGCAAAATGAAACGTTGCACTCTCTCTCCTCCAAGGAAGGTGCTAGGCAGGAATTGTCTTGCTGGTCCTCACTTGCCCTGGCAGTCATTGCAGATAAACAGCAAGACTGGGGCTCTGCTCTTTCCTAGCCTTGCAAACAGCCAAAGCAGTTTGTCTCCCTCGTGAGCGCCAAAATGCTAAAATGAAACGTTGCACTCTCTCTCCTCCAAGGAAGGTGCTAGGCAGGAATTGTCTTGCTGGTCCTCACTTGCCCTGGCAGTCATTGCAGATAAGCAGCAAGACTGGGGCTCTGCTCTTTCATAGCCTTGCAAACAGCAAAAGAAGTTTGTCTCCCTCGTGAGCGCCAAAATGCTAAAATGAAACGTTGCACTCTCTCTCCTCCAAGGAAGGTGCTAGGCAGGAATTGTCTTGCTGGTCCTCACTTGCCCTGGCAGTCATTGCAGATAAGCAGCAAGACTGGGGCTCTGCTCTTTCCTAGCCTTGCAAACAGGAAAAAAGTTCGTCTTGCTTGTAACCGCCAATATGCTAAAATGAAACGTTGCACTCTCTCTCCTCCAAGGAAGGTGCTAGGCAGGAATTGTCTTGCTGGTCCTCACTTGCCCTGGCAGTCATTGCAGATAAACAGCAAGACTGGGGCTCTGCTCTTTCCTAGCCTTGCAAACAGTAAAAGAAGTTCGTCTCCCTCGTGAGCGCCAAAATGCTAAAATGAAACGTTGCACTCTCTCTCCTCCAAGGAAGGTGCTAGGCAGGAATTGTCTTGCTGGTCCTCACTTGCCCTGGCAGTCATTGCAGATAAACAGCAAGACTGGGGCTCTGCTCTTTCCTAGCCTTGCAAACAGCCAAAGCAGTTTGTCTCCCTCGTGAGCGCCAAAATGCTAAAATGAAACGTTGCACTCTCTCTCCTCCAAGGAAGGTGCTAGGCAGGAATTGTCTTGCTGGTCCTCACTTGCCCTGGCAGTCATTGCAGATAAGCAGCAAGACTGGGGCTCTGCTCTTTCATAGCCTTGCAAACAGCAAAAGAAGTTTGTCTCCCTCGTGAGCGCCAAAATGCTAAAATGAAACGTTGCACTCTCTCTCCTCCAAGGAAGGTGCTAGGCAGGAATTGTCTTGCTGGTCCTCACTTGCCCTGGCAGTCATTGCAGATAAGCAGCAAGACTGGGGCTCTGCTCTTTCCTAGCCTTGCAAACAGGAAAAGAAGTTCGTCTTGCTTGTAACCGCCAATATGCTAAAATGAAACGTTGCACTCTCTCTCCTCCAAGGAAGGTGCTAGGCAGGAATTGTCTTGCTGGTCCTCACTTGCCCTGGCAGTCATTGCAGATAAACAGCAAGACTGGGGCTCTGCTCTTTCCTAGCCTTGCAAACAGTAAAAGAAGTTCGTCTCCCTCGTGAGCGCCAAAATGCTAAAATGAAACGTTGCACTCTCTCTCCTCCAAGGAAGGTGCTAGGCAGGAATTGTCTTGCTGGTCCTCACTTGCCCTGGCAGTCATTGCAGATAAACAGCAAGACTGGGGCTCTGCTCTTTCCTAGCCTTGCAAACAGCCAAAGCAGTTTGTCTCCCTCGTGAGCGCCAAAATGCTAAAATGAAACGTTGCACTCTCTCTCCTCCAAGGAAGGTGCTAGGCAGGAATTGTCTTGCTGGTCCTCACTTGCCCTGGCAGTCATTGCAGATAAGCAGCAAGACTGGGGCTCTGCTCTTTCATAGCCTTGCAAACAGCAAAAGAAGTTTGTCTCCCTCGTGAGCGCCAAAATGCTAAAATGAAACGTTGCACTCTCTCTCCTCCAAGGAAGGTGCTAGGCAGGAATTGTCTTGCTGGTCCTCACTTGCCCTGGCAGTCATTGCAGATAAGCAGCAAGACTGGGGCTCTGCTCTTTCCTAGCCTTGCAAACAGGAAAAGAAGTTCGTCTTGCTTGTAACCGCCAATATGCTAAAATGAAACGTTGCACTCTCTCTCCTCCAAGGAAGGTGCTAGGCAGGAATTGTCTTGCTGGTCCTCACTTGCCCTGGCAGTCATTGCAGATAAACAGCAAGACTGGGGCTCTGCTCTTTCCTAGCCTTGCAAACAGTAAAAGAAGTTCGTCTCCCTCGTGAGCGCCAAAATGCTAAAATGAAACGTTGCACTCTCTCTCCTCCAAGGAAGGTGCTAGGCAGGAATTGTCTTGCTGGTCCTCACTTGCCCTGGCAGTCATTGCAGATAAACAGCAAGACTGGGGCTCTGCTCTTTCCTAGCCTTGCAAACAGCCAAAGCAGTTTGTCTCCCTCGTGAGCGCCAAAATGCTAAAATGAAACGTTGCACTCTCTCTCCTCCAAGGAAGGTGCTAGGCCGGAATTGTCTTGCTGGTCCTCACTTGCCCTGGCAGTCATTGCAGATAAACAGCAAGACTGGGGCTCTGCTCTTTCCTAGCCTTGCAAACAGTAAATGAATTTCGTCTCCCTCGTGAGCGCCAAAATGCTAAAATGAAACGTTGCACTCTCTCTCCTCCAAGGAAGGTGCTAGGCAGGAATTGTCTTGCTGGTCCTCACTTGCCCTGGCAGTCATTGCAGATAAACAGCAAGACTGGGGCTCTGCTCTTTCCTAGCCTTGCAAACAGCCAAAGCAGTTTTTCTCCCTCGTGAGCGCCAAAATGCTAAAATGAAACGTTGCACTCTCTCTCCTCCAAGGAAGGTGCTAGGCAGGAATTGTCTTGCTGGTCCTCACTTGCCCTGGCAGTCACTGCAGATAAACAGCAAGACTGGGGCTCTGCTCTATCCTAGCCTTGCAAATAGCCAAAGAAGTTTGTCTCCCTTGTGAGCGCCAAAATGCTAAAATGAAACGTTGCACTCTCTCTCCTCCAAGGAAGGTGCTAGGCAGGAATTGTCTTGCTGGTCCTCACTTGCCCTGGCAGTCATTGCAGATAAGCAGCAAGACTGGGGCTCTGCTATTTCATAGCCTTGCAAACAGCCAAAGCAGTTTGTCTCCCTCGTGAGCGCCAAAATGCTAAAATGAAACTTTGCACTCTCTCTCCTCCAAGGAAGGTGCTAGTCAGGAATTGTCTTGCTGGTCCTCACTTGCCCTGGCAGTCATTGCAGATAAAGAGCAAGACTGGGGCTCTGCTCTTTCCTACCCTTGCAAACAGACACTGTGCTTTTTCTCAATCTCGCACTCCAAAAAGCAAAATGAAACGTTGCACTCTCTCTCCTCCAAGGAAGGTGCTAGGCAGGAATTGTCTTGCTGGTCCTCACTTGCCCTGGCAGTCATTGCAGATAAACAGCAAGACTGGGGCTCTGCTCTTTCCTAGCCTTGCAAACAGCCAAAGCAGTTTGTCTCCCTCGTGAGCGCCAAAATGCTAAAATGAAACGTTGCACTCTCTCTCCTCCAAGGAAGGTGCTAGGCAGGAATTGTCTTGCTGCTCCTCACTTGCCCTGGCAGTCATTGCAGATAAACAGCAAGACTGGGGCTCTGCTCTTTCCTAGCCTTCCAAACAGCCAAAGCAGTTTGTCTCCCTCGTGAGCGCCAAAATGCTAAAATGAAACGTTGCACTCTCTCTCCTCCAAGGAAGGTGCTAGGCAGGAATTGTCTTGCTGGTCCTCACTTGCCCTGGCAGTCATGGCAGGTAAACAGCAAGACTGGGGCTCTGCTCTTTCCTAGCCTTGCAAACAGCCAAAGCAGTTTGTCTCCCTCGTGAGCGCCAAAATGCTAAAATGAAACGTTGCACTCTCTCTCCTCCAAGGAAGGTGCTATGCAGGAATTGTCTTGCTGGTCCTCACTTGCCCTGGCAGTCATTGCAGATAAGCAGCAAGACTGGGGCTCTGCTCTTTCCTAGCCTTGCAAACAGCAAAAGAAGTTCGTCTTGCTTGTAACCGCCAATATGCTAAAATGAAACGTTGCACTCTCTCTCCTCCAAGGAAGGTGCTAGGCAGGAATTGTCTTGCTGGTCCTCACTTGCCCTGGCAGTCATTGCAGATAAACAGCAAGACTCGGTCTCTGCTCTTTCCTACCCTTCCAAACAGACACTGTGCTTTTTCTCAATCTCGCACTCCAAAAAGCAAAATGAAACGTTGCACTCTCTCTCCTCCAAGGAAGGTGCTAGGCAGGAATTGTCTTGCTGGTCCTCACTTGCCCTGGCAGTCATTGCAGATAAACAGCAAGACTGGGGCTCTGCTCTTTCCTAGCCTTGCAAACAGCCAAAGCAGTTTGTCTCCCTCGTGAGCGCCAAAATGCTAAAATGAAACGTTGCACTCTCTCTCCTCCAAGGAAGGTGCTAGGCAGGAATTGTCTTGCTGGTCCTCACTTGCCCTGGCAGTCATTGCAGATAAACAGCAAGACTCGGTCTCTGCTCTTTCCTACCCTTCCAAACAGACACTGTGCTTTTTCTCAATCTCGCACTCCAAAAAGCAAAATGAAACGTTGCACTCTCTCTCCTCCAAGGAAGGTGCTAGGCAGGAATTGTCTTGCTGGTCCTCACTTGCCCTGGCAGTCATTGCAGATAAACAGCAAGACTGGGGCTCTGCTCTTTCCTAGCCTTGCAAACAGCCAAAGCAGTTTGTCTCCCTCGTGAGCGCCAAAATGCTAAAATGAAACGTTGCACTCTCTCTCCTCCAAGGAAGGTGCTAGGCAGGAATTGTCTTGCTGGTCCTCACTTGCCCTGGCAGTCATTGCAGATAAACAGCAAGACTCGGTCTCTGCTCTTTCCTACCCTTGCAAACAGACACTGTGCTTTTTCTCAATCTCGCACTCCAAAAAGCAAAATGAAACGTTGCACTCTCTCTCCTGCAAGGAAGGTGCTAGGCAGGAATTGTCTTGCTGGTCCTCACTTGCCCTGGCAGTCATTGCAGATAAACAGCAAGACTGGGGCTCTGCTCTTTCCTAGCCTTCCAAACAGCCAAAGCAGTTTGTCTCCCTCGTGAGCGCCAAAATGCTAAAATGAAACGTTGCACTCTCTCTCCTCCAAGGAAGGTGCTAGGCAGGAATTGTCTTGCTGGTCCTCACTTGCCCTGGCAGTCATTGCAGATAAGCAGCAAGACTGGGGCTCTGCTCTTTCCTAGCCTTGCAAACAGGAAAAAAGTTCGTCTTGCTTGTAACCGCCAATATGCTAAAATGAAACGTTGCACTCTCTCTCCTCCAAGGAAGGTGCTAGGCAGGAATTGTCTTGCTGGTCCTCACTTGCCCTGGCAGTCATTGCAGATAAACAGCAAGACTGGGGCTCTGCTCTTTCCTAGCCTTGCAAACAGTAAAAGAAGTTCGTCTCCCTCGTGAGCGCCAAAATGCTAAAATGAAACGTTGCACTCTCTCTCCTCCAAGGAAGGTGCTAGGCAGGAATTGTCTTGCTGGTCCTCACTTGCCCTGGCAGTCATTGCAGATAAGCAGCAAGACTGGGGCTCTGCTCTTTCATAGCCTTGCAAACAGCAAAAGAAGTTTGTCTCCCTCGTGAGCGCCAAAATGCTAAAATGAAACGTTGCACTCTCTCTCCTCCAAGGAAGGTGCTAGGCAGGAATTGTCTTGCTGGTCCTCACTTGCCCTGGCAGTCATTGCAGATAAGCAGCAAGACTGGGGCTCTGCTCTTTCCTACCCTTGCAAACAGACACTGTGCTTTTTCTCAATCTCGCACTCCAAAAAGCAAAATGAAACGTTGCACTCTCTCTCCTGCAAGGAAGGTGCTAGGCAGGAATTGTCTTGCTGGTCCTCACTTGCCCTGGCAGTCATTGCAGATAAACAGCAAGACTGGGGCTCTGCTCTTTCCTAGCCTTCCAAACAGCCAAAGCAGTTTGTCTCCCTCGTGAGCGCCAAAATGCTAAAATGAAACGTTGCACTCTCTCTCCTCCAAGGAAGGTGCTAGGCAGGAATTGTCTTGCTGGTCCTCACTTGCCCTGGCAGTCATTGCAGATAAACAGCAAGACTGGGGCTCTGCTCTATCCTAGCCTTGCAAACAGTAAAAGAAGTTCGTCTCCCTCGTGAGCGCCAAAATGCTAAAATGAAACGTTGCACTCTCTCTCCTCCAAGGAAGGTGCTAGGCAGGAATTGTCTTGCTGGTCCTCACTTGCCCTGGCAGTCATTGCAGATAAACAGCAAGACTGGGGCTCTGCTCTTTCCTAGCCTTGCAAACAGCCAAAGCAGTTTGTCTCCCTCGTGAGCGCCAAAATGCTAAAATGAAACGTTGCACTCTCTCTCCTCCAAGGAAGGTGCTAGGCAGGAATTGTCTTGCTGGTCCTCACTTGCCCTGGCAGTCATTGCAGATAAGCAGCAAGACTGGGGCTCTGCTCTTTCATAGCCTTGCAAACAGCAAAAGAAGTTTGTCTCCCTCGTGAGCGCCAAAATGCTAAAATGAAACGTTGCACTCTCTCTCCTCCAAGGAAGGTGCTAGGCAGGAATTGTCTTGCTGGTCCTCACTTGCCCTGGCAGTCATTGCAGATAAGCAGCAAGACTGGGGCTCTGCTCTTTCCTAGCCTTGCAAACAGGAAAAAAGTTCGTCTTGCTTGTAACCGCCAATATGCTAAAATGAAACGTTGCACTCTCTCTCCTCCAAGGAAGGTGCTAGGCAGGAATTGTCTTGCTGGTCCTCACTTGCCCTGGCAGTCATTGCAGATAAACAGCAAGACTGGGGCTCTGCTCTTTCCTAGCCTTGCAAACAGTAAAAGAAGTTCGTCTCCCTCGTGAGCGCCAAAATGCTAAAATGAAACGTTGCACTCTCTCTCCTCCAAGGAAGGTGCTAGGCAGGAATTGTCTTGCTGGTCCTCACTTGCCCTGGCAGTCATTGCAGATAAGCAGCAAGACTGGGGCTCTGCTCTTTCCTAGCCTTGCAAACAGCCAAAGCAGTTTGTCTCCCTCGTGAGCGCCAAAATGCTAAAATGAAACGTTGCACTCTCTCTCCTCCAAGGAAGGTGCTAGGCAGGAATTGTCTTGCTGGTCCTCACTTGCCCTGGCAGTCATTGCAGATAAGCAGCAAGACTGGGGCTCTGCTCTTTCATAGCCTTGCAAACAGCAAAAGAAGTTTGTCTCCCTCGTGAGCGCCAAAATGCTAAAATGAAACGTTGCACTCTCTCTCCTCCAAGGAAGGTGCTAGGCAGGAATTGTCTTGCTGGTCCTCACTTGCCCTGGCAGTCATTGCAGATAAGCAGCAAGACTGGGGCTCTGCTCTTTCCTAGCCTTGCAAACAGGAAAAAAGTTCGTCTTGCTTGTAACCGCCAATATGCTAAAATGAAACGTTGCACTCTCTCTCCTCCAAGGAAGGTGCTAGGCAGGAATTGTCTTGCTGGTCCTCACTTGCCCTGGCAGTCATTGCAGATAAACAGCAAGACTGGGGCTCTGCTCTTTCCTAGCCTTGCAAACAGTAAAAGAAGTTCGTCTCCCTCGTGAGCGCCAAAATGCTAAAATGAAACGTTGCACTCTCTCTCCTCCAAGGAAGGTGCTAGGCAGGAATTGTCTTGCTGCTCCTCACTTGCCCTGGCAGTCATTGCAGATAAACAGCAAGACTGGGGCTCTGCTCTTTCCTAGCCTTGCAAACAGCCAAAGCAGTTTGTCTCCCTCGTGAGCGCCAAAATGCTAAAATGAAACGTTGCACTCTCTCTCCTCCAAGGAAGGTGCTAGGCAGGAATTGTCTTGCTGGTCCTCACTTGCCCTGGCAGTCATTGCAGATAAGCAGCAAGACTGGGGCTCTGCTCTTTCATAGCCTTGCAAACAGCAAAAGAAGTTTGTCTCCCTCGTGAGCGCCAAAATGCTAAAATGAAACGTTGCACTCTCTCTCCTCCAAGGAAGGTGCTAGGCAGGAATTGTCTTGCTGGTCCTCACTTGCCCTGGCAGTCATTGCAGATAAACAGCAAGACTCGGTCTCTGCTCTTTCCTACCCTTGCAAACAGACACTGTGCTTTTTCTCAATCTCGCACTCCAAAAAGCAAAATGAAACGTTGCACTCTCTCTCCTGCAAGGAAGGTGCTAGGCAGGAATTGTCTTGCTGGTCCTCACTTGCCCTGGCAGTCATTGCAGATAAACAGCAAGACTGGGGCTCTGCTCTTTCCTAGCCTTCCAAACAGCCAAAGCAGTTTGTCTCCCTCGTGAGCGCCAAAATGCTAAAATGAAACGTTGCACTCTCTCTCCTCCAAGGAAGGTGCTAGGCAGGAATTGTCTTGCTGGTCCTCACTTGCCCTGGCAGTCATTGCAGATAAACAGCAAGACTGGGGCTCTGCTCTATCCTAGCCTTGCAAACAGTAAAAGAAGTTCGTCTCCCTCGTGAGCGCCAAAATGCTAAAATGAAACGTTGCACTCTCTCTCCTCCAAGGAAGGTGCTAGGCAGGAATTGTCTTGCTGGTCCTCACTTGCCCTGGCAGTCATTGCAGATAAACAGCAAGACTGGGGCTCTGCTCTTTCCTAGCCTTGCAAACAGCCAAAGCAGTTTGTCTCCCTCGTGAGCGCCAAAATGCTAAAATGAAACGTTGCACTCTCTCTCCTCCAAGGAAGGTGCTAGGCAGGAATTGTCTTGCTGGTCCTCACTTGCCCTGGCAGTCATTGCAGATAAGCAGCAAGACTGGGGCTCTGCTCTTTCATAGCCTTGCAAACAGCAAAAGAAGTTTGTCTCCCTCGTGAGCGCCAAAATGCTAAAATGAAACGTTGCACTCTCTCTCCTCCAAGGAAGGTGCTAGGCAGGAATTGTCTTGCTGGTCCTCACTTGCCCTGGCAGTCATTGCAGATAAGCAGCAAGACTGGGGCTCTGCTCTTTCCTAGCCTTGCAAACAGGAAAAAAGTTCGTCTTGCTTGTAACCGCCAATATGCTAAAATGAAACGTTGCACTCTCTCTCCTCCAAGGAAGGTGCTAGGCAGGAATTGTCTTGCTGGTCCTCACTTGCCCTGGCAGTCATTGCAGATAAACAGCAAGACTGGGGCTCTGCTCTTTCCTAGCCTTGCAAACAGTAAAAGAAGTTCGTCTCCCTCGTGAGCGCCAAAATGCTAAAATGAAACGTTGCACTCTCTCTCCTCCAAGGAAGGTGCTAGGCAGGAATTGTCTTGCTGGTCCTCACTTGCCCTGGCAGTCATTGCAGATAAGCAGCAAGACTGGGGCTCTGCTCTTTCATAGCCTTGCAAACAGCAAAAGAAGTTTGTCTCCCTCGTGAGCGCCAAAATGCTAAAATGAAACGTTGCACTCTCTCTCCTCCAAGGAAGGTGCTAGGCAGGAATTGTCTTGCTGGTCCTCACTTGCCCTGGCAGTCATTGCAGATAAGCAGCAAGACTGGGGCTCTGCTCTTTCCTAGCCTTGCAAACAGGAAAAGAAGTTCGTCTTGCTTGTAACCGCCAATATGCTAAAATGAAACGTTGCACTCTCTCTCCTCCAAGGAAGGTGCTAGGCAGGAATTGTCTTGCTGGTCCTCACTTGCCCTGGCAGTCATTGCAGATAAACAGCAAGACTGGGGCTCTGCTCTTTCCTAGCCTTGCAAACAGTAAAAGAAGTTCGTCTCCCTCGTGAGCGCCAAAATGCTAAAATGAAACGTTGCACTCTCTCTCCTCCAAGGAAGGTGCTAGGCAGGAATTGTCTTGCTGGTCCTCACTTGCCCTGGCAGTCATTGCAGATAAACAGCAAGACTGGGGCTCTGCTCTTTCCTAGCCTTGCAAACAGCCAAAGCAGTTTGTCTCCCTCGTGAGCGCCAAAATGCTAAAATGAAACGTTGCACTCTCTCTCCTCCAAGGAAGGTGCTAGGCAGGAATTGTCTTGCTGGTCCTCACTTGCCCTGGCAGTCATTGCAGATAAGCAGCAAGACTGGGGCTCTGCTCTTTCATAGCCTTGCAAACAGCAAAAGAAGTTTGTCTCCCTCGTGAGCGCCAAAATGCTAAAATGAAACGTTGCACTCTCTCTCCTCCAAGGAAGGTGCTAGGCAGGAATTGTCTTGCTGGTCCTCACTTGCCCTGGCAGTCATTGCAGATAAGCAGCAAGACTGGGGCTCTGCTCTTTCCTAGCCTTGCAAACAGGAAAAAAGTTCGTCTTGCTTGTAACCGCCAATATGCTAAAATGAAACGTTGCACTCTCTCTCCTCCAAGGAAGGTGCTAGGCAGGAATTGTCTTGCTGGTCCTCACTTGCCCTGGCAGTCATTGCAGATAAACAGCAAGACTGGGGCTCTGCTCTTTCCTAGCCTTGCAAACAGTAAAAGAAGTTCGTCTCCCTCGTGAGCGCCAAAATGCTAAAATGAAACGTTGCACTCTCTCTCCTCCAAGGAAGGTGCTAGGCAGGAATTGTCTTGCTGCTCCTCACTTGCCCTGGCAGTCATTGCAGATAAGCAGCAAGACTGGGGCTCTGCTCTTTCCTAGCCTTGCAAACAGCCAAAGCAGTTTGTCTCCCTCGTGAGCGCCAAAATGCTAAAATGAAACGTTGCACTCTCTCTCCTCCAAGGAAGGTGCTAGGCAGGAATTGTCTTGCTGGTCCTCACTTGCCCTGGCAGTCATTGCAGATAAGCAGCAAGACTGGGGCTCTGCTCTTTCATAGCCTTGCAAACAGCAAAAGAAGTTTGTCTCCCTCGTGAGCGCCAAAATGCTAAAATGAAACGTTGCACTCTCTCTCCTCCAAGGAAGGTGCTAGGCAGGAATTGTCTTGCTGGTCCTCACTTGCCCTGGCAGTCATTGCAGATAAGCAGCAAGACTGGGGCTCTGCTCTTTCCTAGCCTTGCAAACAGGAAAAGAAGTTCGTCTTGCTTGTAACCGCCAATATGCTAAAATGAAACGTTGCACTCTCTCTCCTCCAAGGAAGGTGCTAGGCAGGAATTGTCTTGCTGGTCCTCACTTGCCCTGGCAGTCATTGCAGATAAACAGCAAGACTGGGGCTCTGCTCTTTCCTAGCCTTGCAAACAGTAAAAGAAGTTCGTCTCCCTCGTGAGCGCCAAAATGCTAAAATGAAACGTTGCACTCTCTCTCCTCCAAGGAAGGTGCTAGGCAGGAATTGTCTTGCTGGTCCTCACTTGCCCTGGCAGTCATTGCAGATAAACAGCAAGACTGGGGCTCTGCTCTTTCCTAGCCTTGCAAACAGCCAAAGCAGTTTGTCTCCCTCGTGAGCGCCAAAATGCTAAAATGAAACGTTGCACTCTCTCTCCTCCAAGGAAGGTGCTAGGCCGGAATTGTCTTGCTGGTCCTCACTTGCCCTGGCAGTCATTGCAGATAAACAGCAAGACTGGGGCTCTGCTCTTTCCTAGCCTTGCAAACAGTAAATGAATTTCGTCTCCCTCGTGAGCGCCAAAATGCTAAAATGAAACGTTGCACTCTCTCTCCTCCAAGGAAGGTGCTAGGCAGGAATTGTCTTGCTGGTCCTCACTTGCCCTGGCAGTCATTGCAGATAAACAGCAAGACTGGGGCTCTGCTCTTTCCTAGCCTTGCAAACAGCCAAAGCAGTTTGTCTCCCTCGTGAGCGCCAAAATGCTAAAATGAAACGTTGCACTCTCTCTCCTCCAAGGAAGGTGCTAGGCAGGAATTGTCTTGCTGGTCCTCACTTGCCCTGGCAGTCACTGCAGATAAACAGCAAGACTGGGGCTCTGCTCTATCCTAGCCTTGCAAACAGCCAAAGAAGTTTGTCTCCCTTGTGAGCGCCAAAATGCTAAAATGAAACGTTGCACTCTCTCTCCTCCAAGGAAGGTGCTAGGCAGGAATTGTCTTGCTGGTCCTCACTTGCCCTGGCAGTCATTGCAGATAAGCAGCAAGACTGGGGCTCTGCTATTTCATAGCCTTGCAAACAGCCAAAGCAGTTTGTCTCCCTCGTGAGCGCCAAAATGCTAAAATGAAACTTTGCACTCTCTCTCCTCCAAGGAAGGTGCTAGTCAGGAATTGTCTTGCTGGTCCTCACTTGCCCTGGCAGTCATTGCAGATAAGCAGCAAGACTGGGGCTCTGCTCTTTCCTACCCTTGCAAACAGACACTGTGCTTTTTCTCAATCTCGCACTCCAAAAAGCAAAATGAAACGTTGCACTCTCTCTCCTCCAAGGAAGGTGCTAGGCAGGAATTGTCTTGCTGGTCCTCACTTGCCCTGGCAGTCATTGCAGATAAACAGCAAGACTGGGGCTCTGCTCTTTCCTAGCCTTGCAAACAGCCAAAGCAGTTTGTCTCCCTCGTGAGCGCCAAAATGCTAAAATGAAACGTTGCACTCTCTCTCCTCCAAGGAAGGTGCTAGGCAGGAATTGTCTTGCTGCTCCTCACTTGCCCTGGCAGTCATTGCAGATAAACAGCAAGACTGGGGCTCTGCTCTTTCCTAGCCTTCCAAACAGCCAAAGCAGTTTGTCTCCCTCGTGAGCGCCAAAATGCTAAAATGAAACGTTGCACTCTCTCTCCTCCAGGGAAGGTGCTAGGCAGGAATTGTCTTGCTGGTCCTCACTTGCCCTGGCAGTCATGGCAGGTAAACAGCAAGACTGGGGCTCTGCTCTTTCCTAGCCTTGCAAACAGCCAAAGCAGTTTGTCTCCCTCGTGAGCGCCAAAATGCTAAAATGAAACGTTGCACTCTCTCTCCTCCAAGGAAGGTGCTATGCAGGAATTGTCTTGCTGGTCCTCACTTGCCCTGGCAGTCATTGCAGATAAGCAGCAAGACTGGGGCTCTGCTCTTTCCTAGCCTTGCAAACAGCAAAAGAAGTTCGTCTTGCTTGTAACCGCCAATATGCTAAAATGAAACGTTGCACTCTCTCTCCTCCAAGGAAGGTGCTAGGCAGGAATTGTCTTGCTGGTCCTCACTTGCCCTGGCAGTCATTGCAGATAAACAGCAAGACTCGGTCTCTGCTCTTTCCTACCCTTCCAAACAGACACTGTGCTTTTTCTCAATCTCGCACTCCAAAAAGCAAAATGAAACGTTGCACTCTCTCTCCTCCAAGGAAGGTGCTAGGCAGGAATTGTCTTGCTGGTCCTCACTTGCCCTGGCAGTCATTGCAGATAAACAGCAAGACTGGGGCTCTGCTCTTTCCTAGCCTTGCAAACAGCCAAAGCAGTTTGTCTCCCTCGTGAGCGCCAAAATGCTAAAATGAAACGTTGCACTCTCTCTCCTCCAAGGAAGGTGCTAGGCAGGAATTGTCTTGCTGGTCCTCACTTGCCCTGGCAGTCATTGCAGATAAACAGCAAGACTCGGTCTCTGCTCTTTCCTACCCTTGCAAACAGACACTGTGCTTTTTCTCAATCTCGCACTCCAAAAAGCAAAATGAAACGTTGCACTCTCTCTCCTGCAAGGAAGGTGCTAGGCAGGAATTGTCTTGCTGGTCCTCACTTGCCCTGGCAGTCATTGCAGATAAACAGCAAGACTGGGGCTCTGCTCTTTCCTAGCCTTCCAAACAGCCAAAGCAGTTTGTCTCCCTCGTGAGCGCCAAAATGCTAAAATGAAACGTTGCACTCTCTCTCCTCCAAGGAAGGTGCTAGGCAGGAATTGTCTTGCTGGTCCTCACTTGCCCTGGCAGTCATTGCAGATAAACAGCAAGACTGGGGCTCTGCTCTATCCTAGCCTTGCAAACAGTAAAAGAAGTTCGTCTCCCTCGTGAGCGCCAAAATGCTAAAATGAAACGTTGCACTCTCTCTCCTCCAAGGAAGGTGCTAGGCAGGAATTGTCTTGCTGGTCCTCACTTGCCCTGGCAGTCATTGCAGATAAACAGCAAGACTGGGGCTCTGCTCTTTCCTAGCCTTGCAAACAGCCAAAGCAGTTTGTCTCCCTCGTGAGCGCCAAAATGCTAAAATGAAACGTTGCACTCTCTCTCCTCCAAGGAAGGTGCTAGGCAGGAATTGTCTTGCTGGTCCTCACTTGCCCTGGCAGTCATTGCAGATAAGCAGCCAGACTGGGGCTCTGCTCTTTCATAGCCTTGCAAACAGCAAAAGAAGTTTGTCTCCCTCGTGAGCGCCAAAATGCTAAAATGAAACGTTGCACTCTCTCTCCTCCAAGGAAGGTGCTAGGCAGGAATTGTCTTGCTGGTCCTCACTTGCCCTGGCAGTCATTGCAGATAAGCAGCAAGACTGGGGCTCTGCTCTTTCCTAGCCTTGCAAACAGGAAAAAAGTTCGTCTTGCTTGTAACCGCCAATATGCTAAAATGAAACGTTGCACTCTCTCTCCTCCAAGGAAGGTGCTAGGCAGGAATTGTCTTGCTGGTCCTCACTTGCCCTGGCAGTCATTGCAGATAAACAGCAAGACTGGGGCTCTGCTCTTTCCTAGCCTTGCAAACAGTAAAAGAAGTTCGTCTCCCTCGTGAGCGCCAAAATGCTAAAATGAAACGTTGCACTCTCTCTCCTCCAAGGAAGGTGCTAGGCAGGAATTGTCTTGCTGGTCCTCACTTGCCCTGGCAGTCATTGCAGATAAACAGCAAGACTGGGGCTCTGCTCTTTCCTAGCCTTGCAAACAGCCAAAGCAGTTTGTCTCCCTCGTGAGCGCCAAAATGCTAAAATGAAACGTTGCACTCTCTCTCCTCCAAGGAAGGTGCTAGGCAGGAATTGTCTTGCTGGTCCTCACTTGCCCTGGCAGTCATTGCAGATAAGCAGCAAGACTGGGGCTCTGCTCTTTCATAGCCTTGCAAACAGCCAAAGCAGTTTGTCTCCCTCGTGAGCGCCAAAATGCTAAAATGAAACGTTGCACTCTCTCTCCTCCAAGGAAGGTGCTAGGCAGGAATTGTCTTGCTGGTCCTCACTTGCCCTGGCAGTCATTGCAGATAAGCAGCAAGACTGGGGCTCTGCTCTTTCCTAGCCTTGCAAACAGCAAAAGAAGTTCGTCTTGCTTGTAACCGCCAATATGCTAAAATGAAACGTTGCACTCTCTCTCCTCCAAGGAAGGTGCTAGGCAGGAATTGTCTTGCTGGTCCTCACTTGCCCTGGCAGTCATTGCAGATAAACAGCAAGACTGGGGCTCTGCTCTTTCCTAGCCTTGCAAACAGTAAAAGAAGTTCGTCTCCCTCGTGAGCGCCAAAATGCTAAAATGAAACGTTGCACTCTCTCTCCTCCAAGGAAGGTGCTAGGCAGGAATTGTCTTGCTGGTCCTCACTTGCCCTGGCAGTCATTGCAGATAAACAGCAAGACTCGGTCTCTGCTCTTTCCTACCCTTGCAAACAGACACTGTCTTTTTCTCAATCTCGCACTCCAAAAAGCAAAATGAAACGTTGCACTCTCTCTCCTCCAAGGAAGGTGCTAGGCAGGAATTGTCTTGCTGGTCCTCACTTGCCCTGGCAGTCATTGCAGATAAACAGCAAGACTGGGGCTCTGCTCTTTCCTAGCCTTGCAAACAGCCAAAGCAGTTTGTCTCCCTCGTGAGCGCCAAAATGCTAAAATGAAACGTTGCACTCTCTCTCCTCCAAGGAAGGTGCTAGGCAGGAATTGTCTTGCTGGTCCTCACTTGCCCTGGCAGTCATTGCAGATAAACAGCAAGACTCGGTCTCTGCTCTTTCCTACCCTTCCAAACAGACACTGTGCTTTTTCTCAATCTCGCACTCCAAAAAGCAAAATGAAACGTTGCACTCTCTCTCCTCCAAGGAAGGTGCTAGGCAGGAATTGTCTTGCTGGTCCTCACTTGCCCTGGCAGTCATTGCAGATAAACAGCAAGACTGGGGCTCTGCTCTTTCCTAGCCTTCCAAACAGCCAAAGCAGTTTGTCTCCCTCGTGAGCGCCAAAATGCTAAAATGAAACGTTGCACTCTCTCTCCTCCAAGGAGGGTGCTAGGCAGGAATTGTCTTGCTGGTCCTCACTTGCCCTGGCAGTCATTGCAGATAAACAGCAAGACTGGGGCTCTGCTCTATCCTAGCCTTGCAAACAGCAAAAGCAGTTTGTCTCCCTTGTGAGCGCCAAAATGCTAAAATGAAACGTTGCACTCTCTCTCCTCCAAGGAAGGTGCTAGGCAGGAATTGTCTTGCTGGTCCTCACTTGCCCTGGCAGTCATTGCAGATAAGCAGCAAGACTGGGGCTCTGCTATTTCATAGCCTTGCAAACAGCAAAAGCAGTTTGTCTCCCTCGTGAGCGCCAAAATGCTAAAATGAAACTTTGCACTCTCTCTCCTCCAAGGAAGGTGCTAGTCAGGAATTGTCTTGCTGGTCCTCACTTGCCCTGGCAGTCATTGCAGATAAAGAGCAAGACGGGGGCTCTGCTCTTTCCTACCCTTGCAAACAGACACTGTGCTTTTTCTCAATCTCGCACCCCAAAAAGCAAAATGAAACGTTGCACTCTCTCTCCTCCAAGGAAGGTGCTATGCAGGAATTGTCTTGCTGGTCCTCACTTGCCCTGGCAGTCATTGCAGATAAACAGCAAGACTGGGGCTCTGCTCTTTCCTAGCCTTGCAAACAGCCAAAGCAGTTTGTCTCCCTCGTGAGCGCCAAAATGCTAAAATGAAACGTTGCACTCTCTCTCCTCCAAGGAAGGTGCTAGGCAGGAATTGTCTTGCTGGTCCTCACTTGCCCTGGCAGTCATTGCAGATAAACAGCAAGACTGGGGCTCTGCTCTTTCCTAGCCTTGCAAACAGCCAAAGCAGTTTGTCTCCCTCGTGAGCGCCAAAATGCTAAAATGAAACGTTGCACTCTCTCTCCTCCAAGGAAGGTGCTAGGCAGGAATTGTCTTGCTGGTCCTCACTTGCCCTGGCAGTCATGGCAGGTAAACAGCAAGACTGGGGCTCTGCTCTTTCCTAGCCTTGCAAACAGCCAAAGCAGTTTGTCTCCCTCGTGAGCGCCAAAATGCTAAAATGAAACGTTGCACTCTCTCTCCTCCAAGGAAGGTGCTAGGCAGGAATTGTCTTGCTGGTCCTCACTTGCCCTGGCAGTCATTGCAGATAAGCAGCAAGACTGGGGCTCTGCTCTTTCCTAGCCTTGCAAACAGCAAAAGAAGTTCGTCTTGCTTGTAACCGCCAATATGCTAAAATGAAACGTTGCACTCTCTCTCCTCCAAGGAAGGTGCTAGGCAGGAATTGTCTTGCTGGTCCTCACTTGCCCTGGCAGTCATTGCAGATAAACAGCAAGACTCGGTCTCTGCTCTTTCCTACCCTTCCAAACAGACACTGTGCTTTTTCTCAATCTCGCACTCCAAAAAGCAAAATGAAACGTTGCACTCTCTCTCCTCCAAGGAAGGTGCTAGGCAGGAATTGTCTTGCTGGTCCTCACTTGCCCTGGCAGTCATTGCAGATAAACAGCAAGACTGGGGCTCTGCTCTTTCCTAGCCTTGCAAACAGCCAAAGCAGTTTGTCTCCCTCATGAGCGCCAAAATGCTAAAATGAAACGTTGCACTCTCTCTCCTCCAAGGAAGGTGCTAGGCAGGAATTGTCTTGCTGGTCCTCACTTGCCCTGGCAGTCATTGCAGATAAACAGCAAGACTCGGTCTCTGCTCTTTCCTACCCTTGCAAACAGACACTGTGCTTTTTCTCAATCTCGCACTCCAAAAAGCAAAATGAAACGTTGCACTCTCTCTCCTGCAAGGAAGGTGCTAGGCAGGAATTGTCTTGCTGGTCCTCACTTGCCCTGGCAGTCATTGCAGATAAACAGCAAGACTGGGGCTCTGCTCTTTCCTAGCCTTCCAAACAGCCAAAGCAGTTTGTCTCCCTCGTGAGCGCCAAAATGCTAAAATGAAACGTTGCACTCTCTCTCCTCCAAGGAAGGTGCTAGGCAGGAATTGTCTTGCTGGTCCTCACTTGCCCTGGCAGTCATTGCAGATAAACAGCAAGACTGGGGCTCTGCTCTATCCTAGCCTTGCAAACAGTAAAAGAAGTTCGTCTCCCTCGTGAGCGCCAAAATGCTAAAATGAAACGTTGCACTCTCTCTCCTCCAAGGAAGGTGCTAGGCAGGAATTGTCTTGCTGGTCCTCAATTGCCCTGGCAGTCATTGCAGATAAACAGCAAGACTGGGGCTCTGCTCTTTCCTAGCCTTGCAAACAGCCAAAGCAGTTTGTCTCCCTCGTGAGCGCCAAAATGCTAAAATGAAACGTTGCACTCTCTCTCCTCCAAGGAAGGTGCTAGGCAGGAATTGTCTTGCTGGTCCTCACTTGCCCTGGCAGTCATTGCAGATAAGCAGCAAGACTGGGGCTCTGCTCTTTCATAGCCTTGCAAACAGCAAAAGAAGTTTGTCTCCCTCGTGAGCGCCAAAATGCTAAAATGAAACGTTGCACTCTCTCTCCTCCAAGGAAGGTGCTAGGCAGGAATTGTCTTGCTGGTCCTCACTTGCCCTGGCAGTCATTGCAGATAAGCAGCAAGACTGGGGCTCTGCTCTTTCCTAGCCTTGCAAACAGGAAAAAAGTTCGTCTTGCTTGTAACCGCCAATATGCTAAAATGAAACGTTGCACTCTCTCTCCTCCAAGGAAGGTGCTAGGCAGGAATTGTCTTGCTGGTCCTCACTTGCCCTGGCAGTCATTGCAGATAAACAGCAAGACTGGGGCTCTGCTCTTTCCTAGCCTTGCAAACAGTAAAAGAAGTTCGTCTCCCTCGTGAGCGCCAAAATGCTAAAATGAAACGTTGCACTCTCTCTCCTCCAAGGAAGGTGCTAGGCAGGAATTGTCTTGCTGGTCCTCACTTGCCCTGGCAGTCATTGCAGATAAACAGCAAGACTCGGGCTCTGCTCTTTCCTAGCCTTGCAAACAGCCAAAGCAGTTTGTCTCCCTCGTGAGCGCCAAAATGCTAAAATGAAACGTTGCACTCTCTCTCCTCCAAGGAAGGTGCTAGGCAGGAATTGTCTTGCTGGTCCTCACTTGCCCTGGCAGTCATTGCAGATAAGCAGCAAGACTGGGGCTCTGCTCTTTCATAGCCTTGCAAACAGCAAAAGAAGTTTGTCTCCCTCGTGAGCGCCAAAATGCTAAAATGAAACGTTGCACTCTCTCTCCTCCAAGGAAGGTGCTAGGCAGGAATTGTCTTGCTGGTCCTCACTTGCCCTGGCAGTCATTGCAGATAAGCAGCAAGACTGGGGCTCTGCTCTTTCCTAGCCTTGCAAACAGGAAAAGAAGTTCGTCTTGCTTGTAACCGCCAATATGCTAAAATGAAACGTTGCACTCTCTCTCCTCCAAGGAAGGTGCTAGGCAGGAATTGTCTTGCTGGTCCTCACTTGCCCTGGCAGTCATTGCAGATAAACAGCAAGACTGGGGCTCTGCTCTTTCCTAGCCTTGCAAACAGTAAAAGAAGTTCGTCTCCCTCGTGAGCGCCAAAATGCTAAAATGAAACGTTGCACTCTCTCTCCTCCAAGGAAGGTGCTAGGCAGGAATTGTCTTGCTGGTCCTCACTTGCCCTGGCAGTCATTGCAGATAAACAGCAAGACAGGGGCTCTGCTCTTTCCTAGCCTTGCAAACAGCCAAAGCAGTTTGTCTCCCTCGTGAGCGCCAAAATGCTAAAATGAAACGTTGCACTCTCTCTCCTCCAAGGAAGGTGCTAGGCCGGAATTGTCTTGCTGGTCCTCACTTGCCCTGGCAGTCATTGCAGATAAACAGCAAGACTGGGGCTCTGCTCTTTCCTAGCCTTGCAAACAGTAAAAGAAGTTCGTCTCCCTCGTGAGCGCCAAAATGCTAAAATGAAACGTTGCACTCTCTCTCCTCCAAGGAAGGTGCTAGGCAGGAATTGTCTTGCTGGTCCTCACTTGCCCTGGCAGTCATTGCAGATAAACAGCAAGACTGGGGCTCTGCTCTTTCCTAGCCTTGCAAACAGCCAAAGCAGTTTGTCTCCCTCGTGAGCGCCAAAATGCTAAAATGAAACGTTGCACTCTCTCTCCTCCAAGGAAGGTGCTAGGCCGGAATTGTCTTGCTGGTCCTCACTTGCCCTGGCAGTCATTGCAGATAAACACCAAGACTGGGGCTCTGCTCTTTCCTAGCCTTCCAAACAGCCAAAGCAGTTTGTCTCCCTCGTGAGCGCCAAAATGCTAAAATGAAACGTTGCACTCTCTCTCCTCCAAGGAAGGTGCTAGGCAGGAATTGTCTTGCTGGTCCTCACTTGCCCTGGCAGTCATGGCAGGTAAACAGCAAGACTGGGGCTCTGCTCTTTCCTAGCCTTGCAAACAGCCAAAGCAGTTTGTCTCCCTCGTGAGCGCCAAAATGCTAAAATGAAACGTTGCACTCTCTCTCCTCCAAGGAAGGTGCTAGGCAGGAATTGTCTTGCTGGTCCTCACTTGCCCTGGCAGTCATTACAGATAAGCAGCAAGACTGGGGCTCTGCTCTTTCCTAGCCTTGCAAACAGCAAAAGAAGTTCGTCTTGCTTGTAACCGCCAATATGCTAAAATGAAACGTTGCACTCTCTCTCCTCCAAGGAAGGTGCTAGGCAGGAATTGTCTTGCTGGTCCTCACTTGCCCTGGCAGTCATTGCAGATAAACAGCAAGACTCGGTCTCTGCTCTTTCCTACCCTTCCAAACAGACACTGTGCTTTTTCTCAATCTCGCACTCCAAAAAGCAAAATGAAACGTTGCACTCTCTCTCCTCCAAGGAAATGCTAGGCAGGAATTGTCTTGCTGGTCCTCACTTGCCCTGGCAGTCATTGCAGATAAACAGCAAGACTGGGGCTCTGCTCTTTCCTAGCCTTGCAAACAGCCAAAGCAGTTTGTCTCCCTCGTGAGCGCCAAAATGCTAAAATGAAACGTTGCACTCTCTCTCCTCCAAGGAAGGTGCTAGGCAGGAATTGTCTTGCTGGTCCTCACTTGCCCTGGCAGTCATTGCAGATAAACAGCAAGACTGGGGCTCTGCTCTTTCCTAGCCTTGCAAACAGCCAAAGCAGTTTGTCTCCCTCGTGAGCGCCAAAATGCTAAAATGAAACGTTGCACTCTCTCTCCTCCAAGGAAGGTGCTAGGCAGGAATTGTCTTGCTGGTCCTCACTTGCCCTGGCAGTCATTGCAGATAAGCAGCAAGACTGGGGCTCTGCTCTTTCATAGCCTTGCAAACAGCAAAAGAAGTTTGTCTCCCTCGTGAGCGCCAAAATGCTAAAATGAAACGTTGCACTCTCTCTCCTCCAAGGAAGGTGCTAGGCAGGAATTGTCTTGCTGGTCCTCACTTGCCCTGGCAGTCATTGCAGATAAGCAGCAAGACTGGGGCTCTGCTCTTTCCTAGCCTTGCAAACAGGAAAAGAAGTTCGTCTTGCTTGTAACCGCCAATATGCTAAAATGAAACGTTGCACTCTCTCTCCTCCAAGGAAGGTGCTAGGCAGGAATTGTCTTGCTGGTCCTCACTTGCCCTGGCAGTCATTGCAGATAAACAGCAAGACTGGGGCTCTGCTCTTTCCTAGCCTTGCAAACAGTAAAAGAAGTTCGTCTCCCTCGTCAGCGCCAAAATGCTAAAATGAAACGTTGCACTCTCTCTCCTCCAAGGAAGGTGCTAGGCAGGAATTGTCTTGCTGGTCCTCACTTGCCCTGGCAGTCATTGCAGATAAACAGCAAGACTGGGGCTCTGCTCTTTCCTAGCCTTGCAAACAGCCAAAGCAGTTTGTCTCCCTCGTGAGCGCCAAAATGCTAAAATGAAACGTTGCACTCTCTCTCCTCCAAGGAAGGTGCTAGGCCGGAATTGTCTTGCTGGTCCTCACTTGCCCTGGCAGTCATTGCAGATAAACAGCAAGACTGGGGCTCTGCTCTTTCCTAGCCTTGCAAACAGTAAAAGAAGTTCGTCTCCCTCGTGAGCGCCAAAATGCTAAAATGAAACGTTGCACTCTCTCTCCTCCAAGGAAGGTGCTAGGCAGGAATTGTCTTGCTGGTCCTCACTTGCCCTGGCAGTCATTGCAGATAAACAGCAAGACTGGGGCTCTGCTCTTTCCTAGCCTTGCAAACAGCCAAAGCAGTTTGTCTCCCTCGTGAGCGCCAAAATGCTAAAATGAAACGTTGCACTCTCTCTCCTCCAAGGAAGGTGCTAGGCCGGAATTGTCTTGCTGGTCCTCACTTGCCCTGGCAGTCATTGCAGATAAACAGCAAGACTGGGGCTCTGCTCTTTCCTAGCCTTCCAAACAGCCAAAGCAGTTTGTCTCCCTCGTGAGCGCCAAAATGCTAAAATGAAACGTTGCACTCTCTCTCCTCCAAGGAAGGTGCTAGGCAGGAATTGTCTTGCTGGTCCTCACTTGCCCTGGCAGTCATTGCAGATAAACAGCAAGACTGGGGCTCTGCTCTTTCCTAGCCTTGCAAACAGCCAAAGCAGTTTGTCTCCCTCGTGAGCGCCAAAATGCTAAAATGAAACGTTGCACTCTCTCTCCTCCAAGGAAGGTGCTAGGCAGGAATTGTCTTGCTGGTCCTCACTTGCCCTGGCAGTCATTACAGATAAGCAGCAAGACTGGGGCTCTGCTCTTTCCTAGCCTTGCAAACAGCAAAAGAAGTTCGTCTTGCTTGTAACCGCCAATATGCTAAAATGAAACGTTGCACTCTCTCTCCTCCAAGGAAGGTGCTAGGCAGGAATTGTCTTGCTGGTCCTCACTTGCCCTGGCAGTCATTGCAGATAAACAGCAAGACTCGGTCTCTGCTCTTTCCTACCCTTCCAAACAGACACTGTGCTTTTTCTCAATCTCGCACTCCAAAAAGCAAAATGAAACGTTGCACTCTCTCTCCTCCAAGGAAATGCTAGGCAGGAATTGTCTTGCTGGTCCTCACTTGCCCTGGCAGTCATTGCAGATAAACAGCAAGACTGGGGCTCTGCTCTTTCCTAGCCTTGCAAACAGCCAAAGCAGTTTGTCTCCCTCGTGAGCGCCAAAATGCTAAAATGAAACGTTGCACTCTCTCTCCTCCAAGGAAGGTGCTAGGCAGGAATTGTCTTGCTGGTCCTCACTTGCCCTGGCAGTCATTGCAGATAAGCAGCAAGACTGGGGCTCTGCTCTTTCCTAGCCTTGCAAACAGCAAAAGAAGTTCGTCTTGCTTGTAACCGCCAATATGCTAAAATGAAACGTTGCACTCTCTCTCCTCCAAGGAAGGTGCTAGGCAGGAATTGTCTTGCTGGTCCTCACTTGCCCTGGCAGTCATTGCAGATAAACAGCAAGACTCGGTCTCTGCTCTTTCCTACCCTTCCAAACAGACACTGTGCTTTTTCTCAATCTCGCACTCCAAAAAGCAAAATGAAACGTTGCACTCTCTCTCCTCCAAGGAAGGTGCTAGGCAGGAATTGTCTTGCTGGTCCTCACTTGCCCTGGCAGTCATTGCAGATAAACAGCAAGACTGGGGCTCTGCTCTTTCCTAGCCTTGCAAACAGCCAAAGCAGTTTGTCTCCCTCGTGAGCGCCAAAATGCTAAAATGAAACGTTGCACTCTCTCTCCTCCAAGGAAGGTGCTAGGCAGGAATTGTCTTGCTGGTCCTCACTTGCCCTGGCAGTCATTGCAGATAAACAGCAAGACTCGGTCTCTGCTCTTTCCTACCCTTGCAAACAGACACTGTGCTTTTTCTCAATCTCGCACTCCAAAAAGCAAAATGAAACGTTGCACTCTCTCTCCTCCAAGGAAGGTGCTAGGCAGGAATTGTCTTGCTGGTCCTCACTTGCCCTGGCAGTCATTGCAGATAAACAGCAAGACTGGGGCTCTGCTCTTTCCTAGCCTTGCAAACAGCCAAAGCAGTTTGTCTCCCTCGTGAGCGCCAAAATGCTAAAATGAAATGTTGCACTCTCTCTCCTCCAAGGAAGGTGCTAGGCAGGAATTGTCTTGCTGGTCCTCACTTGCCCTGGCAGTCATTGCAGATAAACAGCAAGACTCGGTCTCTGCTCTTTCCTACCCTTGCAAACAGACACTGTGCTTTTTCTCAATCTCGCACTCCAAAAAGCAAAATGAAACGTTGCACTCTCTCTCCTCCAAGGAAGGTGCTAGGCAGGAATTGTCTTGCTGGTCCTCACTTGCCCTGGCAGTCATTGCAGATAAACAGCAAGACTGGGGCTCTGCTCTTTCCTAGCCTTGCAAACAGCCAAAGCAGTTTGTCTCCCTCGTGAGCGCCAAAATGCTAAAATGAAACGTTGCACTCTCTCTCCTCCAAGGAAGGTGCTAGGCCGGAATTGTCTTGCTGGTCCTCACTTGCCCTGGCAGTCATTGCAGATAAGCAGCAAGACTGGGGCTCTGCTCTTTCCTAGCCTTGCAAACAGGAAAAGAAGTTCGTCTTGCTTGTAACCGCCAATATGCTAAAATGAAACGTTGCACTCTCTCTCCTCCAAGGAAGGTGCTAGGCAGGAATTGTCTTGCTGGTCCTCACTTGCCCTGGCAGTCATTGCAGATAAACAGCAAGACTGGGGCTCTGCTCTTTCCTAGCCTTGCAAACAGTAAAAGAAGTTCGTCTCCCTCGTGAGCGCCAAAATGCTAAAATGAAACGTTGCACTCTCTCTCCTCCAAGGAAGGTGCTAGGCAGGAATTGTCTTGCTGGTCCTCACTTGCCCTGGCAGTCATTGCAGATAAACAGCAAGACTGGGGCTCTGCTCTTTCCTAGCCTTGCAAACAGCCAAAGCAGTTTGTCTCCCTCGTGAGCGCCAAAATGCTAAAATGAAACGTTGCACTCTCTCTCCTCCAAGGAAGGTGCTAGGCCGGAATTGTCTTGCTGGTCCTCACTTGCCCTGGCAGTCATTGCAGATAAACAGCAAGACTGGGGCTCTGCTCTTTCCTAGCCTTGCAAACAGTAAAAGAAGTTCGTCTCCCTCGTGAGCGCCAAAATGCTAAAATGAAACGTTGCACTCTCTCTCCTCCAAGGAAGGTGCTAGGCAGGAATTGTCTTGCTGGTCCTCACTTGCCCTGGCAGTCATTGCAGATAAACAGCAAGACTGGGGCTCTGCTCTTTCCTAGCCTTGCAAACAGCCAAAGCAGTTTGTCTCCCTCGTGAGCGCCAAAATGCTAAAATGAAACGTTGCACTCTCTCTCCTCCAAGGAAGGTGCTAGGCCGGAATTGTCTTGCTGGTCCTCACTTGCCCTGGCAGTCATTGCAGATAAACAGCAAGACTGGGGCTCTGCTCTTTCCTAGCCTTCCAAACAGCCAAAGCAGTTTGTCTCCCTCGTGAGCGCCAAAATGCTAAAATGAAACGTTGCACTCTCTCTCCTCCAAGGAAGGTGCTAGGCAGGAATTGTCTTGCTGGTCCTCACTTGCCCTGGCAGTCATGGCAGGTAAACAGCAAGACTGGGGCTCTGCTCTTTCCTAGCCTTGCAAACAGCCAAAGCAGTTTGTCTCCCTCGTGAGCGCCAAAATGCTAAAATGAAACGTTGCACTCTCTCTCCTCCAAGGAAGGTGCTAGGCAGGAATTGTCTTGCTGGTCCTCACTTGCCCTGGCAGTCATTACAGATAAGCAGCAAGACTGGGGCTCTGCTCTTTCCTAGCCTTGCAAACAGCAAAAGAAGTTCGTCTTGCTTGTAACCGCCAATATGCTAAAATGAAACGTTGCACTCTCTCTCCTCCAAGGAAGGTGCTAGGCAGGAATTGTCTTGCTGGTCCTCACTTGCCCTGGCAGTCATTGCAGATAAACAGCAAGACTCGGTCTCTGCTCTTTCCTACCCTTCCAAACAGACACTGTGCTTTTTCTCAATCTCGCACTCCAAAAAGCAAAATGAAACGTTGCACTCTCTCTCCTCCAAGGAAATGCTAGGCAGGAATTGTCTTGCTGGTCCTCACTTGCCCTGGCAGTCATTGCAGATAAACAGCAAGACTGGGGCTCTGCTCTTTCCTAGCCTTGCAAACAGCCAAAGCAGTTTGTCTCCCTCGTGAGCGCCAAAATGCTAAAATGAAACGTTGCACTCTCTCTCCTCCAAGGAAGGTGCTAGGCAGGAATTGTCTTGCTGGTCCTCACTTGCCCTGGCAGTCATTGCAGATAAGCAGCAAGACTGGGGCTCTGCTCTTTCCTAGCCTTGCAAACAGCAAAAGAAGTTCGTCTTGCTTGTAACCGCCAATATGCTAAAATGAAACGTTGCACTCTCTCTCCTCCAAGGAAGGTGCTAGGCAGGAATTGTCTTGCTGGTCCTCACTTGCCCTGGCAGTCATTGCAGATAAACAGCAAGACTCGGTCTCTGCTCTTTCCTACCCTTCCAAACAGACACTGTGCTTTTTCTCAATCTCGCACTCCAAAAAGCAAAATGAAACGTTGCACTCTCTCTCCTCCAAGGAAGGTGCTAGGCAGGAATTGTCTTGCTGGTCCTCACTTGCCCTGGCAGTCATTGCAGATAAACAGCAAGACTGGGGCTCTGCTCTTTCCTAGCCTTGCAAACAGCCAAAGCAGTTTGTCTCCCTCGTGAGCGCCAAAATGCTAAAATGAAACGTTGCACTCTCTCTCCTCCAAGGAAGGTGCTAGGCAGGAATTGTCTTGCTGGTCCTCACTTGCCCTGGCAGTCATTGCAGATAAACAGCAAGACTCGGTCTCTGCTCTTTCCTACCCTTGCAAACAGACACTGTGCTTTTTCTCAATCTCGCACTCCAAAAAGCAAAATGAAACGTTGCACTCTCTCTCCTCCAAGGAAGGTGCTAGGCAGGAATTGTCTTGCTGGTCCTCACTTGCCCTGGCAGTCATTGCAGATAAACAGCAAGACTGGGGCTCTGCTCTTTCCTAGCCTTGCAAACAGCCAAAGCAGTTTGTCTCCCTCGTGAGCGCCAAAATGCTAAAATGAAATGTTGCACTCTCTCTCCTCCAAGGAAGGTGCTAGGCAGGAATTGTCTTGCTGGTCCTCACTTGCCCTGGCAGTCATTGCAGATAAACAGCAAGACTCGGTCTCTGCTCTTTCCTACCCTTGCAAACAGACACTGTGCTTTTTCTCAATCTCGCACTCCAAAAAGCAAAATGAAACGTTGCACTCTCTCTCCTCCAAGGAAGGTGCTAGGCAGGAATTGTCTTGCTGGTCCTCACTTGCCCTGGCAGTCATTGCAGATAAACAGCAAGACTGGGGCTCTGCTCTTTCCTAGCCTTGCAAACAGCCAAAGCAGTTTGTCTCCCTCGTGAGCGCCAAAATGCTAAAATGAAACGTTGCACTCTCTCTCCTCCAAGGAAGGTGCTAGGCAGGAATTGTCTTGCTGGTCCTCACTTGCCCTGGCAGTCATTGCAGATAAACAGCAAGACTGGGGCTCTGCTCTTTCCTAGCCTTGCAAACAGCCAAAGCAGTTTGTCTCCCTCGTGAGCGCCAAAATGCTAAAATGAAACGTTGCACTCTCTCTCCTCCAAGGAAGGTGCTAGGCAGGAATTGTCTTGCTGGTCCTCACTTGCCCTGGCAGTCATTGCAGATAAACAGCAAGACTGGGGCTCTGCTCTTTCCTAGCCTTGCAAACAGCAAAAGAAGTTCGTCTTGCTTGTAACCGCCAATATGCTAAAATGAAACGTTGCACTCTCTCTCCTCCAAGGAAGGTGCTAGGCAGGAATTGTCTTGCTGGTCCTCACTTGCCCTGGCAGTCATTGCAGATAAACAGCAAGACTCGGTCTCTGCTCTTTCCTACCCTTCCAAACAGACACTGTGCTTTTTCTCAATCTCGCACTCCAAAAAGCAAAATGAAACGTTGCACTCCCTCTCCTCCAAGGAAGGTGCTAGGCAGGAATTGTCTTGCTGGTCCTCACTTGCCCTGGCAGTCATTGCAGATAAACAGCAAGACTCGGTCTCTGCTCTTTCCTACCCTTCCAAACAGACACTGTGCTTTTTCTCAATCTCGCACTCCAAAAAGCAAAATGAAACGTTGCACTCTCTCTCCTCCAAGGAAGGTGCTGGACAGGAATTGTCTTGCTGGTCCTCACTTGCCCTGGCAGTCATTGCAGATAAACAGCAAGACTGGGGCTCTGCTCTTTCCTAGCCTTGCAAACAGCCAAAGCAGTTTGTCTCCCTCGTGAGCGCCAAAATGCTAAAATGAAACGTTGCACTCTCTCTCCTCCAAGGAAGGTGCTAGGCAGGAATTGTCTTGCTGGTCCTCACTTGCCCTGGCAGTCATTGCAGATAAGCAGCAAGACTGGGGCTCTGCTCTTTCCTAGCCTTGCAAACAGCAAAAGAAGTTCGTCTTGCTTGTAACCGCCAATATGCTAAAATGAAACGTTGCACTCTCTCTCCTCCAAGGAAGGTGCTAGGCAGGAATTGTCTTGCTGGTCCTCACTTGCCCTGGCAGTCATTGCAGATAAACAGCAAGACTCGGTCTCTGCTCTTTCCTACCCTTCCAAACAGACACTGTGCTTTTTCTCAATCTCGCACTCCAAAAAGCAAAATGAAACGTTGCACTCTCTCTCCTCCAAGGAAGGTGCTAGGCAGGAATTGTCTTGCTGATCCTCACTTGCCCTGGCAGTCATTGCAGATAAACAGCAAGACTGGGGCTCTGCTCTTTCCTAGCCTTGCAAACAGCCAAAGCAGTTTGTCTCCCTCGTGAGCGCCAAAATGCTAAAATGAAATGTTGCACTCTCTCTCCTCCAAGGAAGGTGCTAGGCAGGAATTGTCTTGCTGGTCCTCACTTGCCCTGGCAGTCATTGCAGATAAACAGCAAGACTCGGTCTCTGCTCTTTCCTACCCTTCCAAACAGACACTGTGCTTTTTCTCAATCTCGCACTCCAAAAAGCAAAATGAAACGTTGCACTCTCTCTCCTCCAAGGAAGGTGCTAGGCAGGAATTGTCTTGCTGGTCCTCACTTGCCCTGGCAGTCATTGCAGATAAACAGCAAGACTGGGGCTCTGCTCTTTCCTAGCCTTGCAAACAGCCAAAGCAGTTTGTCTCCCTCGTGAGCGCCAAAATGCTAAAATGAAACGTTGCACTCTCTCTCCTCCAAGGAAGGTGCTAGGCAGGAATTGTCTTGCTGGTCCTCACTTGCCCTGGAAGTCATTGCAGATAAACAGCAAGACTGGGGCTCTGCTCTATCCTAGCCTTGCAAACAGCAAAAGCAGTTTGTCTCCCTTGTGAGCGCCAAAATGCTAAAATGAAACGTTGCACTCTCTCTCCTCCAAGGAAGGTGCTAGGCAGGAATTGTCTTGCTGGTCCTCACTTGCCCTGGCAGTCATTTCAGATAAGCAGCAAGACTGGGGCTCTGCTATTTCATAGCCTTGCAAACAGCAAAAGCAGTTTTATGTCCCTCGTGAGCGCCAAAATGCTAAAATGAAACTTTGCACTCTCTCTCCTCCAAGGAAGGTGCTAGTCAGGAATTGTCTTGCTGGTCCTCACTTGCCCTGGCAGTCATTGCAGATAAAGAGCAAGACTGGGGCTCTGCTCTTTCCTACCCTTGCAAACAGACACTGTGCTTTTTCTAAATCTCGCACTCCAAAAAGCAAAATGAAACGTTGCACTCTCTCTCCTCCAAGGAAGGTGCTAGGCAGGAATTGTCTTGCTGGTCCTCACTTGCCCTGGCAGTCATTGCAGATAAACAGCAAGACTGGGGCTCTGCTCTTTCCTAGCCTTGCAAACAGCCAAAGCAGTTTGTCTCCCTCGTGAGCGCCAAAATGCTAAAATGAAACGTTGCACTCTCTCTCCTCCAAGGAAGGTGCTAGGCCGGAATTGTCTTGCTGGTCCTCACTTGCCCTGGCAGTCATTGCAGATAAACAGCAAGACTGGGGCTCTGCTCTTTCCTAGCCTTGCAAACAGCCAAAGCAGTTTGTCTCCCTCGTCAGCGCCAAAATGCTAAAATGAAACGTTGCACTCTCTCTCCTCCAAGGAAGGTGCTAGGCAGGAATTGTCTTGCTGGTCCTCACTTGCCCTGGCAGTCATTGCAGATAAACAGCAAGACTGGGGCTCTGCTCTTTCCTAGCCTTGCAAACAGCAAAAGAAGTTCGTCTTGCTTGTAACCGCCAATATGCTAAAATGAAACGTTGCACTCTCTCTCCTCCAAGGAAGGTGCTAGGCAGGAATTGTCTTGCTGGTCCTCACTTGCCCTGGCAGTCATTGCAGATAAACAGCAAGACTCGGTCTCTGCTCTTTCCTACCCTTCCAAACAGACACTGTGCTTTTTCTCAATCTCGCACTCCAAAAAGCAAAATGAAACGTTGCACTCTCTCTCCTCCAAGGAAGGTGCTAGGCAGGAATTGTCTTGCTGGTCCTCACTTGCCCTGGCAGTCATTGCAGATAAAGAGCAAGACTGGGGCTCTGCTCTTTCCTAGCCTTCCAAACAGCCAAAGCAGTTTGTCTCCCTCGTGAGCGCCAAAATGCTAAAATGAAACGTTGCACTCTCTCTCCTCCAAGGAAGGTGCTAGGCAGGAATTGTCTTGCTGGTCCTCACTTGCCCTGGCAGTCATTGCAGATAAGCAGCAAGACTGAGGCTCTGCTCTTTCCTAGCCTTGCAAACAGCAAAAGAAGTTCGTCTTGCTTGTAACCGCCAATATGCTAAAATGAAACGTTGCACTCTCTCTCCTCCAAGGAAGGTGCTAGGCAGGAATTGTCTTGCTGGTCCTCACTTGCCCTGGCAGTCATTGCAGATAAACAGCAAGACTCGGTCTCTGCTCTTTCCTACCCTTCCAAACAGACACTGTGCTTTTTCTCAATCTCGCACTCCAAAAAGCAAAATGAAACGTTGCACTCTCTCTCCTCCAAGGAAGGTGCTAGGCAGGAATTGTCTTGCTGGTCCTCACTTGCCCTGGCAGTCATTGCAGATAAACAGCAAGACTCGGTCTCTGCTCTTTCCTACCCTTCCAAACAGACACTGTGCTTTTTCTCAATCTCGCACTCCAAAAAGCAAAATGAAACGTTGCACTCTCTCTCCTCCAAGGAAGGTGCTAGGCAGGAATTGTCTTGCTGGTCCTCACTTGCCCTGGCAGTCATTGCAGATAAACAGCAAGACTGGGGCTCTGCTCTTTCCTAGCCTTCCAAACAGCCAAAGCAGTTTGTCTCCCTCGTGAGCGCCAAAATGCTAAAATGAAACGTTGCACTCTCTCTCCTCCAAGGAAGGTGCTAGGCAGGAATTGTCTTGCTGGTCCTCACTTGCCCTGGCAGTCATTGCAGATAAACAGCAAGACTCGGTCTCTGCTCTTTCCTACCCTTGCAAACAGACACTGTGCTTTCTCTCAATCTCGCACTCCAAAAAGCAAAATGAAACGTTGCACTCTCTCTCCTCCAAGGAAGGTGCTAGGCAGGAATTGTCTTGCTGGTCCTCACTTGCCCTGGCAGTCATTGCAGATAAGCAGCAAGACTGGGGCTCTGCTCTTTCCTAGCCTTGCAAACAGCCAAAGCAGTTTGTCTCCCTCGTGAGCGCCAAAATGCTAAAATGAAACGTTGCACTCTCTCTCCTCCAAGGAAGGTGCTAGGCAGGAATTGTCTTGCTGGTCCTCACTTGCCCTGGCAGTCATTGCAGATAAGCAGCAAGACTGAGGCTCTGCTCTTTCCTAGCCTTGCAAACAGCAAAAGAAGTTCGTCTTGCTTGTAACCGCCAATATGCTAAAATGAAACGTTGCACTCTCTCTCCTCCAAGGAAGGTGCTAGGCAGGAATTGTCTTGCTGGTCCTCACTTGCCCTGGCAGTCATTGCAGATAAACAGCAAGACTCGGTCTCTGCTCTTTCCTACCCTTCCAAACAGACACTGTGCTTTTTCTCAATCTCGCACTCCAAAAAGCAAAATGAAACGTTGCACTCTCTCTCCTCCAAGGAAGGTGCTAGGCAGGAATTGTCTTGCTGGTCCTCACTTGCCCTGGCAGTCATTACAGATAAGCAGCAAGACTGGGGCTCTGCTCTTTCATAGCCTTGCAAACAGCAAAAGAAGTTTGTCTCCCTCGTGAGCGCCAAAATGCTAAAATGAAACGTTGCACTCTCTCTCCTCCAAGGAAGGTGCTAGGCAGGAATTGTCTTGCTGGTCCTCACTTGCCCTGGCAGTCATTGCAGATAAGCAGCAAGACTGGGGCTCTGCTCTTTCCTAGCCTTGCAAACAGGAAAAGAAGTTCGTCTTGCTTGTAACCGCCAATATGCTAAAATGAAACTTTGCACTCTCTCTCCTCCAAGGAAGGTGCTAGGCAGGAATTGTCTTGCTGGTCCTCACTTGCCCTGGCAGTCATTGCAGATAAAGAGCAAGACTGGGGCTCTGCTCTTTCCTAGCCTTGCAAACAGCAAAAGAAGTTCGTCTTGCTTGTAACCGCCAATATGCTAAAATGAAACGTTGCACTCTCTCTCCTCCAAGGAAGGTGCTAGGCAGGAATTGTCTTGCTGGTCCTCACTTGCCCTGGCAGTCATTGCAGATAAACAGCAAGACTCGGTCTCTGCTCTTTCCTACCCTTCCAAACAGACACTGTGCTTTTTCTCAATCTCGCACTCCAAAAAGCAAAATGAAACGTTGCACTCTCTCTCCTCCAAGGAAGGTGCTAGGCAGGAATTGTCTTGCTGGTCCTCACTTGCCCTGGCAGTCATTGCAGATAAACAGCAAGACTGGGGCTCTGCTCTTTCCTAGCCTTGCAAACAGCCAAAGCAGTTTGTCTCCCTCGTGAGCGCCAAAATGCTAAAATGAAACGTTGCACTCTCTCTCCTCCAAGGAAGGTGCTATGCAGGAATTGTCTTGCTGGTCCTCACTTGCCCTGGCAGTCATTGCAGATAAACAGCAAGACTCGGTCTCTGCTCTTTCCTACCCTTGCAAACAGACACTGTGCTTTTTCTCAATCTCGCACTCCAAAAAGCAAAATGAAACGTTGCACTCTCTCTCCTCCAAGGAAGGTGCTAGGCAGGAATTGTCTTGCTGGTCCTCACTTGCCCTGGCAGTCATTGCAGATAAACAGCAAGACTGGGGCTCTGCTCTTTCCTAGCCTTGCAAACAGCCAAAGCAGTTTGTCTCCCTCGTGAGCGCCAAAATGCTAAAATGAAACGCTGCACTCTCTCTCCTCCAAGGAAGGTGCTAGGCAGGAATTGTCTTGCTGGTCCTCACTTGCCCTGGCAGTCACTGCAGATAAACAGCAAGACTGGGGCTCTACTCTCTCCTAGCCTTGCAAACAGCAAAAGCAGTTTGTCTCCATTGTGAGCGCCAAAATGCTAAAATGAAACGTTGCACTCTCTCTCCTCCAAGGAAGGTGCTAGGCAGGAATTGTCTTGCTGGTCCTCACTTACCCTGGCAGTCATTGCAGATAAGCAGCAAGACTGGAGCTCTGCTCTTTCCTAGCCTTGCAAACAGGAAAAGAAGTTCGTCTTGCTTGTAACCGCCAATATGCTAAAATGAAACGTTGCACTCTCTCTCCTCCAAGGAAGGTGCTAGGCAGGAATTGTCTTGCTGGTCCTCACTTGCCCTGGCAGTCATTGCAGACAAACAGCAAGACTCGGTCTCTGCTCTTTCCTACCCTTGCAAACAGACACTGTGCTTTTTCTCAATCTCGCACTCCAAAAAGCAAAATGAAACGTTGCACTCTCTCTCCTCCAAGGAAGGTGCTAGGCAGGAATTGTCTTGCTGGTCCTCACTTGCCCTGGCAGTCATTGCAGATAAACAGCAAGACTGGGGCTCTGCTCTTTCCTAGCCTTCCAAACAGCCAAAGCAGTTTGTCTCCCTCGTGAGCGCCAAAATGCTAAAATGAAACGTTGCACTCTCTCTCCTCCAAGGAAGGTGCTAGGCAGGAATTGTCTTGCTGGTCCTCACTTGCCCTGGCAGTCACTGCAGATAAACAGCAAGACTCGGTCTCTGCTCTTTCCTACCCTTGCAAACAGACACTGTGCTTTTTCTCAATCTCGCACTCCAAAAAGCAAAATGAAACGTTGCACTCTCTCTCCTCCAAGGAAGGTGCTAGGCAGGAATTGTCTTGCTGGTCCTCACTTGCCCTGGCAGTCATTGCAGATAAACAGCAAGACTGGGGCTCTGCTCTTTCCTAGCCTTGCAAACAGCCAAAGCAGTTTGTCTCCCTCGTGAGCGCCAAAATGCTAAAATGAAACGTTGCACTCTCTCTCCTCCAAGGAAGGTGCTAGGCAGGAATTGTCTTGCTGGTCCTCACTTGCCCTGGCAGTCATTGCAGATAAACAGCAAGACTCGGTCTCTGCTCTTTCCTACCCTTGCAAACAGACACTGTGCTTTTTCTCAATCTCGCACTCCAAAAAGCAAAATGAAACGTTGCACTCTCTCTCCTCCAAGGAAGGTGCTAGGCAGGAATTGTCTTGCTGGTCCTCACTTGCCCTGGCAGTCATTGCATATAAACAGCAAGACTGGGGCTCTGCTCTTTCCTAGCCTTGCAAACAGCCAAAGCAGTTTGTCTCCCTCGTGAGCGCCAAAATGCTAAAATGAAACGTTGCACTCTCTCTCCTCCAAGGAAGGTGCTAGGCAGGAATTGTCTTGCTGGTCCTCACTTGCCCTGGCAGTCATTGCAGATAAACAGCAAGACTGGGACTCTGCTCTATCCTAGCCTTGCAAACAGCAAAAGCAGTTTGTCTCCCTTGTGAGCGCCAAAATGCTAAAATGAAACGTTGCACTCTCTCTCCTCCAAGGAAGGTGCTAGGCAGGAATTGTCTTGCTGGTCCTCACTTGCCCTGGCAGTCATTGCAGATAAGCAGCAAGACTGGGGCTCTGCTCTTTCATAGCCTTGCAAACAGGAAAAGAAGTTCGTCTTGCTTGTAACCGCCAATATGCTAAAATGAAACGTTGCACTCTCTCTCCTCCAAGGAAGGTGCTAGGCAGGAATTGTCTTGCTGGTCCTCACTTGCCCTGGTAGTCATTGCAGATAAACAGCAAGACTGGGGCTCTGCTCTTTCCTAGCCTTGCAAACAGTAAAAGAAGTTCGTCTCCCTCGTGAGCGCCAAAATGCTAAAATGAAACGTTGCACTCTCTCTCCTCCAAGGAAATGCTAGGCAGGAATTGTCTTGCTGGTCCTCACTTGCCCTGGCAGTCATTGCAGATAAACAGCAAGACTGGGGCTCTGCTCTTTCCTAGCCTTGCAAACAGCCAAAGCAGTTTGTCTCCCTCGTGAGCGCCAAAACGCTAAAATGAAACGTTGCACTCTCTCTCCTCCAAGGAAGGTGCTAGGCAGGAATTGTCTTGCTGGTCCTCACTTGCCCTGGCAGTCATTGCAGATAAGCAGCAAGACTGGGGCTCTGCTCTTTCCTAGCCTTGCAAACAGCAAAAGAAGTTCGTCTTGCTTGTAACCGCCAATATGCTAAAATGAAACTTTGCACTCTCTCTCCTCCAAGGAAGGTGCTAGTCAGGAATTGTCTTGCTGGTCCTCACTTGCCCTGGCAGTCATTGCAGATAAAGAGCAAGACTGGGGCTCTGCTCTTTCCTACCCTTGCAAACAGACACTGTGCTTTTTCTCAATCTCGCACTCCAAAAAGCAAAATGAAACGTTGCACTCTCTCTCCTCCAAGGAAGGTGCTAGGCAGGAATTGTCTTGCTGGTCCTCACTTGCCCTGGCAGTCATTGCAGATAAAGAGCAAGACTGGGGCTCTGCTCTTTCCTAGCCTTGCAAACAGCCAAAGCAGTTTGTCTCCCTCGTGAGCGCCAAAATGCTAAAATGAAACGTTGCACTCTCTCTCCTCCAAGGAAGGTGCTAGGCCGGAATTGTCTTGCTGGTCCTCACTTGCCCTGGCAGTCATTGCAGATAAGCAGCAAGACTGGGGCTCTCCTCTTTCATAGCCTTGCAAACAGCAAAAGAAGTTTGTCTCCCTCGTGAGCGCCAAAATGCTAAAATGAAACGTTGCACTCTCTCTCCTCCAAGGAAGGTGCTAGGCAGGAATTGTCTTGCTGGTCCTCACTTGCCCTGGCAGTCATTGCAGATAAACAGCAAGACTCGGTCTCTGCTCTTTCCTACCCTTCCAAACAGACACTGTGCTTTTTCTCAATCTCGCACTCCAAAAAGCAAAATGAAACGTTGCACTCTCTCTCCTCCAAGGAAGGTGCTAGGCAGGAATTGTCTTGCTGGTCCTCACTTGCCCTGGCAGTCATTGCAGATAAACAGCAAGACTGGGGCTCTGCTCTTTCCTAGCCTTGCAAACAGCCAAAGCAGTTTGTCTCCCTCGTGAGCGCCAAAATGCTAAAATGAAACGTTGCACTCTCTCTCCTCCAAGGAAGGTGCTATGCAGGAATTGTCTTGCTGGTCCTCACTTGCCCTGGCAGTCATTGCAGATAAACAGCAAGACTCGGTCTCTGCTCTTTCCTACCCTTGCAAACAGACACTGTGCTTTTTCTCAATCTCGCACTCCAAAAAGCAAAATGAAACGTTGCACTCTCTCTCCTCCAAGGAAGGTGCTAGGCAGGAATTGTCTTGCTGGTCCTCACTTGCCCTGGCAGTCATTGCAGATAAACAGCAAGACTGGGGCTCTGCTCTTTCCTAGCCTTGCAAACAGCCAAAGCAGTTTGTCTCCCTCGTGAGCGCCAAAATGCTAAAATCAAACGTTGCACTCTCTCTCCTCCAAGGAAGGTGCGAGGCAGGAATTGTCTTGCTGGTCCTCACTTGCCCTGGCAGTCATTGCAGATAAACAGCAAGACTGGGGCTCTGCTCTATCCTAGCCTTGCAAACAGCAAAAGCAGTTTGTCTCCCTTGTGAGCGCCAAAATGCTAAAATGAAACGTTGCACTCTCTCTCCTCCAAGGAAGGTGCTAGGCAGGAATTGTCTTGCTGGTCCTCACTTGCCCTGGCAGTCATTGCAGATAAGCAGCAAGACTGGGGCTCTGCTCTTTCATAGCCTTGCAAACAGCAAAAGAAGTTTGTCTCCCTCGTGAGCGCCAAAATGCTAAAATGAAACGTTGCACTCTCTCTCCTCCAAGGAAGGTGCTAGGCAGGAATTGTCTTGCTGGTCCTCACTTGCCCTGGCAGTCATTGCAGATAAGCAGCAAGACTGGGGCTCTGCTCTTTCCTAGCCTTGCAAACAGGAAAAGAAGTTCGTCTTGCTTGTAACCGCCAATATGCTAAAATGAAACGTTGCACTCTCTCTCCTCCAAGGAAGGTGCTAGGCAGGAATTGTCTTGCTGGTCCTCACTTGCCCTGGCAGTCATTGCAGATAAACAGCAAGACGGGGCTCTGCTCTTTCCTAGCCTTGCAAACAGCAAAAGAAGTTCGTCTTGCTTGTAACAGCCAATATGCTGAAATGAAACTTTGCACTCTCTCTCCTCCAAGGAAGGTGCTAGGCAGGAATTGTCTTGCTGGTCCTCACTTGCCCTGGCAGTCATTGCAGATAAAGAGCAAGACTGGGGCTCTGCTCTTTCCTAGCCTTCCAAACAGCCAAAGCAGTTTGTCTCCCTCGTGAGCGCCAAAATGCTAAAATGAAACGTTGCACTCTCTCTCCTCCAAGGAAGGTGCTAGGCAGGAATTGTCTTGCTGGTCCTCACTTGCCCTGGCAGTCATTGCAGATAAACAGCAAGACTCGGTCTCTGCTCTTTCCTACCCTTGCAAACAGACACTGTGCTTTTTCTCAATCTCGCACTCCAAAAAGCAAAATGAAACGTTGCACTCTCTCTCCTCCAAGGAAGGTGCTAGGCAGGAATTGTCTTGCTGGTCCTCACTTGCCCTGGCAGTCATTGCAGATAAACAGCAAGACTGGGGCTCTGCTCTTTCCTAGCCTTCCAAACAGCCAAAGCAGTTTGTCTCCCTCGTGAGCGCCAAAATGCTAAAATGAAACGTTGCACTCTCTCTCCTCCAAGGAAGGTGCTAGGCAGGAATTGTCTTGCTGGTCCTCACTTGCCCTGGCAGTCATTGCAGATAAACAGCAAGACTGGGGCTCTGCTCTATCCTAGCCTTGCAAACAGCAAAAGCAGTTTGTCTCCCTTGTGAGCGCCAAAATGCTAAAATGAAACGTTGCACTCTCTCTCCTCCAAGGAAGGTGCTAGGCAGGAATTGTCTTGCTGGTCCTCACTTGCCCTGGCAGTCATTGCAGATAAGCAGCAAGACTGGGGCTCTGCTCTTTCCTAGCCTTGCAAACAGGAAAAGAAGTTCGTCTTGCTTGTAACCGCCAATATGCTAAAATGAAACGTTGCACTCTCTCTCCTCCAAGGAAGGTGCTAGGCAGGAATTGTCTTGCTGGTCCTCACTTGCCCTGGCAGTCATTGCAGATAAACAGCAAGACTGGGGCTCTGCTCTTTCCTAGCCTTGCAAACAGTAAAAGAAGTTCGTCTCCCTCGTGAGCGCCAAAATGCTAAAATGAAACGTTGCACTCTCTCTCCTCCAAGGAAATGCTAGGCAGGAATTGTCTTGCTGGTCCTCACTTGCCCTGGCAGTCATTGCAGATAAACAGCAAGACTGGGGCTCTGCTCTTTCCTAGCCTTGCAACAGCCAAAGCAGTTTGTCTCCCTCGTGAGCGCCAAAACGCTAAAATGAAACGTTGCACTCTCTCTCCTCCAAGGAAGGTGCTAGGCAGGAATTGTCTTGCTGGTCCTCACTTGCCCTGGCAGTCATTGCAGATAAGCAGCAAGACTGGGGCTCTGCTCTTTCCTAGCCTTGCAAACAGCAAAAGAAGTTCGTCTTGCTTGTAACCGCCAATATGCTAAAATGAAACGTTGCACTCTCTCTCCTCCAAGGAAGGTGCTAGGCAGGAATTGTCTTGCTGGTCCTCACTTGCCCTGGCAGTCATTGCAGATAAACAGCAAGACTCGGTCTCTGCTCTTTCCTACCCTTCCAAACAGACACTGTGCTTTTTCTCAATCTCGCACTCCAAAAAGCAAAATGAAACGTTGCACTCTCTCTCCTCCAAGGAAGGTGCTAGGCAGGAATTGTCTTGCTGGTCCTCACTTGCCCTGGCAGTCATTGCAGATAAACAGCAAGACTGGGGCTCTGCTCTTTCCTAGCCTTGCAAACAGCCAAAGCAGTTTGTCTCCCTCGTGAGCGCCAAAATGCTAAAATGAAACGTTGCACTCTCTCTCCTCCAAGGAAGGTGCTAGGCAGGAATTGTCTTGCTGGTCCTCACTTGCCCTGGCAGTCATTGCAGATAAGCAGCAAGACTGGGGCTCTGCTCTTTCATAGCCTTGCAAACAGCAAAAGAAGTTTGTCTCCCTCGTGAGCGCCAAAATGCTAAAATGAAACGTTGCACTCTCTCTCCTCCAAGGAAGGTGCTAGGCAGGAATTGTCTTGCTGGTCCTCACTTGCCCTGGCAGTCATTGCAGATAAGCAGCAAGACTGGGGCTCTGCTCTTTCCTAGCCTTGCAAACAGGAAAAGAAGTTCGTCTTGCTTGTAACCGCCAATATGCTAAAATGAAACGTTGCACTCTCTCTCCTCCAAGGAAGGTGCTAGGCAGGAATTGTCTTGCTGGTCCTCACTTGCCCTGGCAGTCATTGCAGATAAACAGCAAGACTGGGGCTCTGCTCTTTCCTAGCCTTGCAAACAGCAAAAGAAGTTCGTCTTGCTTGTAACCGCCAATATGCTAAAATGAAACGTTGCACTCTCTCTCCTCCAAGGAAGGTGCTAGGCAGGAATTGTCTTGCTGGTCCTCACTTGCCCTGGCAGTCATTGCAGATAAACAGCAAGACTCGGTCTCTGCTCTTTCCTACCCTTCCAAACAGACACTGTGCTTTTTCTCAATCTCGCACTCCAAAAAGCAAAATGAAACGTTGCACTCTCTCTCCTCCAAGGAAGGTGCTAGGCAGGAATTGTCTTGCTGGTCCTCACTTGCCCTGGCAGTCATTGCAGATAAACAGCAAGACTGGGGCTCTGCTCTTTCCTAGCCTTGCAAACAGCCAAAGCAGTTTGTCTCCCTCGTGAGCGCCAAAATGCTAAAATGAAACGTTGCACTCTCTCTCCTCCAAGGAAGGTGCTATGCAGGAATTGTCTTGCTGGTCCTCACTTGCCCTGGCAGTCATTGCAGATAAACAGCAAGACTCGGTCTCTGCTCTTTCCTACCCTTGCAAACAGACACTGTGCTTTTTCTCAATCTCGCACTCCAAAAAGCAAAATGAAACGTTGCACTCTCTCTCCTCCAAGGAAGGTGCTAGGCAGGAATTGTCTTGCTGGTCCTCACTTGCCCTGGCAGTCATTGCAGATAAACAGCAAGACTGGGGCTCTGCTCTTTCCTAGCCTTGCAAACAGCCAAAGCAGTTTGTCTCCCTCGTGAGCGCCAAAATGCTAAAATGAAACGTTGCACTCTCTCTCCTCCAAGGAAGGTGCTAGGCAGGAATTGTCTTGCTGGTCCTCACTTGCCCTGGCAGTCATTGCAGATAAACAGCAAGACTGGGGCTCTGCTCTATCCTAGCCTTGCAAACAGCCAAAGCAGTTTGTCTCCCTTGTGAGCGCCAAAATGCTAAAATGAAACGTTGCACTCTCTCTCCTCCAAGGAAGGTGCTAGGCAGGAATTGTCTTGCTGGTCCTCACTTGCCCTGGCAGTCATTGCAGATAAGCAGCAAGACTGGGGCTCTGCTCTTTCATAGCCTTGCAAACAGCAAAAGAAGTTTGTCTCCCTCGTGAGCGCCAAAATGCTAAAATGAAACGTTGCACTCTCTCTCCTCCAAGGAAGGTGCTAGGCAGGAATTGTCTTGCTGGTCCTCACTTGCCCTGGCAGTCATTGCAGATAAGCAGCAAGACTGGGGCTCTGCTCTTTCCTAGCCTTGCAAACAGGAAAAGAAGTTCGTCTTGCTTGTAACCGCCAATATGCTAAAATGAAACGTTGCACTCTCTCTCCTCCAAGGAAGGTGCTAGGCAGGAATTGTCTTGCTGGTCCTCACTTGCCCTGGCAGTCATTGCAGATAAACAGCAAGACTCGGTCTCTGCTCTTTCCTACCCTTGCAAACAGACACTGTGCTTTCTCTCAATCTCGCACTCCAAAAAGCAAAATGAAACGTTGCACTCTCTCTCCTCCAAGGAAGGTGCTAGGCAGGAATTGTCTTGCTGGTCCTCACTTGCCCTGGCAGTCATTGCAGATAAACAGCAAGACTGGGGCTCTGCTCTTTCCTAGCCTTGCAAACAGCCAAAGCAGTTTGTCTCCCTCGTGAGCGCCAAAATGCTAAAATGAAACGTTGCACTCTCTCTCCTCCAAGGAAGGTGCTAGGCAGGAATTTTCTTGCTGGTCCTCACTTGCCCTGGCAGTCACTGCAGATAAACAGCAAGACTGGGGCTCTACTCTCTCCTAGCCTTGCAAACAGCAAAAGCAGTTTGTCTCCATTGTGAGCGCCAAAATGCTAAAATGAAACGTTGCACTCTCTCTCCTCCAAGGAAGGTGCTAGGCAGGAATTGTCTTGCTGGTCCTCACTTGCCCTGGCAGTCATTGCAGATAAGCAGCAAGACTGGGGCTCTGCTCTTTCCTAGCCTTGCAAACAGCAAAAGAAGTTCGTCTTGCTTGTAACAGCCAATATGCTGAAATGAAACTTTGCACTCTCTCTCCTCCAAGGAAGGTGCTAGGCAGGAATTGTCTTGCTGGTCCTCACTTGCCCTGGCAGTCATTGCAGATAAAGAGCAAGACTGGGGCTCTGCTCTTTCCTAGCCTTCCAAACAGCCAAAGCAGTTTGTCTCCCTCGTGAGCGCCAAAATGCTAAAATGAAACGTTGCACTCTCTCTCCTCCAAGGAAGGTGCTAGGCAGGAATTGTCTTGCTGGTCCTCACTTGCCCTGGCAGTCATTGCAGATAAACAGCAAGACTCGGTCTCTGCTCTTTCCTACCCTTGCAAACAGACACTGTGCTTTTTCTCAATCTCGCACTCCAAAAAGCAAAATGAAACGTTGCACTCTCTCTCCTCCAAGGAAGGTGCTAGGCAGGAATTGTCTTGCTGGTCCTCACTTGCCCTGGCAGTCATTGCAGATAAACAGCAAGACTGGGGCTCTGCTCTTTCCTACCCTTCCAAACAGCCAAAGCAGTTTGTCTCCCTCGTGAGCGCCAAAATGCTAAAATGAAACGTTGCACTCTCTCTCCTCCAAGGAAGGTGCTAGGCAGGAATTGTCTTGCTGTTCCTCACTTGCCCTGGCAGTCATTGCAGATAAACAGCAAGACTCGGTCTCTGCTCTTTCCTACCCTTGCAAACAGACACTGTGCTTTTTCTCAATCTCGCACTCCAAAAAGCAAAATGAAACGTTGCACTCTCTCTCCTCCAAGGAAGGTGCTAGGCAGGAATTGTCTTGCTGGTCCTCACTTGCCCTGGCAGTCATTGCAGATAAACAGCAAGACTGGGGCTCTGCTCTTTCCTAGCCTTGCAAACAGCCAAAGCAGTTTGTCTCCCTCGTGAGCGCCAAAATGCTAAAATGAAACGTTGCACTCTCTCTCCTCCAAGGAAGGTGCTAGGCAGGAATTGTCTTGCTGGTCCTCACTTGCCCTGGCAGTCATTGCAGATAAACAGCAAGACTGGGGCTCTGCTCTATCCTAGCCTTGCAAACAGCCAAAGCAGTTTGTCTCCCTTGTGAGCGCCAAAATGCTAAAATGAAACGTTGCACTCTCTCTCCTCCAAGGAAGGTGCTAGGCAGGAATTGTCTTGCTGGTCCTCACTTGCCCTGGCAGTCATTGCAGATAAGCAGCAAGACTGGGGCTCTGCTCTTTCATAACCTTGCAAACAGCAAAAGAAGTTTGTCTCCCTCGTGAGCGCCAAAATGCTAAAATGAAACGTTGCACTCTCTCTCCTCCAAGGAAGGTGCTAGGCAGGAATTGTCTTGCTGGTCCTCACTTGCCCTGGCAGTCATTGCAGATAAGCAGCAAGACTGGGGCTCTGCTCTTTCCTAGCCTTGCAAACAGGAAAAGAAGTTCGTCTTGCTTGTAACCGCCAATATGCTAAAATGAAACGTTGCACTCTCTCTCCTCCAAGGAAGGTGCTAGGCAGGAATTGTCTTGCTGGTCCTCACTTGCCCTGGCAGTCATTGCAGATAAACAGCAAGACTCGGTCTCTGCTCTTTCCTACCCTTGCAAACAGACACTGTGCTTTCTCTCAATCTCGCACTCCAAAAAGCAAAATGAAACGTTGCACTCTCTCTCCTCCAAGGAAGGTGCTAGGCAGGAATTGTCTTGCTGGTCCTCACTTGCCCTGGCAGTCATTGCAGATAAACAGCAAGACTGGGGCTCTGCTCTTTCCTAGCCTTGCAAACAGCCAAAGCAGTTTGTCTCCCTCGTGAGCGCCAAAATGCTAAAATGAAACGTTGCACTCTCTCTCCTCCAAGGAAGGTGCTAGGCAGGAATTGTCTTGCTGGTCCTCACTTGCCCTGGCAGTCACTGCAGATAAACAGCAAGACTGGGGCTCTACTCTCTCCTAGCCTTGCAAACAGCAAAAGCAGTTTGTCTCCATTGTGAGCGCCAAAATGCTAAAATGAAACGTTGCACTCTCTCTCCTCCAAGGAAGGTGCTAGGCAGGAATTGTCTTGCTGGTCCTCACTTGCCCTGGCAGTCATTGCAGATAAGCAGCAAGACTGGGGCTCTGCTCTTTCCTAGCCTTGCAAACAGCAAAAGAAGTTCGTCTTGCTTGTAACAGCCAATATGCTGAAATGAAACTTTGCACTCTCTCTCCTCCAAGGAAGGTGCTAGGCAGGAATTGTCTTGCTGGTCCTCACTTGCCCTGGCAGTCATTGCAGATAAAGAGCAAGACTGGGGCTCTGCTCTTTCCTAGCCTTCCAAACAGCCAAAGCAGTTTGTCTCCCTCGTGAGCGCCAAAATGCTAAAATGAAACGTTGCACTCTCTCTCCTCCAAGGAAGGTGCTAGGCAGGAATTGTCTTGCTGGTCCTCACTTGCCCTGGCAGTCATTGCAGATAAACAGCAAGACTCGGTCTCTGCTCTTTCCTACCCTTGCAAACAGACACTGTGCTTTTTCTCAATCTCGCACTCCAAAAAGCAAAATGAAACGTTGCACTCTCTCTCCTCCAAGGAAGGTGCTAGGCAGGAATTGTCTTGCTGGTCCTCACTTGCCCTGGCAGTCATTGCAGATAAACAGCAAGACTGGGGCTCTGCTCTTTCCTAGCCTTGCAAACAGCCAAAGCAGTTTGTCTCCCTCGTGAGCGCCAAAATGCTAAAATGAAACGTTGCACTCTCTCTCCTCCAAGGAAGGTGCTAGGCAGGAATTGTCTTGCTGGTCCTCACTTGCCCTGGCAGTCATTGCAGATAAACAGCAAGACTCGGTCTCTGCTCTTTCCTACCCTTGCAAACAGACACTGTGCTTTTTCTCAATCTCGCACTCCAAAAAGCAAAATGAAACGTTGCACTCTCTCTCCTCCAAGGAAGGTGCTAGGCAGGAATTGTCTTGCTGGTCCTCACTTGCCCTGGCAGTCATTGCAGATAAACAGCAAGACTGGGGCTCTGCTCTTTCCTAGCCTTGCAAACAGCAAAAGAAGTTCGTCTTGCTTGTGACCGCCAAAATGCTAAAATGAAACGTTGCACTCTCTCTCCTCCAAGGAAGGTGCTAGGCAGGAATTGTCTTGCTGGTCCTCACTTGCCCTGGCAGTCATTGCAGATAAACAGCAAGACTGGGGCTCTGCTCTATCCTAGCCTTGCAAACAGCAAAAGCAGTTTGTCTCCCTTGTGAGCGCCAAAATGCTAAAATGAAACGTTGCACTCTCTCTCCTCCAAGGAAGGTGCTAGGCAGGAATTGTCTTGCTGGTCCTCACTTGCCCTGGCAGTCATTGCAGATAAGCAGCAAGACTGGGGCTCTGCTCTTTCCTAGCCTTGCAAACAGTAAAAAAAAGTTCGTCTTGCTTGTAACCGCCAATATGCTAAAATGAAACGTTGCACTCTCTCTCCTCCAAGGAAGGTGCTAGGCAGGAATTGTCTTGCTGGTCCTCACTTGCCCTGGCAGTCATTGCAGATAAACAGCAAGACTGGGGCTCTGCTCTTTCCTAGCCTTGCAAACAGCCAAAGCAGTTCGTCTCCCTCGTGAGCGCCAAAACGCTAAAATGAAACGTTGCACTCTCTCTCCTCCAAGGAAGGTGCTAGGCAGGAATTGTCTTGCTGGTCCTCACTTGCCCTGGCAGTCATTGCAGATAAGCAGCAAGACTGGGGCTCTGCTCTTTCCTAGCCTTCCAAACAGCAAAAGAAGTTCGTCTTGCTTGTAACCGCCAATATGCTAAAATGAAAAGTTGCACTCTCTCTCCTCCAAGGAAGGTGCTAGGCAGGAATTGTCTTGCTGGTCCTCACTTGCCCTGGCAGTCATTGCAGATAAACAGCAAGACTCGGTCTCTGCTCTTTCCTACCCTTCCAAACAGACACTGTGCTTTTTCTCAATCTCGCACTCCAAAAAGCAAAATGAAACGTTGCACTCTCTCTCCTCCAAGGAAGGTGCTAGGCAGGAATTGTCTTGCTGGTCCTCACTTGCCCTGGCAGTCATTGCAGATAAACAGCAAGACTGGGGCTCTGCTCTTTCCTAGCCTTGCAAACAGCAAAAGAAGTTCGTCTTGCTTGTAACCGCCAATATGCTAAAATGAAACGTTGCACTCTCTCTCCTCCAAGGAAGGTGCTAGGCAGGAATTGTCTTGCTGGTCCTCACTTGCCCTGGCAGTCATTGCAGATAAACAGCAAGACTCGGTCTCTGCTCTTTCCTACCCTTGCAAACAGACACTGTGCTTTCTCTCAATCTCGCACTCCAAAAAGCAAAATGAAACGTGGCACTCTCTCTCCTCCAAGGAAGGTGCTAGGCAGGAATTGTCTTGCTGGTCCTCACTTGCCCTGGCAGTCATTGCAGATAAACAGCAAGACTGGGGCTCTGCTCTTTCCTAGCCTTGCAAACAGCCATAGCAGTTTGTCTCCCTCGTGAGCGCCAAAATGCTAAAATGAAGCGTTGCACTCTCTCTCCTCCAAGGAAGGTGCTAGGCAGGAATTGTCTTGCTGGTCCTCACTTGCCCTGGCAGTCATTGCAGATAAGCAGCAAGACTCGGTCTCTGCTCTTTCCTAGCCTTGCAAACAGCCAAAGCAGTTTGTCTCCCTCGTGAGCGCCAAAATGCTAAAATGAAACGTTGCACTCTCTCTCCTCCAAGGAAGGTGCTAGGCAGGAATTGTCTTGCTGGTCCTCACTTGCCCTGGCAGTCATTGCAGATAAACAGCAAGACTGGGGCTCTGCTCTATCCTAGCCTTGCAAACAGCAAAAGCAGTTTGTCTCCCTTGTGAGCGCCAAAATGCTAAAATGAAACGTTGCACTCTCTCTCCTCCAAGGAAGGTGCTAGGCAGGAATTGTCTTGCTGGTCCTCACTTGCCCTGGCAGTCATTGCAGATAAGCAGCAAGACTGGGGCTCTGCTATTTCATAGCCTTGCAAACAGCAAAAGCAGTTTGTCTCCCTCGTGAGCGCCAAAATGCTAAAATGAAACGTTGCACTCTCTCTCCTCCAAGGAAGGTGCTAGGCAGGAATTGTCTTGCTGGTCCTCACTTGCCCTGGCAGTCATTGCAGATAAACACCAAGACTGGGGCTCTGCTCTTTCCTACCCTTGCAAACAGACACTGTGCTTTTTCTAAATCTCGCACTCCAAAAAGCAAAATGAAACGTTGCACTCTCTCTCCTCCAAGGAAGGTGCTATGCAGGAATTGTCTTGCTGGTCCTCACTTGCCCTGGCAGTCATTGCAGATAAACAGCAAGACTGGGGCTCTGCTCTTTCCTAGCCTTGCAAACAGTAAAAGAAGTTCGTCTCCCTCGTGAGCGCCAAAATGCTAAAATGAAACGTTGCACTCTCTCTCCTCCAAGGAAGGTGCTAGGCAGGAATTGTCTTGCTGGTCCTCACTTGCCCTGGCAGTCATTGCAGATAAACAGCAAGACTGGGGCTCTGCTCTTTCCTAGCCTTGCAAACAGCCAAAGCAGTTTGTCTCCCTCGTGAGCGCCAAAATGCTAAAATGAAACGTTGCACTCTCTCTCCTCCAAGGAAGGTGCTAGGCAGGAATTGTCTTGCTGGTCCTCACTTGCCCTGGCAGTCATTGCAGATAAGCAGCAAGACTGGGGCTCTGCTCTTTCCTAGCCTTGCAAACAGCCAAAGCAGTTTGTCTCCCTCGTGAGCGCCAAAATGCTAAAATGAAACGTTGCACTCTCTCTCCTCCAAGGAAGGTGCTAGGCAGGAATTGTCTTGCTGGTCCTCACTTGCCCTGGCACTCATTGCAGATAAAGAGCAAGACTCGGTCTCTGCTCTTTCCTACCCTTGCAAACAGACACTGTGCTTTTTCTCAATCTCGCACTCCAAAAAGCAAAATGAAACGTTGCACTCTCTCTCCTCCAAGGAAGGTGCTAGGCAGGAATTGTCTTGCTGGTCCTCACTTGCCCTGGCAGTCACTGCAGATAAACAGCAAGACTGGGGCTCTGCTCTTTCCTAGCCTTGCAAACAGCCAAAGAAGTTTGTCTCCATCGTGAGCGCCAAAATGCTAAAATGAAACGTTGCACTCTTTCTCCTCCAAGGAAGGTGCTAGGAAGGAACTGTCTTGCTGGTCCTCACTTGCCCTGGCAGTCATTGCAGATAAACAGCAAGACTCGGTCTCTGCTCTTTCCTACCCTTGCAAACAGACACTGTGCTTTTTCTCAATCTCGCACTCCAAAAAGCAAAATGAAACGTTGCACTCTCTCTCCTCCAAGGAAGGTGCTAGGCAGGAATTGTCTTGCTGGTCCTCACTTGCCCTGGCAGTCATTGCAGATAAACAGCAAGACTCGAGCTCTGCTCTTTCCTAGCCTTGCAAACAGCCAAAGCAGTTTGTCTCCCTCGTGAACGCCAAAATGCTAAATTGAAACGTTGCACTCTCTCTCCTCCAAGGAAGGTGCTAGGCAGGAATTGTCTTGCTGGTCCTCACTTGCCCTGGCAGTCATTGCAGATAAACAGCAAGACTGGGGCTCTGCTCTTTCCTACCCTTGCAAACAGACACTGTGCTTTTTCTAAATCTCGCACTCCAAAAAGCAAAATGAAACGTTGCACTCTCTCTCCTCCAAGGAAGGTGCTAGGCAGGAATTGTCTTGCTGGTCCTCACTTGCCCTGGCAGTCATTGCAGATAAACAGCAAGACTGGGGCTCTGCTCTTTCCTAGCCTTGCAAAGAGCCAAAGCAGTTTGTCTCCCTCGTGAGCGCCAAAATGCTAAAATGAAACGTTGCACTCTCTCTCCTCCAAGGAAGGTGCTAGGCAGGAATTGTCTTGCTGGTCCTCACTTGCCCTGGCAGTCATTGCAGATAAGCAGCAAGACTGGGGCTCTGCTCTTTCCTAGCCTTGCAAACAGCCAAAGCAGTTTGTCTCCCTCGTGAGCGCCAAAATGCTAAAATGAAACGTTGCACTCTCTCTCCTCCAAGGAAGGTGCTAGGCAGGAATTGTCTTGCTGGTCCTCACTTGCCCTGGCAGTCATTGCAGATAAGCAGCAAGACTGGGGCTCTGCTCTTTCCTAGCCTTGCAAACAGCAAAAGAAGTTCGTCTTGCTTGTAACCAATATGCTAAAATGAAACGTTGCACTCTCTCTCCTCCAAGGAAGGTGCTAGGCAGGAATTGTCTTGCTGGTCCTCACTTGCCCTGGCACTCATTGCAGATAAAGAGCAAGACTCGGTCTCTGCTCTTTCCTACCCTTGCAAACAGACACTGTGCTTTTTCTCAATCTCGCACTCCAAAAAGCAAAATGAATCGTTGCACTCTCTCTCCTCCAAGGAAGGTGCTAGGCAGGAATTGTCTTGCTGGTCCTCACTTGCCCTGGCAGTCACTGCAGATAAACAGCAAGACTGGGGCTCTGCTCTTTCCTAGCCTTGCAAACAGCCAAAGAAGTTTGTCTCCATCGTGAACGCCAAAATGCTAAAATGAAACGTTGCACTCTTTCTCCTCCAAGGAAGGTGCTAGGAAGGAACTGTCTTGCTGGTCCTCACTTGCCCTGGCAGTCATTGCAGATAAACAGCAAGACTCGAGCTCTGCTCTTTCCTAGCCTTGCAAACAGCCAAAGCAGTTTGTCTCCCTCGTGAGCGCCAAAATGCTAAATTGAAACGTTGCACTCTCTCTCCTCCAAGGAAGCTGCTAGGCAGGAATTGTCTTGCTGGTCCTCACTTGCCCTGGCAGTCATTGCAGATAAACAGCAAGACTCGAGCTCTGCTCTTTCCTAGCCTTGCAAACAGCCAAAGCAGTTTGTCTCCCTTGTGAGCGCCAAAATGCTAAAATGAAACGTTGCACTCTCTCTCCTCCAAGGAAGGTGCTAGGCAGGAATTGTCTTCCTGGTCCTCAATTGCCCTTGCAGTCACTGCAGATAAACAGCAAGACTGGGGCTCTGCTCTTTCCTAGCCTTGCAAACAGCCAAAGAAGTTTGTCTCCCTCGTGAGCGCCAAAATGCTAAAATGAAACGTTGCACTCTCTCTCCTCCAAGGAAGGTGCTAGGCAGGAATTGTCTTGCTGGTCCTCACTTGCCCTGGCAGTCATTGCAGATAAACAGCAAGACTCGGTCTCTGCTCTTTCCTACCCTTGCAAACAGACACTGTGCTTTTTCTCAATCTCGCACTTCAAAAAGCAAAATGAAACGTTGCACTCTCTCTCCTCCAAGGAAGGTGCTAGGCAGGAATTGTCTTGCTGGTCCTCACTTGCCCTGGCAGTCATTGCAGATAAGCAGCAAGACTGGGGCTCTGCTCTTTCCTAGCCTTGCAAACAGCCAAAGAAGTTCGTCTCCCTCGTGAGCGCCAAAATGCTAAAATGAAACGTTGCACTCTCTCTCCTCCAAGGAAGGTGCTAGGCAGGAATTGTCTTGCTGGTCCTCACTTGCCCTGGCAGTCATTGCAGATAAACAGCAAGACTGGGGCTCTGCTCTTTCCTAGCCTTGCAAACAGCCATAGCAGTTTGTCTCCCTCGTGAGCGCCAAAATGCTAAAATGAAACGTTGCACTCTCTCTCCTCCAAGGAAGGTGCTAGGCAGGAATTGTCTTGCTGGTCCTCACTTGCCCTGGCAGTCATTGCAGATAAGCAGCAAGACTCGGTCTCTGCTCTTTCCTAGCCTTGCAAACAGCCAAAGCAGTTTGTCTCCCTCGTGAGCGCCAAAATGCTAAAATGAAACGTTGCACTCTCTCTCCTCCAAGGAAGGTGCTAGGCAGGAATTGTCTTGCTGGTCCTCACTTGCCCTGGCAGTCATTGCAGATAAGCAGCAAGACTGGGGCTCTGCTCTTTCCTAGCCTTGCAAACAGCCAAAGCAGTTTGTCTCCCTCGTGAGCGCCAAAATGCTAAAATGAAACGTTGCACTCTCTCTCCTCCAAGGAAGGTGCTAGGCAGGAATTGTCTTGCTGGTCCTCACTTGCCCTGGCAGTCATTGCAGATAAGCAGCAAGACTGGGGCTCTGCTCTTTCCTAGCCTTGCAAACAGCAAAAGAAGTTCGTCTTGCTTGTAACCGCCAATATGCTAAAATGAAACGTTGCACTCTCTCTCCTCCAAGGAAGGTGCTAGGCAGGAATTGTCTTGCTGGTCCTCACTTGCCCTGGCACTCATTGCAGATAAAGAGCAAGACTCGGTCTCTGCTCTTTCCTACCCTTGCAAACAGACACTGTGCTTTTTCTCAATCTCGCACTCCAAAAAGCAAAATGAAACGTTGCACTCTCTCTCCTCCAAGGAAGGTGCTAGGCAGGAATTGTCTTGCTGGTCCTCACTTGCCCTGGCAGTCACTGCAGATAAACAGCAAGACTGGGGCTCTGCTATTTCATAGCCTTGCAAACAGCCAAAGCAGTTTGTCTCCCTCGTGAGCGCCAAAATGCTAAAATGAAACGTTGCACTCTCTCTCCTCCAAGGAAGGTGCTAGGCAGGAATTGTCTTGCTGGTCCTCACTTGCCCTGGCAGTCATTGCAGATAAACAGCAAGACTGGGGCTCTGCTCTTTCCTACCCTTGCAAACAGACACTGTGCTTTTTCTAAATCTCGCACTCCAAAAAGCAAAATGAAACGTTGCACTCTCTCTCCTCCAAGGAAGGTGCTATGCAGGAATTGTCTTGCTGGTCCTCACTTGCCCTGGCAGTCATTGCAGATAAACAGCAAGACTGGGGCTCTGCTCTTTCCTAGCCTTGCAAACAGTAAAAGAAGTTCGTCTCCCTCGTGAGCGCCAAAATGCTAAAATGAAACGTTGCACTCTCTCTCCTCCAAGGAAGGTGCTAGGCAGGAATTGTCTTGCTGGTCCTCACTTGCCCTGGCAGTCATTGCAGATAAACAGCAAGACTGGGGCTCTGCTCTTTCCTAGCCTTGCAAACAGCCAAAGCAGTTTGTCTCCCTCGTGAGCGCCAAAATGCTAAAATGAAACGTTGCACTCTCTCTCCTCCAAGGAAGGTGCTAGGCAGGAATTGTCTTGCTGGTCCTCACTTGCCCTGGCAGTCATTGCAGATAAGCAGCAAGACTGGGGCTCTGCTCTTTCCTAGCCTTGCAAACAGCCAAAGCAGTTTGTCTCCCTCGTGAGCGCCAAAATGCTAAAATGAAACGTTGCACTCTCTCTCCTCCAAGGAAGGTGCTAGGCAGGAATTGTCTTGCTGGTCCTCACTTGCCCTGGCAGTCATTGCAGATAAGCAGCAAGACTGGGGCTCTGCTCTTTCCTAGCCTTGCAAACAGCAAAAGAAGTTCGTCTTGCTTGTAACCGCCAATATGCTAAAATGAAACGTTGCACTCTCTCTCCTCCAAGGAAGGTGCTAGGCAGGAATTGCCTTGCTGGTCCTCACTTGCCCTGGCACTCATTGCAGATAAAGAGCAAGACTCGGTCTCTGCTCTTTCCTACCCTTGCAAACAGACACTGTGCTTTTTCTCAATCTCGCACTCCAAAAAGCAAAATGAAACGTTGCACTCTCTCTCCTCCAAGGAAGGTGCTAGGCAGGAATTGTCTTGCTGGTCCTCACTTGCCCTGGCAGTCACTGCAGATAAACAGCAAGACTGGGGCTCTGCTCTTTCCTAGCCTTGCAAACAGCCAAAGAAGTTTGTCTCCATCGTGAGCGCCAAAATGCTAAAATGAAACGTTGCACTCTTTCTCCTCCAAGGAAGGTGCTAGGAAGGAACTGTCTTGCTGGTCCTCACTTGCCCTGGCAGTCATTGCAGATAAACAGCAAGACTCGGTCTCTGCTCTTTCCTACCCTTGCAAACAGACACTGTGCTTTTTCTCAATCTCGCACTCCAAAAAGCAAAATGAAACGTTGCACTCTCTCTCCTCCAAGGAAGGTGCTAGGCAGGAATTGTCTTGCTGGTCCTCACTTGCCCTGGCAGTCATTGCAGATAAACAGCAAGACTCGAGCTCTGCTCTTTCCTAGCCTTGCAAACAGCCAAAGCAGTTTGTCTCCCTCGTGAGCGCCAAAATGCTAAATTGAAACGTTGCACTCTCTCTCCTCCAAGGAAGGTGCTAGGCAGGAATTGTCTTGCTGGTCCTCACTTGCCCTGGCAGTCATTGCAGATAAACAGCAAGACTCGGGCTCTGCTCTATCCTAGCCTTGCAAACAGCAAAAGCAGTTTGTCTCCCTTGTGAGCGCCAAAATGCTAAAATGAAACGTTGCACTCTCTCTCCTCCAAGGAAGGTGCTAGGCAGGAATTGTCTTGCTGGTCCTCACTTGCCCTGGCAGTCATTGCAGATAAGCAGCAAGACTGGGGCTCCGCTCTTTCCTAGCCTTGCAAACAGCCAAAGCAGTTTGTCTCGCTCCTGAGCGCCAAAATGCCAAAATGAAACGTTGCACTCTCTCTCCTCCAAGGAAGGTGCTAGGCAGGAATTGTCTTGCTGGTCCTCACTTCCCCTGGCAGTCATTGCAGATAAACAGCAAGACTCGGGCTCTGCTCTTTCCTACCCTTGCAAACAGACACTATTCTTTTTATCAAACTCGCACTCCAAAAAGCAAAATGAAACGTTGCACTCTCTCTCCTCCAAGGAAGGTGCTAGGCAGGAATTGTCTTGCTGGTCCTCACTTGCCCTGGCAGTCATTGCAGATAAACAGCAAGACTCGAGCTCTGCTCTTTCCTAGCCTTGCAAACAGCCAAAGCAGTTTGTCTCCCTCGTGAGCGTCAAAATGCTAAATTGAAACGTTGCACTCTCTCTCCTCCAAGGAAGGTGCTAGGCAGGAATTGTCTTGCTGGTCCTCACTTGCCCTGGCAGTCATTGCAGATAAACAGCAAGACTCGGGCTCTGCTCTATCCTAGCCTTGCAAACAGCAAAAGCAGTTTGTCTCCCTTGTGAGCGCCAAAATGCTAAAATGAAACGTTGCACTCTCTCTCCTCCAAGGAAGGTGCTAGGCAGGAATTGTCTTGCTGGTCCTCACTTGCCCTGGCAGTCATTGCAGATAAGCAGCAAGACTGGGGCTCTGCTCTTTCCTAGCCTTGCAAACAGCCAAAGCAGTTTGTCTCGCTCCTGAGCGCCAAAATGCCAAAATGAAACGTTGCACTCTCTCTCCTCCAAGGAAGGTGCTAGGCAGGAATTGTCTTGCTGGTCCTCACTTGCCCTGGCAGTCATTGCAGATAAACTGCAAGACTCGGGCTCTGCTCTTTCCTACCCTTGCAAACAGACACTATTCTTTTTATCAAACTCGCACTCCAAAAAGCAAAATGAAACGTTGCACTCTCTCTCCTCCAAGGAAGGTGCTAGGCAGGAATTGTCTTGCTGGTCCTCACTTGCCCTGGCAGTCATTGCAGATAAACAGCAAGACTGGGGCTCTGCTCTTTCCTAGCCTTGCAAACAGCAAAAGCAGTTTGTCTCCCTTGTGAGCGCCAAAATGCTAAAATGAAACGTTGCACTCTCTCTCCTCCAAGGAAGGTGCTAGGCAGGAATTGTCTTGCTGGTCCTCACTTGCCCTGGCAGTCATTGCAGATAAGCAGCAAGACTGGGGCTCTGCTATTTCATAGCCTTGCAAACAGCAAAAGCAGTTTGTCTCCCTCGTGGGCGCCAAAATGCTAAAATGAAACGTTGCACTCTCTCTCCTCCAAGGAAGGTGCTAGTCAGGAATTGTCTTGCTGGTCCTCACTTGCCCTGGCAGTCATTGCAGATAAACAGCAAGACTGGGGCTCTGCTCTTTCCTACCCTTGCAAACAGACACTGTGCTTTTTCTAAATCTCGCACTCCAAAAAGCAAAATGAAACGTTGCACTCTCTCTCCTCCAAGGAAGGTGCTAGGCAGGAATTGTCTTGCTGGTCCTCACTTGCCCTGGCAGTCATTGCAGATAAACAGCAAGACTGGGGCTCTGCTCTTTCCTAGCCTTGCAAACAGCCAAAGCAGTTTGTCTCCCTCGTGAGCGCCAAAATGCTAAAATGAAACGTTGCACTCTCTCTCCTCCAAGGAAGGTGCTAGGCAGGAATTGTCTTGCTGGTCCTCACTTGCCCTGGCAGTCATTGCAGATAAGCAGCAAGACTGGGGCTCTGCTCTTTCCTAACCTTGCAAACAGCAAAAGAAGTTCGTCTTGCTTGTGACCGCCAAAATGCTAAAATGAAACGTTGCACTCTCTCTCCTCCAAGGAAGGTGCTAGGCAGGAATTGTCTTGCTGGTCCTCACTTGCCCTGGCAGTCATTGCAGATAAACAGCAAGACTGGGGCTCTGCTCTTTCCTAGCCTTGCAAACAGCCAAAGCAGTTTGTCTCCCTCGTGAGCGCCAAAATGCTAAAATGAAACGTTGCACTCTCTCTCCTCCAAGGAAGGTGCTAGGCAGGAATTGTCTTGCTGGTCCTCACTTGCCCTGGCACTCTTTGCACATAAGCAGCAAGACTGGGGCTCTGCTCTTTCCTAGCCTTGCAAACAGCCAAAGCAGTTTGTCTCCCTCGTGAGCGCCAAAATGCTAAAATGAAACGTTGCACTCTCTCTCCTCCAAGGAAGGTGCTAGGCAGGAATTGTCTTGCTGGTCCTCACTTGCCCTGGCAGTCATTGCAGATAAACAGCAAGACTGGGGCTCTGCTCTTTCCTAGCCTTGCAAACAGCCAAAGCAGTTTGTCTCCCTCGTGAGCGCCAAAATGCTAAAATGAAACGTTGCACTCTCTCTCCTCCAAGGAAGGTGCTAGGCAGGAATTGTCTTGCTGGTCCTCACTTGCCCTGGCAGTCACTGCAGATAAACAGCAAGACTGGGGCTCTGCTCTTTCCTAGCCTTGCAAACAGCCAAAGAAGTTTGTCTCCCTCGTGAGCGCCAAAATGCTAAAATGAAACGTTGCACTCTTTCTCCTCCAAGGAAGGTGCTAGGAAGGAACTGTCTTGCTGGTCCTCACTTGCCCTGGCAGTCATTGCAGATAAACAGCAAGACTCGGTCTCTGCTCTTTCCTACCCTTGCAAACAGACACTGTGCTTTTTCTCAATCTCGCACTCCAAAAAGCAAAATGAAACGTTGCACTCTCTCTCTTCCAAGGAAGGTGCTAGGAAGGAATTGTCTTGCTGGTCCTCACTTGCCCTGGCAGTCATTGCAGATAAACAGCAACACTCGGGCTCTGCTCTATCCTAGCCTTGCAAACAGCAAAAGCAGTTTGTCTCCCTTGTGAGCGCCAAAATGCTAAAATGAAACGTTGCACTCTCTCTCCTCCAAGGAAGGTGCTAGGCAGGAATTGTCTTGCTGGTCCTCACTTGCCCTGGCAGTCATTGCAGATAAGCAGCAAGACTGGGGCTCTGCTCTTTCCTAGCCTTGCAAACAGCCAAAGCAGTTTGTCTCGCTCCTGAGCGCCAAAATGCCAAAATGAAACGTTGCACTCTCTCTCCTCCAAGGAAGGTGCTAGGCAGGAATTGTCTTGCTGGTCCTCACTTGCCCTGGCAGTCATTGCAGATAAACAGCAAGACTCGGGCTCTGCTCTTTCCTACCCTTGCAAACAGACACTATTCTTTTTATCAAACTCGCACTCCAAAAAGCAAAATGAAACGTTGCACTCTCTCTCCTCCAAGGAAGGTGCTAGGCAGGAATTGTCTTGCTGGTCCTCACTTGCCCTGGCAGTCATTGCAGATAAACAGCAAGACTGGGGCTCTGCTCTATCCTAGCCTTGCAAACAGCAAAAGCAGTTTGTCTCCCTTGTGAGCGCCAAAATGCTAAAATGAAACGTTGCACTCTCTCTCCTCCAAGGAAGGTGCTAGGCAGGAATTGTCTTGCTGGTCCTCACTTGCCCTGGCAGTCATTGCAGATAAGCAGCAAGACTGGGGCTCTGCTATTTCATAGCCTTGCAAACAGCAAAAGCAGTTTGTCTCCCTCGTGGGCGCCAAAATGCTAAAATGAAACGTTGCACTCTCTCTCCTCCAAGGAAGGTGCTAGGCAGGAATTGTCTTGCTGGTCCTCACTTGCCCTGGCAGTCATTGCAGATAAACAGCAAGACTGGGGCTCTGCTCTTTCCTAGCCTTGCAAACAGCCAAAGCAGTTTGTCTCCCTCGTGAGCGCCAAAATGCTAAAATGAAACGTTGCACTCTCTCTCCTCCAAGGAAGGTGCTAGGCAGGAATTGTCTTGCTGGTCCTCACTTGCCCTGGCAGTCATTGCAGATAAGCAGCAAGACTGGGGCTCTGCTCTTTCCTAGCCTTGCAAACAGCAAAAGAAGTTCGTCTTGCTTGTGACCGCCAAAATGCTAAAATGAAACGTTGCACTCTCTCTCCTCCAAGGAAGGTGCTAGGCAGGAATTGTCTTGCTGGTCCTCACTTGCCCTGGCAGTCATTGCAGATAAGCAGCAAGACTGGGGCTCTGCTCTTTCCTAGCCTTGCAAACAGCCAAAGCAGTTTGTCTCCCTCGTGAGCGCCAAAAAGCTAAAATGAAACGTTGCACTCTCTCTCCTCCAAGGAAGGTGCTAGGCAGGAATTGTCTTGCTGGTCCTCACTTGCCCTGGCAGTCATTGCAGATAAACAGCAAGACTGGGGCTCTGCTCTTTCCTACCCTTGCAAACAGACACTGTGCTTTTTCTCAATCTCGCACTCCAAAAAGCAAAATGAAACGTTGCACTCTCTCTCCTCCAAGGAAGGTGCTAGGCAGGAATTGTCTTGCTGGTCCTCACTTGCCCTGGCAGTCACTGCAGATAAACAGCAAGACTGGGGCTCTGCTCTTTCCTAGCCTTGCAAACAGCCAAAGAAGTTTGTCTCCATCGTGAACGCCAAAATGCTAAAATGAAACGTTGCACTCTTTCTCCTCCAAGGAAGGTGCTAGGAAGGAACTGTCTTGCTGGTCCTCACTTGCCCTGGCAGTCATTGCAGATAAACAGCAAGACTCGAGCTCTGCTCTTTCCTAGCCTTGCAAACAGCCAAAGCAGTTTGTCTCCCTCGTGAGCGCCAAAATGCTAAATTGAAACGTTGCACTCTCTCTCCTCCAAGGAAGCTGCTAGGCAGGAATTGTCTTGCTGGTCCTCACTTGCCCTGGCAGTCATTGCAGATAAACAGCAAGACTCGAGCTCTGCTCTTTCCTAGCCTTGCAAACAGCCACAGCAGTTTGTCTCCCTTGTGAGCGCCAAAATGCTAAAATGAAACGTTGCACTCTCTCTCCTCCAAGGAAGGTGCTAGGCAGGAATTGTCTTCCTGGTCCTCAATTGCCCTTGCAGTCACTGCAGATAAACAGCAAGACTGGGGCTCTGCTCTTTCCTAGCCTTGCAAACAGCCAAAGAAGTTTGTCTCCCTCGTGAGCGCCAAAATGCTAAAATGAAACGTTGCACTCTCTCTCCTCCAAGGAAGGTGCTAGGCAGGAATTGTCTTGCTGGTCCTCACTTGCCCTGGCAGTCATTGCAGATAAACAGCAAGACTCGGTCTCTGCTCTTTCCTACCCTTGCAAACAGACACTGTGCTTTTTCTCAATCTCGCACTTCAAAAAGCAAAATGAAACGTTGCACTCTCTCTCCTCCAAGGAAGGTGCTAGGCAGGAATTGTCTTGCTGGTCCTCACTTGCCCTGGCAGTCATTGCAGATAAGCAGCAAGACTGGGGCTCTGCTCTTTCCTAGCCTTGCAAACAGCCAAAGAAGTTCGTCTCCCTCGTGAGCGCCAAAATGCTAAAATGAAACGTTGCACTCTCTCTCCTCCAAGGAAGGTGCTAGGCAGGAATTGTCTTGCTGGTCCTCACTTGCCCTGGCAGTCATTGCAGATAAACAGCAAGACTGGGGCTCTGCTCTTTCCTAGCCTTGCAAACAGCCATAGCAGTTTGTCTCCCTCGTGAGCGCCAAAATGCTAAAATGAAACGTTGCACTCTCTCTCCTCCAAGGAAGGTGCTAGGCAGGAATTGTCTTGCTGGTCCTCACTTGCCCTGGCAGTCATTGCAGATAAGCAGCAAGACTCGGTCTCTGCTCTTTCCTAGCCTTGCAAACAGCCAAAGCAGTTTGTCTCCCTCGTGAGCGCCAAAATGCTAAAATGAAACGTTGCACTCTCTCTCCTCCAAGGAAGGTGCTAGGCAGGAATTGTCTTGCTGGTCCTCACTTGCCCTGGCAGTCATTGCAGATAAGCAGCAAGACTGGGGCTCTGCTCTTTCCTAGCCTTGCAAACAGCCAAAGCAGTTTGTCTCCCTCGTGAGCGCCAAAATGCTAAAATGAAACGTTGCACTCTCTCTCCTCCAAGGAAGGTGCTAGGCAGGAATTGTCTTGCTGGTCCTCACTTGCCCTGGCAGTCATTGCAGATAAGCAGCAAGACTGGGGCTCTGCTCTTTCCTAGCCTTGCAAACAGCAAAAGAAGTTCGTCTTGCTTGTAACCGCCAATATGCTAAAATGAAACGTTGCACTCTCTCTCCTCCAAGGAAGGTGCTAGGCAGGAATTGTCTTGCTGGTCCTCACTTGCCCTGGCACTCATTGCAGATAAAGAGCAAGACTCGGTCTCTGCTCTTTCCTACCCTTGCAAACAGACACTGTGCTTTTTCTCAATCTCGCACTCCAAAAAGCAAAATGAAACGTTGCACTCTCTCTCCTCCAAGGAAGGTGCTAGGCAGGAATTGTCTTGCTGGTCCTCACTTGCCCTGGCAGTCACTGCAGATAAACAGCAAGACTGGGGCTCTGCTATTTCATAGCCTTGCAAACAGCCAAAGCAGTTTGTCTCCCTCGTGAGCGCCAAAATGCTAAAATGAAACGTTGCACTCTCTCTCCTCCAAGGAAGGTGCTAGGCAGGAATTGTCTTGCTGGTCCTCACTTGCCCTGGCAGTCATTGCAGATAAACAGCAAGACTGGGGCTCTGCTCTTTCCTACCCTTGCAAACAGACACTGTGCTTTTTCTAAATCTCGCACTCCAAAAAGCAAAATGAAACGTTGCACTCTCTCTCCTCCAAGGAAGGTGCTATGCAGGAATTGTCTTGCTGGTCCTCACTTGCCCTGGCAGTCATTGCAGATAAACAGCAAGACTGGGGCTCTGCTCTTTCCTAGCCTTGCAAACAGTAAAAGAAGTTCGTCTCCCTCGTGAGCGCCAAAATGCTAAAATGAAACGTTGCACTCTCTCTCCTCCAAGGAAGGTGCTAGGCAGGAATTGTCTTGCTGGTCCTCACTTGCCCTGGCAGTCATTGCAGATAAACAGCAAGACTGGGGCTCTGCTCTTTCCTAGCCTTGCAAACAGCCAAAGCAGTTTGTCTCCCTCGTGAGCGCCAAAATGCTAAAATGAAACGTTGCACTCTCTCTCCTCCAAGGAAGGTGCTAGGCAGGAATTGTCTTGCTGGTCCTCACTTGCCCTGGCAGTCATTGCAGATAAGCAGCAAGACTGGGGCTCTGCTCTTTCCTAGCCTTGCAAACAGCCAAAGCAGTTTGTCTCCCTCGTGAGCGCCAAAATGCTAAAATGAAACGTTGCACTCTCTCTCCTCCAAGGAAGGTGCTAGGCAGGAATTGTCTTGCTGGTCCTCACTTGCCCTGGCAGTCATTGCAGATAAGCAGCAAGACTGGGGCTCTGCTCTTTCCTAGCCTTGCAAACAGCAAAAGAAGTTCGTCTTGCTTGTAACCGCCAATATGCTAAAATGAAACGTTGCACTCTCTCTCCTCCAAGGAAGGTGCTAGGCAGGAATTGTCTTGCTGGTCCTCACTTGCCCTGGCACTCATTGCAGATAAAGAGCAAGACTCGGTCTCTGCTCTTTCCTACCCTTGCAAACAGACACTGTGCTTTTTCTCAATCTCGCACTCCAAAAAGCAAAATGAAACGTTGCACTCTCTCTCCTCCAAGGAAGGTGCTAGGCAGGAATTGTCTTGCTGGTCCTCACTTGCCCTGGCAGTCACTGCAGATAAACAGCAAGACTGGGGCTCTGCTCTTTCCTAGCCTTGCAAACAGCCAAAGAAGTTTGTCTCCATCGTGAGCGCCAAAATGCTAAAATGAAACGTTGCACTCTTTCTCCTCCAAGGAAGGTGCTAGGAAGGAACTGTCTTGCTGGTCCTCACTTGCCCTGGCAGTCATTGCAGATAAACAGCAAGACTCGGTCTCTGCTCTTTCCTACCCTTGCAAACAGACACTGTGCTTTTTCTCAATCTCGCACTCCAAAAAGCAAAATGAAACGTTGCACTCTCTCTCCTCCAAGGAAGGTGCTAGGCAGGAATTGTCTTGCTGGTCCTCACTTGCCCTGGCAGTCATTGCAGATAAACAGCAAGACTCGAGCTCTGCTCTTTCCTAGCCTTGCAAACAGCCAAAGCAGTTTGTCTCCCTCGTGAGCGCCAAAATGCTAAATTGAAACGTTGCACTCTCTCTCCTCCAAGGAAGGTGCTAGGCAGGAATTGTCTTGCTGGTCCTCACTTGCCCTGGCAGTCATTGCAGATAAACAGCAAGACTCGGGCTCTGCTCTATCCTAGCCTTGCAAACAGCAAAAGCAGTTTGTCTCCCTTGTGAGCGCCAAAATGCTAAAATGAAACGTTGCACTCTCTCTCCTCCAAGGAAGGTGCTAGGCAGGAATTGTCTTGCTGGTCCTCACTTGCCCTGGCAGTCATTGCAGATAAGCAGCAAGACTGGGGCTCCGCTCTTTCCTAGCCTTGCAAACAGCCAAAGCAGTTTGTCTCGCTCCTGAGCGCCAAAATGCCAAAATGAAACGTTGCACTCTCTCTCCTCCAAGGAAGGTGCTAGGCAGGAATTGTCTTGCTGGTCCTCACTTCCCCTGGCAGTCATTGCAGATAAACAGCAAGACTCGGGCTCTGCTCTTTCCTACCCTTGCAAACAGACACTATTCTTTTTATCAAACTCGCACTCCAAAAAGCAAAATGAAACGTTGCACTCTCTCTCCTCCAAGGAAGGTGCTAGGCAGGAATTGTCTTGCTGGTCCTCACTTGCCCTGGCAGTCATTGCAGATAAACAGCAAGACTCGAGCTCTGCTCTTTCCTAGCCTTGCAAACAGCCAAAGCAGTTTGTCTCCCTCGTGAGCGTCAAAATGCTAAATTGAAACGTTGCACTCTCTCTCCTCCAAGGAAGGTGCTAGGCAGGAATTGTCTTGCTGGTCCTCACTTGCCCTGGCAGTCATTGCAGATAAACAGCAAGACTCGGGCTCTGCTCTATCCTAGCCTTGCAAACAGCAAAAGCAGTTTGTCTCCCTTGTGAGCGCCAAAATGCTAAAATGAAACGTTGCACTCTCTCTCCTCCAAGGAAGGTGCTAGGCAGGAATTGTCTTGCTGGTCCTCACTTGCCCTGGCAGTCATTGCAGATAAGCAGCAAGACTGGGGCTCTGCTCTTTCCTAGCCTTGCAAACAGCCAAAGCAGTTTGTCTCGCTCCTGAGCGCCAAAATGCCAAAATGAAACGTTGCACTCTCTCTCCTCCAAGGAAGGTGCTAGGCAGGAATTGTCTTGCTGGTCCTCACTTGCCCTGGCAGTCATTGCAGATAAACTGCAAGACTCGGGCTCTGCTCTTTCCTACCCTTGCAAACAGACACTATTCTTTTTATCAAACTCGCACTCCAAAAAGCAAAATGAAACGTTGCACTCTCTCTCCTCCAAGGAAGGTGCTAGGCAGGAATTGTCTTGCTGGTCCTCACTTGCCCTGGCAGTCATTGCAGATAAACAGCAAGACTGGGGCTCTGCTCTTTCCTAGCCTTGCAAACAGCAAAAGCAGTTTGTCTCCCTTGTGAGCGCCAAAATGCTAAAATGAAACGTTGCACTCTCTCTCCTCCAAGGAAGGTGCTAGGCAGGAATTGTCTTGCTGGTCCTCACTTGCCCTGGCAGTCATTGCAGATAAGCAGCAAGACTGGGGCTCTGCTATTTCATAGCCTTGCAAACAGCAAAAGCAGTTTGTCTCCCTCGTGGGCGCCAAAATGCTAAAATGAAACGTTGCACTCTCTCTCCTCCAAGGAAGGTGCTAGTCAGGAATTGTCTTGCTGGTCCTCACTTGCCCTGGCAGTCATTGCAGATAAACAGCAAGACTGGGGCTCTGCTCTTTCCTACCCTTGCAAACAGACACTGTGCTTTTTCTAAATCTCGCACTCCAAAAAGCAAAATGAAACGTTGCACTCTCTCTCCTCCAAGGAAGGTGCTAGGCAGGAATTGTCTTGCTGGTCCTCACTTGCCCTGGCAGTCATTGCAGATAAACAGCAAGACTGGGGCTCTGCTCTTTCCTAGCCTTGCAAACAGCCAAAGCAGTTTGTCTCCCTCGTGAGCGCCAAAATGCTAAAATGAAACGTTGCACTCTCTCTCCTCCAAGGAAGGTGCTAGGCAGGAATTGTCTTGCTGGTCCTCACTTGCCCTGGCAGTCATTGCAGATAAGCAGCAAGACTGGGGCTCTGCTCTTTCCTAACCTTGCAAACAGCAAAAGAAGTTCGTCTTGCTTGTGACCGCCAAAATGCTAAAATGAAACGTTGCACTCTCTCTCCTCCAAGGAAGGTGCTAGGCAGGAATTGTCTTGCTGGTCCTCACTTGCCCTGGCAGTCATTGCAGATAAACAGCAAGACTGGGGCTCTGCTCTTTCCTAGCCTTGCAAACAGCCAAAGCAGTTTGTCTCCCTCGTGAGCGCCAAAATGCTAAAATGAAACGTTGCACTCTCTCTCCTCCAAGGAAGGTGCTAGGCAGGAATTGTCTTGCTGGTCCTCACTTGCCCTGGCACTCTTTGCACATAAGCAGCAAGACTGGGGCTCTGCTCTTTCCTAGCCTTGCAAACAGCCAAAGCAGTTTGTCTCCCTCGTGAGCGCCAAAATGCTAAAATGAAACGTTGCACTCTCTCTCCTCCAAGGAAGGTGCTAGGCAGGAATTGTCTTGCTGGTCCTCACTTGCCCTGGCAGTCATTGCAGATAAACAGCAAGACTGGGGCTCTGCTCTTTCCTAGCCTTGCAAACAGCCAAAGCAGTTTGTCTCCCTCGTGAGCGCCAAAATGCTAAAATGAAACGTTGCACTCTCTCTCCTCCAAGGAAGGTGCTAGGCAGGAATTGTCTTGCTGGTCCTCACTTGCCCTGGCAGTCACTGCAGATAAACAGCAAGACTGGGGCTCTGCTCTTTCCTAGCCTTGCAAACAGCCAAAGAAGTTTGTCTCCCTCGTGAGCGCCAAAATGCTAAAATGAAACGTTGCACTCTTTCTCCTCCAAGGAAGGTGCTAGGAAGGAACTGTCTTGCTGGTCCTCACTTGCCCTGGCAGTCATTGCAGATAAACAGCAAGACTCGGTCTCTGCTCTTTCCTACCCTTGCAAACAGACACTGTGCTTTTTCTCAATCTCGCACTCCAAAAAGCAAAATGAAACGTTGCACTCTCTCTCTTCCAAGGAAGGTGCTAGGAAGGAATTGTCTTGCTGGTCCTCACTTGCCCTGGCAGTCATTGCAGATAAACAGCAACACTCGGGCTCTGCTCTATCCTAGCCTTGCAAACAGCAAAAGCAGTTTGTCTCCCTTGTGAGCGCCAAAATGCTAAAATGAAACGTTGCACTCTCTCTCCTCCAAGGAAGGTGCTAGGCAGGAATTGTCTTGCTGGTCCTCACTTGCCCTGGCAGTCATTGCAGATAAGCAGCAAGACTGGGGCTCTGCTCTTTCCTAGCCTTGCAAACAGCCAAAGCAGTTTGTCTCGCTCCTGAGCGCCAAAATGCCAAAATGAAACGTTGCACTCTCTCTCCTCCAAGGAAGGTGCTAGGCAGGAATTGTCTTGCTGGTCCTCACTTGCCCTGGCAGTCATTGCAGATAAACAGCAAGACTCGGGCTCTGCTCTTTCCTACCCTTGCAAACAGACACTATTCTTTTTATCAAACTCGCACTCCAAAAAGCAAAATGAAACGTTGCACTCTCTCTCCTCCAAGGAAGGTGCTAGGCAGGAATTGTCTTGCTGGTCCTCACTTGCCCTGGCAGTCATTGCAGATAAACAGCAAGACTGGGGCTCTGCTCTATCCTAGCCTTGCAAACAGCAAAAGCAGTTTGTCTCCCTTGTGAGCGCCAAAATGCTAAAATGAAACGTTGCACTCTCTCTCCTCCAAGGAAGGTGCTAGGCAGGAATTGTCTTGCTGGTCCTCACTTGCCCTGGCAGTCATTGCAGATAAGCAGCAAGACTGGGGCTCTGCTATTTCATAGCCTTGCAAACAGCAAAAGCAGTTTGTCTCCCTCGTGGGCGCCAAAATGCTAAAATGAAACGTTGCACTCTCTCTCCTCCAAGGAAGGTGCTAGGCAGGAATTGTCTTGCTGGTCCTCACTTGCCCTGGCAGTCATTGCAGATAAACAGCAAGACTGGGGCTCTGCTCTTTCCTAGCCTTGCAAACAGCCAAAGCAGTTTGTCTCCCTCGTGAGCGCCAAAATGCTAAAATGAAACGTTGCACTCTCTCTCCTCCAAGGAAGGTGCTAGGCAGGAATTGTCTTGCTGGTCCTCACTTGCCCTGGCAGTCATTGCAGATAAGCAGCAAGACTGGGGCTCTGCTCTTTCCTAGCCTTGCAAACAGCAAAAGAAGTTCGTCTTGCTTGTGACCGCCAAAATGCTAAAATGAAACGTTGCACTCTCTCTCCTCCAAGGAAGGTGCTAGGCAGGAATTGTCTTGCTGGTCCTCACTTGCCCTGGCAGTCATTGCAGATAAGCAGCAAGACTGGGGCTCTGCTCTTTCCTAGCCTTGCAAACAGCCAAAGCAGTTTGTCTCCCTCGTGAGCGCCAAAAAGCTAAAATGAAACGTTGCACTCTCTCTCCTCCAAGGAAGGTGCTAGGCAGGAATTGTCTTGCTGGTCCTCACTTGCCCTGGCAGTCATTGCAGATAAACAGCAAGACTGGGGCTCTGCTCTTTCCTACCCTTGCAAACAGACACTGTGCTTTTTCTCAATCTCGCACTCCAAAAAGCAAAATGAAACGTTGCACTCTCTCTCCTCCAAGGAAGGTGCTAGGCAGGAATTGTCTTGCTGGTCCTCACTTGCCCTGGCAGTCATTGCAGATAAACAGCAAGACTGGGGCTCTGCTCTATCCTAGCCTTGCAAACAGCAAAAGCAGTTTGTCTCCCTTGTGAGCGCCAAAATGCTAAAATGAAACGTTGCACTCTCTCTCCTCCAAGGAAGGTGCTAGGCAGGAATTGTCTTGCTGGTCCTCACTTGCCCTGGCAGTCATTGCAGATAAGCAGCAAGACTGGGGCTCTGCTATTTCATAGCCTTGCAAACAGCAAAAGCAGTTTGTCTCCCTCGTGAGCGCCAAAATGCTAAAATGAAACGTTGCACTCTCTCTCCTCCAAGGAATGTGCTAGGCAGGAATTGTCTTGCTGGTCCTCACTTGCCCTGGCAGTCATTGCAGATAAACAGCAAGACTGGGGCTCTGCTCTTTCCTACCCTTGCAAACAGACACTGTGCTTTTTCTAAATCTCGCACTCCAAAAAGCAAAATGAAACGTTGCACTCTCTCTCCTCCAAGGAAGGTGCTAGGCAGGAATTGTCTTGCTGGTCCTTACTTGCCCTGGCAGTCATTGCAGATAAACAGCAAGAGTGGGGCTCTGCTCTATCCTAGCCTTGCAAACAGCAAAAGCAGTTTGTCTCCCTCGTGAGCGCCAAAATGCTAAAATGAAACGTTGCACTCTCTCTCCTCCAAGGAAGGTGCTAGGCAGGAATTGTCTTGCTGGTCCTCACTTGCCCTGGCAGTCATTGCAGATAAGCAGCAAGACTGGGGCTCTGCTCTTTCCTAGCCTTGCAAACAGCAAAAGAAGTTCGTCTTGCTTGTGACCGCCAAAATGCTAAAATGAAACGTTGCACTCTCTCTCCTCCAAGGAAGGTGCTAGGCAGGAATTGTCTTGCTGGTCCTCACTTGCCCTGGCAGTCATTGCAGATAAACAGCAAGACTGGGGCTCTGCTCTATCCTAGCCTTGCAAACAGCAAAAGCAGTTTGTCTCCCTTGTGAGCGCCAAAATGCTAAAATGAAACGTTGCACTTTCTCTCCTCCAAGGAAGGTGCTAGGCAGGAATTGTCTTGCTGGTCCTCACTTGCCCTGGCAGTCATTGCAGATAAGCAGCAAGACTGGGGCTCTGCTATTTCATAGCCTTGCAAACAGCCAAAGCAGTTTGTCTCCCTCGTGGGCGCCAAAATGCTAAAATGAAACGTTGCACTCTCTCTCCTCCAAGGAAGGTGCTAGTCAGGAATTGTCTTGCTGGTCCTCACTTGCCCTGGCAGTCATTGCAGATAAACAGCAAGACTGGGGCTCTGCTCTTTCCTACCCTTGCAAACAGACACTGTGCTTTTTCTAAATCTCGCACTCCAAAAAGCAAAATGAAACGTTGCACTCTCTCTCCTCCAAGGAAGGTGCTAGGCAGGAATTGTCTTGCTGGTCCTCACTTGCCCTGGCAGTCATTGCAGATAAACAGCAAGACTGGGGCTCTGCTCTTTCCTAGCCTTGCAAACAGCCAAAGCAGTTTGTCTCCCTCGTGAGCGCCAAAATGCTAAAATGAAACGTTGCACTCTCTCTCCTCCAAGGAAGGTGCTAGGCAGGAATTGTCTTGCTGGTCCTCACTTGCCCTGGCAGTCATTGCAGATAAACAGCAAGAGTGGGGCTCTGCTCTATCCTAGCCTTGCAAACAGCAAAAGCAGTTTGTCTCCCTTGTGAGCGCCAAAATGCTAAAATGAAACGTTGCACTCTCTCTCCTCCAAGGAAGGTGCTAGGCAGGAATTGTCTTGCTGGTCCTCACTTGCCCTGGCAGTCATTGCAGATAAGCAGCAAGACTGGGGCTCCGCTCTTTCCTAGCCTTGCAAACAGCCAAAGAAGTTTGTCTCGCTCCTGAGCGCCAAAATGCCAAAATGAAACGTTGCACTCTCTCTCCTCCAAGGAAGGTGCTAGGCAGGAATTGTCTTGCTGGTCCTCACTTGCCCTGGCAGTCATTGCAGATAAACAGCAAGACTGGGGCTCTGCTCTTCCCTACCCTTGCAAACAGACACTGTTCTTTTTCTAAATCTCGCACTCCAAAAAGCAAAATGAAACGTTGCACTCTCTCTCCTCCAAGGAAGGTGCTAGGCAGGAATTGTCTTGCTGGTCCTCACTTGCCCTGGCAGTCACTGCAGATAAACAGCAAGACTGGGGCTCTGCTCTTTCCTAGCCTTGCAAACAGCAAAAGAAGTTTGTCTCCCTTGTGAGCGCCAAAATGCTAAAATGAAACGTTGCACTCTCTCTCCTCCAAGGAAGGTGCTAGGCAGGAATTGTCTTGCTGGTCCTCACTTGCCCTGGCAGTCATTGCAGATAAACAGCAAGACTCGGTCTCTGCTCTTTCCTACCCTTGCAAACAGACACTGTGCTTTCTCTCAATCTCGCACTCCAAAAAGCAAAATGAAACGTTGCACTCTCTCTCCTCCAAGGAAGGTGCTAGTCAGGAATTGTCTTGCTGGTCCTCACTTGCCCTGGCAGTCATTGCAGATAAGCAGCAAGACTGGGGCTCTGCTCTTTCCTAGTCTTGCAAACAGCAAAAGAAGTTCGTCTTGCTTGTAACCGCCAATATGCTAAAATGAAACGTTGCACTCTCTCTCCTCCAAGGAAGGTGCTAGGCAGGAATTGTCTTGCTGGTCCTCACTTGCCCTGGCAGTCATTGCAGATAAACAGCAAGACTCGGTCTCTGCTCTTTCCTACCTTTGCAAACAGACACTGTGCTTTTTCTCAATCTCGCACTCCAAAAAGCAAAATGAAACGTTGCACTCTCTCTCCTCCAAGGAAGGTGCTAGGCAGGAATTGTCTTGCTGGTCCTCACTTGCCCTGGCAGTCATTGCAGATAAACAGCAAGACTGGGGCTCTGCTCTTTCCTAGCCTTGCAAACAGCGAAAGAAGTTTGTCTCCCTCGTGAGCGCCAAAATGCTAAAATGACACGTTGCACTCTCTCTCCTCCAAGGAAGGTGCTAGGCAGGAATTGTCTTGCTGGTCCTCACTTGCCCTGGCAGTCATTGCAGATAAGCAGCAAGACTGGGGCTCTGCTATTTCATAGCCTTGCAAACAGCAAAAGCAGTTTGTCTCCCTCGTGAGCGCCAAAATGCTGAAATGAATCGTTGCACTCTCTCCTCCAAGGAAGGTGCTAATCAGGAATTGTCTTGCTGGTCCTCACTTGCCCTGGCAGTCATTGCAGATAAACAGCAAGACTGGGGCTCTGCTCTTTCCTACCCTTGCAAACAGACACTGTGCTTTTTCTAAATCTCGCACTCCAAAAAGCAAAATGAAACGTTGCACTCTCTCTCCTCCAAGGAAGGTGCTATGCAGGAATTGCCTTGCTGGTCCTCACTTGCCCTGGCAGTCATTGCAGATAAACAGCAAGACTGGGGCTCTGCTCTTTCCTAGCCTTGCAAACAGCAAAAGAAGTTCGTCTTGCTTGTGACCGCCAAAATGCTAAAATGAAACGTTGCACTCTCTCTCCTCCAAGGAAGGTGCTAGGCAGGAATTGTCTTGCTGGTCCTCACTTGCCCTGGCAGTCATTGCAGATAAGCAGCAAGACTGGGGCTCTGCTCTTTCCTAGCCTTGCAAACAGCCAAAGCAGTTTGTCTCCCTCGTGAGCGCCAAAATGCTAAAATGAAACGTTGCACTCTCTCTCCTCCAAGGAAGGTGCTAGGCAGGAATTGTCTTGCTGGTCCTCACTTGCCCTGGCAGTCATTGCAGATAAGCAGCAAGACTGGGGCTCTGCTCTTTCCTAGCCTTGCAAACAGCAAAAGAAGTTCGTCTTGCTTGTAACCGCCAATATGCTAAAATGAAACGTTGCACTCTCTCTCCTCCAAGGAAGGTGCTAGGCAGGAATTGTCTTGCTGGTCCTCACTTGCCCTGGCAGTCATTGCAGATAAACAGCAAGACTCGGTCTCTGCTCTTTCCTACCCTTGCAAACAGACACTTTGCTTTTTCTAAATCTCGCACTCCAAAAAGCAAAATGAAACGTTGCACTCTCTCTCCTCCAAGGAAGGTGCTAGGCAGGAATTGTCTTGCTGGTCCTCACTTGCCCTGGCAGTCATTGCAGATAAACAGCAAGACTGGGGCTCTGCTCTTTCCTAGCCTTGCAAACAGCCAAAGCAGTTTGTCTCCCTCGTGAGCGCCAAAATGCTAAAATGAAACGTTGCACTCTCTCTCCTCCAAGGAAGGTGCTAGGCAGGAATTGTCTTGCTGGTCCTCACTTGCCCTGGCAGTCATTGCAGATAAGCAGCAAGACTGGGGCTCTGCTCTTTCCTAGCCTTGCAAACAGCAAAAGAAGTTCGTCTTGCTTGTGACCGCCAAAATGCTAAAATGAAACGTTGCACTCTCTCTCCTCCAAGGAAGGTGCTAGGCAGGAATTGTCTTGCTGGTCCTCACTTGCCCTGGCAGTCATTGCAGATAAGCAGCAAGACTGGGGCTCTGCTCTTTCCTAGCCTTGCAAACAGTAAAAGAAGTTCGTCTCCCTCGTGAGCGCCAAAATGCTAAAATGAAACGTTGCACTCTCTCTCCTCCAAGGAAGGTGCTAGGCAGGAATTGTCTTGCTGGTCCTCACTTGCCCTGGCAGTCATTGCAGATAAACAGCAAGACTGGGGCTCTGCTCTTTCCTAGCCTTGCAAACAGCAAAAGCAGTTTGTCTCCCTCGTGAGCGCCAAAATGCTAAAATGAAACGTTGCACTCTCTCTCCTCCAAGGAAGGTGCTAGGCAGGAATTGTCTTGCTGGTCCTCACTTGCCCTGGCAGTCATTGCAGATAAGCAGCAAGACTGGGGCTCTGCTCTTTCCTAGCCTTGCAAACAGCCAAAGCAGTTTGTCTCCCTCGTGAGCGCCAAAATGCTAAAATGAAACGTTGCACTCTCTCTCCTCCAAGGAAGGTGCTAGGCAGGAATTGTCTTGCTGGTCCTCACTTGCCCTGGCAGTCATTGCAGATAAACAGCAAGACTGGGGCTCTGCTCTTTCCTAGCCTTGCAAACAGCCAAAGCAGTTTGTCTCCCTCGTGAGCGCCAAAATGCTAAAATGAAACGTTGCACTCTCTCTCCTCCAAGGAAGGTGCTAGGCAGGAATTGTCTTGCTGGTCCTCACTTGCCCTGGCAGTCATTGCAGATAAGCAGCAAGACTGGGGCTCTGCTCTTTCCTAGCCTTGCAAACAGCCAAAGCAGTTTGTCTCCCTCGTGAGCGCCAAAAAGCTAAAATGAAACGTTGCACTCTCTCTCCTCCAAGGAAGGTGCTAGGCAGGAATTGTCTTGCTGGTCCTCACTTGCCCTGGCAGTCATTGCAGATAAACAGCAAGACTGGGGCTCTGCTCTTTCCTACCCTTGCAAACAGACACTGTGCTTTTTCTAAATCTCGCACTCCAAAAAGCAAAATGAAACGTTGCACTCTCTCTCCTCCAAGGAAGGTGCTAGGCAGGAATTGTCTTGCTGGTCCTCACTTGCCCTGGCAGTCATTGCAGATAAACAGCAAGTCTGGGGCTCTGCTCTATCCTAGCCTTGCAAACAGCAAAAGCAGTTTGTCTCCCTTGTGAGCGCCAAAATGCTAAAATGAAACGTTGCACTCTCTCTCCTCCAAGGAAGGTGCTAGGCAGGAATTGTCTTGCTGGTCCTCACTTGCCCTGGCAGTCATTGCAGATAACCAGCAAGACTGGGGCTCTGCTCTTTCCTAGCCTTGCAAACAGCCAAAGCAGTTCGTCTCCCTCGTGAGCGCCAAAATGCTAAAATGGAACGTTGCACTCTCTCTCCTCCAAGGAAGGTGCTAGGCAGGAATTGTCTTGCTGGTCCTCACTTGCCCTGGCAGTCATTGCAGATAAACAGCAAGACTGGGGCTCTGCTCTTTCCTAGCCTTGCAAACAGCAAAAGAAGTTCGTCTTGCTTGTGACCGCCAAAATGCTAAAATGAAACGTTGCACTCTCTCTCCTCCAAGGAAGGTGCTAGGCAGGAATTGTCTTGCTGGTCCTCACTTCCCCTGGCAGTCATTGCAGATAAGCAGCAAGACTGGGGCTCTGCTCTTTCCTAGCCTTGCAAACAGTAAAAGAAGTTCGTCTCCCTCGTGAGCGCCAAAATGCTAAAATGAAACGTTGCACTCTCTCTCCTCCAAGGAAGGTGCTAGGCAGGAATTGTCTTGCTGGTCCTCACTTGCCCTGGCAGTCATTGCAGATAAACAGCAAGACTGGGGCTCTGCTCTTTCCTAGCCTTGCAAACAGCCATAGCAGTTTGTCTCCCTCGTGAGCGCCAAAATGCTAAAATGAAACGTTGCACTCTCTCTCCTCCAAGGAAGGTGCTAGGCAGGAATTGTCTTGCTGGTCCTCACTTGCCCTGGCAGTCATTGCAGATAAACAGCAAGACTGGGGCTCTGCTCTTTCCTAGCCTTGCAAACAGCCAAAGCAGTTTGTCTCCCTCGTGAGCGCCAAAATGCTAAAATGAAACGTTGCACTCTCTCTCCTCCAAGGAAGGTGCTAGGCAGGAATTGTCTTGCTGGTCCTCACTTGCCCTGGCAGTCATTGCAGATAAGCAGCAAGACTGGGGCTCTGCTCTTTCCTAGCCTTGCAAACAGCAAAAGAAGTTCGTCTTGTTTGTAACCGCCAATATGCTAAAATGAAACGTTGCACTCTCTCTCCTCCAAGGAAGGTGCTAGGCAGGAATTGTCTTGCTGGTCCTCACTTGCCCTGGCACTCATTGCAGATAAAGAGCAAGACTCGGTCTCTGCTCTTTCCTACCCTTGCAAACAGACACTGTGCTTTTTCTCAATCTCGCACGCCAAAAAGCAAAATGAAACGTTGCACTCTCTCTCCTCCAAGGAAGGTGCTAGGCAGGAATTGTCTTGCTGGTCCTCACTTGCCCTGGCAGTCACTGCAGATAAACAGCAAGACTGGGGCTCTGCTCTTTCCTAGCCTTGCAAACAGCCAAAGAAGTTTGTCTCCCTCGTGAGCGCCAAAATGCTAAAATGAAACGTTGCACTCTTTCTCCTCCAAGGAAGGTGCTAGGAAGGAATTGTCTTGCTGGTCCTCACTTGCCCTGGCAGTCATTGCAGATAAACAGCAAGACTCGGTCTCTGCTCTTTCCTACCCTTGGAAACAGACACTGTGCTTTTTCTCAATCTCGCACTCCAAAAAGCAAAATGAAACGTTGCACTCTCTCTCCTCCAAGGAAGGTGCTAGGAAGGAATTGTCTTGCTGGTCCTCACTTGCCCTGGCAGTCATTGCAGATAAACAGCAAGACTCGGGCTCTGCTCTTTCCTACCCTTGCAAACAGACACTATTCTTTTTATCAAACTCGCACTCCAAAAAGCAAAATGAAACGTTGCACTCTCTCTCCTCCAAGGAAGGTGCTAGGCAGGAATTGTCTTGCTGGTCCTCACTTGCCCTGGCAGTCATTGCAGATAAGCAGCAAGACTGGGGCTCTGCTCTTTCCTAGCCTTGCAAACAGCAAAAGAAGTTCGTCTTGCTTGTGACCGCCAAAATGCTAAAATGAAACGTTGCACTCTCTCTCCTCCAAGGAAGGTGCTAGGCAGGAATTGTCTTGCTGGTCCTCACTTGCCCTGGCAGTCATTGCAGATAAGCAGCAAGACTGGGGCTCTGCTCTTTCCTAGCCTTGCAAACAGTAAAAGAAGTTCGTCTCCCTCGTGAGCGCCAAAATGCTAAAATGAAACGTTGCACTCTCTCTCCTCCAAGGAAGGTGCTAGGCAGGAATTGTCTTGCTGGTCCTCACTTGCCCTGGCAGTCATTGCAGATAAACAGCAAGACTGGGGCTCTGCTCTTTCCTAGCCTTGCAAACAGCCAAAGCAGTTTGTCTCCCTCGTGAGCGCCAAAATGCTAAAATGAAACGTTGCACTCTCTCTCCTCCAAGGAAGGTGCTAGGCAGGAATTGTCTTGCTGGTCCTCACTTGCCCTGGCAGTCATTGCAGATAAGCAGCAAGACTGGGGCTCTGCTCTTTCGTAGCCTTGCAAACAGCCAAAGCAGTTTGTCTCCCTCGTGAGCGCCAAAATGCTAAAATGAAACGTTGCACTCTCTCTCCTCCAAGGAAGGTGCTAGGCAGGAATTGTCTTGCTGGTCCTCACTTGCCCTGGCAGTCATTGCAGATAAACAGCAAGACTGGGGCTCTGCTCTTTCCTAGCCTTGCAAACAGCCAAAGCAGTTTGTCTCCCTCGTGAGCGCCAAAATGCTAAAATGAAACGTTGCACTCTCTCTCCTCCAAGGAAGGTGCTAGGCAGGAATTGTCTTGCTGGTCCTCACTTGCCCTGGCAGTCATTGCAGATAAGCAGCAAGACTGGGGCTCTTCTCTTTCCTAGCCTTGCAAACAGCCAAAGCAGTTTGTCTCCCTCGTGAGCGCCAAAATGCTAAAATGAAACGTTGCACTCTCTCTCCTCCAAGGAAGGTGCTAGGCAGGAATTGTCTTGCTGGTCCTCACTTGCCCTGGCAGTCATTGCAGATAAGCAGCAAGACTGGGGCTCTGCTCTTTCCTAGCCTTGCAAACAGCAAAAGAAGTTCGTCTTGCTTGTGACCGCCAAAATGCTAAAATGAAACGTTGCACTCTCTCTCCTCCAAGGAAGGTGCTAGGCAGGAATTGTCTTGCTGGTCCTCACTTGCCCTGGCAGTCATTGCAGATAAGCAGCAAGACTGGGGCTCTGCTCTTTCCTAGCCTTGCAAACAGCCAAAGCAGTTTGTCTCCCTCGTGAGCGCCAAAAAGCTAAAATGAAACGTTGCACTCTCTCTCCTCCAAGGAAGGTGCTAGGCAGGAATTGTCTTGCTGGTCCTCACTTGCCCTGGCAGTCATTGCAGATAAACAGCAAGACTGGGGCTCTGCTCTTTCCTACCCTTGCAAACAGACACTGTGCTTTTTCTAAATCTCGCACTCCAAAAAGCAAAATGAAACGTTGCACTCTCTCTCCTCCAAGGAAGGTGCTAGGCAGGAATTGTCTTGCTGGTCCTCACTTGCCCTGGCAGTCATTGCAGATAAACAGCAAGACTGGGGCTCTGCTCTATCCTAGCCTTGCAAACAGCAAAAGCAGTTTGTCTCCCTTGTGAGCGCCAAAATGCTAAAATGAAACGTTGCACTCTCTCTCCTCCAAGGAAGGTGCTAGGCAGGAATTGTCTTGCTGGTCCTCACTTGCCCTGGCAGTCATTGCAGATAACCAGCAAGACTGGGGCTCTGCTCTTTCCTAGCCTTGCAAACAGCCAAAGCAGTTCGTCTCCCTCGTGAGCGCCAAAATGCTAAAATGGAACGTTGCACTGTCTCTCCTCCAAGGAAGGTGCTAGGCAGGAATTGTCTTGCTGGTCCTCACTTGCCCTGGCAGTCATTGCAGATAAACAGCAAGACTGGGGCTCTGCTCTTTCCTAGCCTTGCAAACAGCAAAAGAAGTTCGTCTTGCTTGTGACCGCCAAAATGCTAAAATGAAACGTTGCACTCTCTCTCCTCCAAGGAAGGTGCTAGGCAGGAATTGTCTTGCTGGTCCTCACTTGCCCTGGCAGTCATTGCAGATAAGCAGGAAGACTGGGGCTCTGCTCTTTCCTAGCCTTGCAAACAGTAAAAGAAGTTCGTCTCGCTCGTGAGCGCCAAAATGCTAAAATGAAACGTTGCACTCTCTCTCCTCCAAGGAAGGTGCTAGGCAGGAATTGTCTTGCTGGTCCTCACTTGCCCTGGCAGTCATTGCAGATAAACAGCAAGACTGGGGCTCTGCTCTTTCCTAGCCTTGCAAACAGCCAAAGCAGTTTGTCTCCCTCGTGAGCGCCAAAATGCTAAAATGAAACGTTGCACTCTCTCTCCTCCAAGGAAGGTGCTAGGCAGGAATTGTCTTGCTGGTCCTCACTTGCCCTGGCAGTCATTGCAGATAAGCAGCAAGACTGGGGCTCTGCTCTTTCCTAGCCTTGCAAACAGCCAAAGCAGTTTGTCTCCCTCGTGAGCGCCAAAATGCTAAAATGAAACGTTGCACTCTCTCTCCTCCAAGGAAGGTGCTAGGCAGGAATTGTCTTGCTGGTCCTCACTTGCCCTGGCAGTCATTGCAGATAAGCAGCAAGACTGGGGCTCTGCTCTTTCCTAGCCTTGCAAACAGCAAAAGAAGTTCGTCTTGTTTGTAACCGCCAATATGCTAAAATGAAACGTTGCACTCTCTCTCCTCCAAGGAAGGTGCTAGGCAGGAATTGTCTTGCTGGTCCTCACTTGCCCTGGCACTCATTGCAGATAAAGAGCAAGACTCGGTCTCTGCTCTTTCCTACCCTTGCAAACAGACACTGTGCTTTTTCTCAATCTCGCACTCCAAAAAGCAAAATGAAACGTTGCACTCTCTCTCCTCCAAGGAAGGTGCTAGGCAGGAATTGTCTTGCTGGTCCTCACTTGCCCTGGCAGTCACTGCAGATAAACAGCAAGACTGGGGCTCTGCTCTTTCCTAGCCTTGCAAACAGCCAAAGAAGTTTGTCTCCCTCGTGAGCGCCAAAATGCTAAAATGAAACGTTGCACTCTTTCTCCTCCAAGGAAGGTGCTAGGAAGGAATTGTCTTGCTGGTCCTCACTTGCCCTGGCAGTCATTGCAGATAAACAGCAAGACTCGGTCTCTGCTCTTTCCTACCCTTGCAAACAGACACTGTGCTTTTTCTCAATCTCGCACTCCAAAAAGCAAAATGAAACGTTGCACTCTCTCTCCTCCAAGGAAGGTGCTAGGAAGGAATTGTCTTGCTGGTCCTCACTTGCCCTGGCAGTCATTGCAGATAAACAGCAAGACTCGGGCTCTGCTCTATCCTAGCCTAGCAAACAGCAAAAGCAGTTTGTCTCCCTTGTGAGCGCCAAAATGCTAAAATGAAACGTTGCACTCTCTCTCCTCCAAGGAAGGTGCTAGGCAGGAATTGTCTTGCTGGTCCTCACTTGCCCTGGCAGTCATTGCAGATAAGCAGCAAGACTGGGGCTCTGCTCTTTCCTAGCCTTGCAAACAGCCAAAGCAGTTTGTCTCGCTCCTGAGCGCCAAAATGCCAAAATGAAACGTTGCACTCTCTCTCCTCCAAGGAAGGTGCTAGGCAGGAATTGTCTTGCTGGTCCTCACTTGCCCTGGCAGTCACTGCAGATAAACAGCAAGACTGGGGCTCTGCTCTTTCCTAGCCTTGCAAACAGCCAAAGAAGTTTGTCTCCCTCGTGAGCGCCAAAATGCTAAAATGAAACGTTGCACTCTTTCTCCTCCAAGGAAGGTGCTAGGAAGGAATTGTCTTGCTGGTCCTCACTTGCCCTGGCAGTCATTGCAGATAAACAGCAAGACTCGGTCTCTGCTCTTTCCTACCCTTGCAAACAGACACTGTGCTTTTTCTCAATCTCGCACTCCAAAAAGCAAAATGAAACGTTGCACTCTCTCTCCTCCAAGGAAGGTGCTAGGAAGGAATTGTCTTGCTGGTCCTCACTTGCCCTGGCAGTCATTGCAGATAAACAGCAAGACTCGGGCTCTGCTCTATCCTAGCCTAGCAAACAGCAAAAGCAGTTTGTCTCCCTTGTGAGCGCCAAAATGCTAAAATGAAACGTTGCACTCTCTCTCCTCCAAGGAAGGTGCTAGGCAGGAATTGTCTTGCTGGTCCTCACTTGCCCTGGCAGTCATTGCAGATAAGCAGCAAGACTGGGGCTCTGCTCTTTCCTAGCCTTGCAAACAGCCAAAGCAGTTTGTCTCGCTCCTGAGCGCCAAAATGCCAAAATGAAACGTTGCACTCTCTCTCCTCCAAGGAAGGTGCTAGGCAGGAATTGTCTTGCTGGTCCTCACTTGCCCTGGCAGTCATTGCAGATAAACAGCAAGACTCGGGCTCTGCTCTTTCCTACCCTTGCAAACAGACACTATTCTTTTTATCAAACTCGCACTCCAAAAAGCAAAATGAAACGTTGCACTCTCTCTCCTCCAAGGAAGGTGCTAGGCAGGAATTGTCTTGCTGGTCCTCACTTGCCCTGGCAGTCATTGCAGATAAACAGCAAGACTGGGGCTCTGCTCTTTCCTAGCCTTGCAAACAGCCAAAGCAGTTTGTCTCCCTCGTGAGCGCCAAAATGCTAAAATGAAACGTTGCACTCTCTCTCCTCCAAGGAAGGTGCTAGGCAGGAATTGTCTTGCTGGTCCTCACTTGCCCTGGCAGTCATTGCAGATAAGCAGCAAGACTGGGGCTCTGCTCTTTCCTAGCCTTGCAAACAGCAAAAGAAGTTCGTCTTGCTTGTGACCGCCAAAATGCTAAAATGAAACGTTGCACTCTCTCTCCTCCAAGGAAGGTGCTAGGCAGGAATTGTCTTGCTGGTCCTCACTTGCCCTGGCAGTCATTGCAGATAAGCAGCAAGACTGGGGCTCTGCTCTTTCCTAGCCTTGCAAACAGCCAAAGCAGTTTGTCTCCCTCGTGAGCGCCAAAAAGCTAAAATGAAACGTTGCACTCTCTCTCCTCCAAGGAAGGTGCTAGGCAGGAATTGTCTTGCTGGTCCTCACTTGCCCTGGCAGTCATTGCAGATAAACAGCAAGACTGGGGCTCTGCTCTTTCCTACCCTTGCAAACAGACACTGTGCTTTTTCTAAATCTCGCACTCCAAAAAGCAAAATGAAACGTTGCACTCTCTCTCCTCCAAGGAAGGTGCTAGGCAGGAATTGTCTTGCTGGTCCTCACTTGCCCTGGCAGTCATTGCAGATAAACAGCAAGACTGGGGCTCTGCTCTATCCTAGCCTTGCAAACAGCAAAAGCAGTTTGTCTCCCTTGTGAGCGCCAAAATGCTAAAATGAAACGTTGCACTCTCTCTCCTCCAAGGAAGGTGCTAGGCAGGAATTGTCTTGCTGGTCCTCACTTGCCCTGGCAGTCATTGCAGATAAGCAGCAAGACTGGGGCTCTGCTATTTCATAGCCTTGCAAACAGCAAAAGCAGTTTGTCTCCCTCGTGAGCGCCAAAATGCTAAAATGAAACGTTGCACTCTCTCTCCTCCAAGGAAGGTGCTAGTCAGGAATTGTCTTGCTGGTCCTCACTTGCCCTGGCAGTCATTGCAGATAAACAGCAAGACTGGGGCTCTGCTCTTTCCTACCCTTGCAAACAGACACTGTGCTTTTTCTAAATCTCGCACTCCAAAAAGCAAAATGAAACGTTGCACTCTCTCTCCTCCAAGGAAGGTGCTATGCAGGAATTGTCTTGCTGGTCCTCACTTGCCCTGGCAGTCATTGCAGATAAACAGCAAGACTGGGGCTCTGCTCTTTCCTAGCCTTGCAAACAGCCAAAGAAGTTTGTCTCCCTCGTGAGCGCCAAAATGCTAAAATGAAACGTTGCACTCTCTCTCCTCCAAGGAAGGTGCTAGGCAGGAATTGTCTTGCTGGTCCTCACTTGCCCTGGCAGTCATTGCAGATAAACAGCAAGACTCGGTCTCTGCTCTTTCCTACCCTTGCAAACAGACACTGTGCTTTTTCTCAATCTCGCACTCCAAAAAGCAAAATGAAACGTTGCACTCTCTCTCCTCCAAGGAAGGTGCTAGGCAGGAATTGTCTTGCTGGTCCTCACTTGCCCTGGCAGTCACTGCAGATAAACAGCAAGACTGGGGCTCTGCTCTTTCCTAGCCTTGCAAACAGCCAAAGAAGTTTGTCTCCCTCGTGAGCGCCAAAATGCTAAAATGAAACGTTGCACTCTTTCTCCTCCAAGGAAGGTGCTAGGAAGGAATTGTCTTGCTGGTCCTCACTTGCCCTGGCAGTCATTGCAGATAAACAGCAAGACTCGGTCTCTGCTCTTTCCTACCCTTGCAAACAGACACTGTGCTTTTTCTCAATCTCGCACTCCAAAAAGCAAAATGAAACGTTGCACTCTCTCTCCTCCAAGGAAGGTGCTAGGCAGGAATTCTCTTGCTGGTCCTCACTTGCCCTGGCAGTCATTGCAGATAAACAGCAAGACTGGGGCTCTGCTCTATCCTAGCCTTGCAAACAGCCAAAGCAGTTTGTCTCCCTTGTGAGCGCCAAAATGCTAAAATGAAACGTTGCACTCTCTCTCCTCCAAGGAAGGTGCTAGGCAGGAATTGTCTTGCTGGTCCTCACTTGCCCTGGCAGCCATTGCAGATAAGCAGCAAGACTGGGGCTCTGCTATTTCATAGCCTTGCAAACAGCAAAAGCAGTTTGTCTCCCTCGTGGGCGCCAAAATGCTAAAATGAAACGTTGCACTCTCTCTCCTCCAAGGAAGGTGCTAGTCAGGAATTGTCTTGCTGGTCCTCACTTGCCCTGGCAGTCATTGCAGATAAACAGCAAGACTGGGGCTCTGCTCTTTCCTACCCTTGCAAACAGACACTGTGCTTTTTCTAAATCTCGCACTCCAAAAAGCAAAATGAAACGTTGCACTCTCTCTCCTCCAAGGAAGGTGCTAGGCAGGAATTGTCTTGCTGGTCCTCACTTGCCCTGGCAGTCATTGCAGATAAGCAGCAAGACTGGGGCTCTGCTCTTTCCTAGCCTTGCAAACAGCCAAAGCAGTTTGTCTCCCTCGTGAGCGCCAAAATGCTAAAATGAAACGTTGCACTCTCTCTCCTCCAAGGAAGGTGCTAGGCAGGAATTGTCTTGCTGGTCCTCACTTGCCCTGGCAGTCATTGCAGATAAACAGCAAGACTGGGGCTCCGCTCTTTCCTAGCCTTGCAAACAGCCAAAGCAGTTTGTCTCCCTCGTGAGCGCCAAAAAGCTAAAATGAAACGTTGCACTCTCTCTCCTCCAAGGAAGGTGCTAGTCAGGAATTGTCTTGCTGGTCCTCACTTGCCCTGGCAGTCATTGCAGATAAACAGCAAGACTGGGGCTCTGCTCTTTCCTACCCTTGCAAACAGACACTGTGCTTTTTCTAAATCTCGCACTCCAAAAAGCAAAATGAAACGTTGCACTCTCTCTCCTCCAAGGAAGGTGCTAGGCAGGAATTGTCTTGCTGGTCCTCACTTGCCATGGCAGTCATTGCAGATAAACAGCAAGACTGGGGCTCTGCTCTATCCTAGCCTTGCAAACAGCAAAAGCAGTTTGTCTCCCTTGTGAGCACCAAAATGCTAAAATGAAACGTTGCACTCTCTCTCCTCCAAGGAAGGTGCTAGGCAGGAATTGTCTTGCTGGTCCTCACTTGCCCTGGCAGTCATTGCAGATAAACAGCAAGACTGGGGCTCCGCTCTTTCCTAGCCTTGCAAACAGCCAAAGCAGTTTGTCTCCCTCGTGAGCGCCAAAATGCTAAAATGAAACGTTGCACTCTCTCTCCTCCAAGGAAGGTGCTAGGCAGGAATTGTCTTGCTGGTCCTCACTTGCCCTGGCAGTCATTGCAGATAAGCAGCAAGACTGGGGCTCTGCTCTTTCCTAGCCTTGCAAACAGCCAAAGCAGTTTGTCTCCCTCGTGAGCGCCAAAATGCTAAAATGAAACGTTGCACTCTCTCTCCTCCAAGGAAGGTGCTAGGCAGGAATTGTCTTGCTGGTCCTCACTTGCCCTGGCAGTCATTGCAGATAAGCAGCAAGACTGGGGCTCTGCTCTTTCCTAGCCTTGCAAACAGCCAAAGCTGTTCGTCTCCCTCGTGAGCGCCAAAATGCTAAAATGGAACGTTGCACTCTCTCTCCTCCAAGGAAGGTGCTAGGCAGGAATTGTCTTGCTGGTCCTCACTTGCCCTGGCAGTCATTGCAGATAAACAGCAAGACTGGGGCTCTGCTCTTTCCTAGCCTTGCAAACAGCCAAAGCAGTTTGTCTCCCTCGTGAGCGCCAAAATGCTAAAATGAAACGTTGCACTCTCTCTCCTCCAAGGAAGGTGCTAGGCAGGAATTGTCTTGCTGGTCCTCACTTGCCCTGGCAGTCATTGCAGATAAACAGCAAGACTGGGGCTCCGCTCTTTCCTAGCCTTGCAAACAGCCAAAGCAGTTTGTCTCCCTCGTGAGCGCCAAAATGCTAAAATGAAACGTTGCACTCTCTCTCCTCCAAGGAAGGTGCTAGGCAGGAATTGTCTTGCTGGTCCTCACTTGCCCTGGCAGTCATTGCAGATAAGCAGCAAGACTGGGGCTCTGCTCTTTCCTAGCCTTGCAAACAGCCAAAGCAGTTTGTCTCCCTCGTGAGCGCCAAAATGCTAAAATGAAACGTTGCACTCTCTCTCCTCCAAGGAAGGTGCTAGGCAGGAATTGTCTTGCTGGTCCTCACTTGCCCTGGCAGTCATTGCAGATAAGCAGCAAGACTGGGGCTCTGCTCTTTCCTAGCCTTGCAAACAGCAAAAGAAGTTCGTCTTGCTTGTGACCGCCAAAATGCTAAAATGAAACGTTGCACTCTCTCTCCTCCAAGGAAGGTGCTAGGCAGGAATTGTCTTGCTGGTCCTCACTTGCCCTGGCAGTCATTGCAGATAAGCAGCAAGACTGGGGCTCTGCTCTTTCCTAGCCTTGCAAACAGCCAAAGCAGTTTGTCTCCCTCGTGAGCGCCAAAAAGCTAAAATGAAACGTTGCACTCTCTCTCCTCCAAGGAAGGTGCTAGTCAGGAATTGTCTTGCTGGTCCTCACTTGCCCTGGCAGTCATTGCAGATAAACAGCAAGACTGGGGCTCTGCTCTTTCCTACCCTTGCAAACAGACACTGTGCTTTTTCTAAATCTCGCACTCCAAAAAGCAAAATGAAACGTTGCACTCTCTCTCCTCCAAGGAAGGTGCTAGGCAGGAATTGTCTTGCTGGTCCTCACTTGCCATGGCAGTCATTGCAGATAAACAGCAAGACTGGGGCTCTGCTCTATCCTAGCCTTGCAAACAGCAAAAGCAGTTTCTCTCCCTTGTGAGCACCAAAATGCTAAAATGAAACGTTGCACTCTCTCTCCTCCAAGGAAGGTGCTAGGCAGGAATTGTCTTGCTGGTCCTCACTTGCCCTGGCAGTCATTGCAGATAAGCAGCAAGACTGGGGCTCTGCTCTTTCCTAGCCTTGCAAACAGCCAAAGCTGTTCGTCTCCCTCGTGAGCGCCAAAATGCTAAAATGGAACGTTGCACTCTCTCTCCTCCAAGGAAGGTGCTAGGCAGGAATTGTCTTGCTGGTCCTCACTTGCCCTGGCAGTCATTGCAGATAAACAGCAAGACTGGGGCTCTGCTCTTTCCTAGCCTTGCAAACAGCCATAGCAGTTTGTCTCCCTCGTGAGCGCCAAAATGCTAAAATGAAACGTTGCACTCTCTCTCCTCCAAGGAAGGTGCTAGGCAGGAATTGTCTTGCTGGTCCTCACTTGCCCTGGCAGTCATTGCAGATAAGCAGCAAGACTGGGGCTCTGCTCTATCCTAGCCTTGCAAACAGCAAAAGCAGTTTGTCTCCCTTGTGAGCGCCAAAATGCTAAAATGAAACGTTGCACTCTCTCTCCTCCAAGGAAGGTGCTAGGCAGGAATTGTCTTGCTGGTCCTCACTTGCCCTGGCAGTCATTGCAGATAAGCAGCAAGACTGGGGCTCCGCTCTTTCCTAGCCTTGCAAACAGCCAAAGCAGTTTGTCTCGCTCCTGAGCGCCAAAATGCCAAAATGAAACGTTGCACTCTCTCTCCTCCAAGGAAGGTGCTAGGCAGGAATTGTCTTGCTGGTCCTCACTTGCCCTGGCAGTCATTGCAGATAAACAGCAAGACTGGGGCTCTGCTCTATCCTAGCCTTGCAAACAGCAAAAGCAGTTTGTCTCCCTTGTGAGCGCCAAAATGCTAAAATGAAACGTTGCACTCTCTCTCCTCCAAGGAAGGTGCTAGGCAGGAATTGTCTTGCTGGTCCTCACTTGCCCTGGCAGTCATTGCAGATAAACAGCAAGACTCGGTCTCTGCTCTTTCCTACCCTTGCAAACAGACACTGTGCTTTTTCTCAATCTCGCACTCCAAAAAGCAAAATGAAACGTTGCACTCTCTCTCCTCCAAGGAAGGTGCTAGGCAGGAATTGTCTTGCTGGTCCTCACTTGCCCTGGCAGTCACTGCAGATAAACAGCAAGACTGGGGCTCTGCTCTTTCCTAGCCTTGCAAACAGCCAAAGAAGTTTGTCTCCCTCGTGAGCGCCAAAATGCTAAAATGAAACGTTGCACTCTTTCTCCTCCAAGGAAGGTGCTAGGAAGGAATTGTCTTGCTGGTCCTCACTTGCCCTGGCAGTCATTGCAGATAAACAGCAAGACTCGGTCTCTGCTCTTTCCTACCCTTGCAAACAGACACTGTGCTTTTTCTCAATCTCGCACTCCAAAAAGCAAAATGAAACGTTGCACTCTCTCTCCTCCAGGGAAGGTGCTAGGCAGGAATTGTCTTGCTGGTCCTCACTTGCCCTGGCAGTCATTGCAGATAAACAGCAAGACTGGGGCTCTGCTCTTTCCTAGCCTTGCAAACAGCCAAAGCAGTTTGTCTCCCTCGTGAGCGCCAAAATGCCAAAATGAAACGTTGCACTCTCTCTCCTCCAAGGAAGGTGCTAGGCAGGAATTGTCTTGCTGGTCCTCACTTGCCCTGGCAGTCATTGCAGATAAACAGCAAGACTGGGGCTCTGCTCTATCCTAGCCTTGCAAACAGCAAAAGCAGTTTGTCTCCCTTGTGAGCGCCAAAATGCTAAAATGAAACGTTGCACTCTCTCTCCTCAAAGGAAGGTGCTAGGCAGGAATTGTCTTGCTGGTCCTCACTTGCCCTGGCAGTCATTGCAGATAAGCAGCAAGACTGGGGCTCTGCTATTTCATAGCCTTGCAAACAGCAAAAGCAGTTTGTCTCCCTCGTGGGCGCCAAAATGCTAAAATGAAACGTTGCACTCTCTCTCCTCCAAGGAAGGTGCTAGTCAGGAATTGTCTTGCTGGTCCTCACTTGCCCTGGCAGTCATTGCAGATAAACAGCAAGACTGGGGCTCTGCTCTTTCCTACCCTTGCAAACAGACACTGTGCTTTTTCTAAATCTCGCACTCCAAAAAGCAAAATGAAACGTTGCACTCTCTCTCCTCCAAGGAAGGTGCTAGGCAGGAATTGTCTTGCTGGTCCTCACTTGCCCTGGCAGTCATTGCAGATAAGCAGCAAGACTGGGGCTCTGCTCTTTCCTAGCCTTGCAAACAGCAAAAGCAGTTTGTCTCCCTCGTGAGCGCCAAAATGCTAAAATGAAACGTTGCACTCTCTCTCCTCCAAGGAAGGTGCTAGTCAGGAATTGTCTTGCTGGTCCTCACTTGCCCTGGCAGTCATTGCAGATAAGCAGCAAGACTGGGGCTCTGCTCTATCCTAGCCTTGCAAACAGCAAAAGCAGTTTGTCTCCCTTGTGAGCGCCAAAATGCTAAAATGAAACGTTGCACTCTCTCTCCTCCAAGGAAGGTGCTAGGCAGGAATTGTCTTGCTGGTCCTCACTTGCCCTGGCAGTCATTGCAGATAAGCAGCAAGACTGGGGCTCCGCTCTTTCCTAGCCTTGCAAACAGCCAAAGCAGTTTGTCTCGCTCCTGAGCGCCAAAATGCCAAAATGAAACGTTGCACTCTCTCTCCTCCAAGGAAGGTGCTAGGCAGGAATTGTCTTGCTGGTCCTCACTTGCCCTGGCAGTCATTGCAGATAAACAGCAAGACTGGGGCTCTGCTCTATCCTAGCCTTGCAAACAGCAAAAGCAGTTTGTCTCCCTTGTGAGCGCCAAAATGCTAAAATGAAACGTTGCACTCTCTCTCCTCCAAGGAAGGTGCTAGGCAGGAATTGTCTTGCTGGTCCTCACTTGCCCTGGCAGTCATTGCAGATAAACAGCAAGACTCGGTCTCTGCTCTTTCCTACCCTTGCAAACAGACACTGTGCTTTTTCTCAATCTCGCACTCCAAAAAGCAAAATGAAACGTTGCACTCTCTCTCCTCCAAGGAAGGTGCTAGGCAGGAATTGTCTTGCTGGTCCTCACTTGCCCTGGCAGTCACTGCAGATAAACAGCAAGACTGGGGCTCTGCTCTTTCCTAGCCTTGCAAACAGCCAAAGAAGTTTGTCTCCCTTGTGACCGCCAAAATGCTAAAATGAAACGTTGCACTCTTTCTCCTCCAAGGAAGGTGCTAGGAAGGAATTGTCTTGCTGGTCCTCACTTGCCCTGGCAGTCATTGCAGATAAACAGCAAGACTCGGTCTCTGCTCTTTCCTACCCTTGCAAACAGACACTGTGCTTTTTCTCAATCTCGCACTCCAAAAAGCAAAATGAAACGTTGCACTCTCTCTCCTCCAGGGAAGGTGCTAGGCAGGAATTGTCTTGCTGGTCCTCACTTGCCCTGGCAGTCATTGCAGATAAACAGCAAGACTGGGGCTCTGCTCTTTCCTAGCCTTGCAAACAGCCAAAGCAGTTTGTCTCCCTCGTGAGCGCCAAAATGCCAAAATGAAACGTTGCACTCTCTCTCCTCCAAGGAAGGTGCTAGGCAGGAATTGTCTTGCTGGTCCTCACTTGCCCTGGCAGTCATTGCAGATAAACAGCAAGACTGGGGCTCTGCTCTATCCTAGCCTTGCAAACAGCAAAAGCAGTTTGTCTCCCTTGTGAGCGCCAAAATGCTAAAATGAAACGTTGCACTCTCTCTCCTCCAAGGAAGGTGCTAGGCAGGAATTGTCTTGCTGGTCCTCACTTGCCCTGGCAGTCATTGCAGATAAGCAGCAAGACTGGGGCTCTGCTATTTCATAGCCTTGCAAACAGCAAAAGCAGTTTGTCTCCCTCGTGGGCGCCAAAATGCTAAAATGAAACGTTGCACTCTCTCTCCTCCAAGGAAGGTGCTAGTCAGGAATTGTCTTGCTGGTCCTCACTTGCCCTGGCAGTCATTGCAGATAAAGAGCAAGACTGGGGCTCTGCTCTTTCCTACCCTTGCAAACAGACACTGTGCTTTTTCTAAATCTCGCACTCCAAAAAGCAAAATGAAACGTTGCACTCTCTCTCCTCCAAGGAAGGTGCTAGGCAGGAATTGTCTTGCTGGTCCTCACTTGCCCTGGCAGTCATTGCAGATAAGCAGCAAGACTGGGGCTCTGCTCTTTCCTAGCCTTGCAAACAGCAAAAGCAGTTTGTCTCCCTCGTGAGCGCCAAAATGCTAAAATGAAACGTTGCACTCTCTCTCCTCCAAGGAAGGTGCTAGTCAGGAATTGTCTTGCTGGTCCTCACTTGCCCTGGCAGTCATTGCAGATAAACAGCAAGACTGGGGCTCTGCTCTTTCCTACCCTTGCAAACAGACACTGTGCTTTTTCTAAATCTCGCACTCCAAAAAGCAAAATGAAACGTTGCACTCTCTCTCCTCCAAGGAAGGTGCTATGCAGGAATTGTCTTGCTGGTCCTCACTTGCCCTGGCAGTCGTTGCAGATAAACAGCAAGACTGGGGCTCTGCTCTTTCCTAGCCTTGCAAACAGTAAAAGAAGTTCGTCTCCCTCGTGAGCGCCAAAATGCTAAAATGAAACGTTGCACTCTCTCTCCTCCAAGGAAGGTGCTAGGCAGGAATTGTCTTGCTGGTCCTCACTTGCCCTGGCAGTCATTGCAGATAAGCAGCAAGACTGGGGCTCTGCTCTTTCCTAGCCTTGCAAACAGCAAAAGAAGTTCGTCTTGCTTGTAACCGGCAATATGCTAAAATGAAACGTTGCACTCTCTCTCCTCCAAGGAAGGTGCTAGGCAGGAATTGTCTTGCTGGTCCTCACTTGCCCTGGCAGTCATTGCAGATAAACAGCAAGACTCGGTCTCTGCTCTTTCCTACCCTTGCAAACAGACACTGTGCTTTTTCTCAATCTCGCACTCCAAAAAGCAAAATGAAACGTTGCACTCTTTCTCCTCCAAGGAAGGTGCTAGGCAGGAATTGTCTTGCTGGTCCTCACTTGCCCTGGCAGTCACTGCAGATAAACAGCAAGACTCGGTCTCTGCTCTTTCCTAGCCTTGCAAACAGCCAAAGAAGTTTGTCTCCCTCGTGAGCGCCAAAATGCTAAAATGAAACGTTGCACTCTTTCTCCTCCAAGGAAGGTGCTAGGAAGGAATTGTCTTGCTGGTCCTCACTTGCCCTGGCAGTCATTGCAGATAAACAGCAAGACTCGGTCTCTGCTCTTTCCTACCCTTGCAAACAGACACTGTGCTTTTTCTCAATCTCGCACTCCAAAAAGCAAAATGAAACGTTGCACTCTCTCTCCTCCAAGGAAGGTGCTAGGCAGGAATTGTCTTGCTGGTCCTCACTTGCCCTGGCAGTCATTGCAGATAAACAGCAAGACTGGGGCTCTGCTCTATCCTAGCCTTGCAAACAGCCAAAGCAGTTTGTCTCCCTCGTGAGCGCCAAAATGCTAAAATGAAACGTTGCACTCTCTCTCCTCCAAGGAAGGTGCTAGGCAGGAATTGTCTTGCTGGTCCTCACTTGCCCTGGCAGCCATTGCAGATAAACAGCAAGAGTGGGGCTCTGCTCTTTCCTAGCCTTGCTAACAGCAAAAGCAGTTTGTCTCCCTTGTGAGCGCCAAAATGCTAAAATGAAACGTTGCACTCTCTCTCCTCCAAGGAAGGTGCTAGGCAGGAATTGTCTTGCTGGTCCTCACTTGCCCTGGCAGTCATTGCAGATAAGCAGCAAGACTGGGGCTCTGCTATTTCATAGCCTTGCAAACAGCAAAAGCAGTTTGTCTCCCTCGTGGGCGCCAAAATGCTAAAATGAAACGTTGCACTCTCTCTCCTCCAAGGAAGGTGCTAGTCAGGAATTGTCTTGCTGGTCCTCACTTGCCCTGGCAGTCATTGCAGATAAACAGCAAGACTGGGGCTCTGCTCTTTCCTACCCTTGCAAACAGACACTGTGCTTTTTCTAAATCTCGCACTCCAAAAAGCAAAATGAAACGTTGCACTCTCTCTCCTCCAAGGAAGGTGCTAGGCAGGAATTGTCTTGCTGGTCCTCACTTGCCCTGGCAGTCACTGCAGATAAACAGCAAGACTGGGGCTCTGCTCTTTCCTAGCCTTGCAAACAGCCAAAGAAGTTTGTCTCCCTTGTGACCGCCAAAATGCTAAAATGAAACGTTGCACTCTTTCTCCTCCAAGGAAGGTGCTAGGAAGGAATTGTCTTGCTGGTCCTCACTTGCCCTGGCAGTCATTGCAGATAAACAGCAAGACTCGGTCTCTGCTCTTTCCTACCCTTGCAAACAGACACTGTGCTTTTTCTCAATCTCGCACTCCAAAAAGCAAAATGAAACGTTGCACTCTCTCTCCTCCAGGGAAGGTGCTAGGCAGGAATTGTCTTGCTGGTCCTCACTTGCCCTGGCAGTCATTGCAGATAAACAGCAAGACTGGGGCTCTGCTCTTTCCTAGCCTTGCAAACAGCCAAAGCAGTTTGTCTCCCTCGTGAGCGCCAAAATGCCAAAATGAAACGTTGCACTCTCTCTCCTCCAAGGAAGGTGCTAGGCAGGAATTGTCTTGCTGGTCCTCACTTGCCCTGGCAGTCATTGCAGATAAACAGCAAGACTGGGGCTCTGCTCTATCCTAGCCTTGCAAACAGCAAAAGCAGTTTGTCTCCCTTGTGAGCGCCAAAATGCTAAAATGAAACGTTGCACTCTCTCTCCTCCAAGGAAGGTGCTAGGCAGGAATTGTCTTGCTGGTCCTCACTTGCCCTGGCAGTCATTGCAGATAAGCAGCAAGACTGGGGCTCTGCTATTTCATAGCCTTGCAAACAGCAAAAGCAGTTTGTCTCCCTCGTGGGCGCCAAAATGCTAAAATGAAACGTTGCACTCTCTCTCCTCCAAGGAAGGTGCTAGTCAGGAATTGTCTTGCTGGTCCTCACTTGCCCTGGCAGTCATTGCAGATAAACAGCAAGACTGGGGCTCTGCTCTTTCCTACCCTTGCAAACAGACACTGTGCTTTTTCTAAATCTCGCACTCCAAAAAGCAAAATGAAACGTTGCACTCTCTCTCCTCCAAGGAAGGTGCTAGGCAGGAATTGTCTTGCTGGTCCTCACTTGCCCTGGCAGTCATTGCAGATAAGCAGCAAGACTGGGGCTCTGCTCTTTCCTAGCCTTGCAAACAGCAAAAGCAGTTTGTCTCCCTCGTGAGCGCCAAAATGCTAAAATGAAACGTTGCACTCTCTCTCCTCCAAGGAAGGTGCTAGTCAGGAATTGTCTTGCTGGTCCTCACTTGCCCTGGCAGTCATTGCAGATAAACAGCAAGACTGGGGCTCTGCTCTTTCCTACCCTTGCAAACAGACACTGTGCTTTTTCTAAATCTCGCACTCCAAAAAGCAAAATGAAACGTTGCACTCTCTCTCCTCCAAGGAAGGTGCTATGCAGGAATTGTCTTGCTGGTCCTCACTTGCCCTGGCAGTCGTTGCAGATAAACAGCAAGACTGGGGCTCTGCTCTTTCCTAGCCTTGCAAACAGTAAAAGAAGTTCGTCTCCCTCGTGAGCGCCAAAATGCTAAAATGAAACGTTGCACTCTCTCTCCTCCAAGGAAGGTGCTAGGCAGGAATTGTCTTGCTGGTCCTCACTTGCCCTGGCAGTCATTGCAGATAAGCAGCAAGACTGGGGCTCTGCTCTTTCCTAGCCTTGCAAACAGCAAAAGAAGTTCGTCTTGCTTGTAACCGGCAATATGCTAAAATGAAACGTTGCACTCTCTCTCCTCCAAGGAAGGTGCTAGGCAGGAATTGTCTTGCTGGTCCTCACTTGCCCTGGCAGTCATTGCAGATAAACAGCAAGACTCGGTCTCTGCTCTTTCCTACCCTTGCAAACAGACACTGTGCTTTTTCTCAATCTCGCACTCCAAAAAGCAAAATGAAACGTTGCACTCTTTCTCCTCCAAGGAAGGTGCTAGGCAGGAATTGTCTTGCTGGTCCTCACTTGCCCTGGCGGTCACTGCAGATAAACAGCAAGACTCGGTCTCTGCTCTTTCCTAGCCTTGCAAACAGCCAAAGAAGTTTGTCTCCCTCGTGAGCGCCAAAATGCTAAAATGAAACGTTGCACTCTTTCTCCTCCAAGGAAGGTGCTAGGAAGGAATTGTCTTGCTGGTCCTCACTTGCCCTGGCAGTCATTGCAGATAAACAGCAAGACTCGGTCTCTGCTCTTTCCTACCCTTGCAAACAGACACTGTGCTTTTTCTCAATCTCGCACTCCAAAAAGCAAAATGAAACGTTGCACTCTCTCTCCTCCAAGGAAGGTGCTAGGCAGGAATTGTCTTGCTGGTCCTCACTTGCCCTGGCAGTCATTGCAGATAAACAGCAAGACTGGGGCTCTGCTCTATCCTAGCCTTGCAAACAGCCAAAGCAGTTTGTCTCCCTCGTGAGCGCCAAAATGCTAAAATGAAACGTTGCACTCTCTCTCCTCCAAGGAAGGTGCTAGGCAGGAATTGTCTTGCTGGTCCTCACTTGCCCTGGCAGCCATTGCAGATAAACAGCAAGAGTGGGGCTCTGCTCTTTCCTAGCCTTGCTAACAGCAAAAGCAGTTTGTCTCCCTTGTGAGCGCCAAAATGCTAAAATGAAACGTTGCACTCTCTCTCCTCCAAGGAAGGTGCTAGGCAGGAATTGTCTTGCTGGTCCTCACTTGCCCTGGCAGTCATTGCAGATAAGCAGCAAGACTGGGGCTCTGCTATTTCATAGCCTTGCAAACAGCAAAAGCAGTTTGTCTCCCTCGTGGGCGCCAAAATGCTAAAATGAAACGTTGCACTCTCTCTCCTCCAAGGAAGGTGCTAGTCAGGAATTGTCTTGCTGGTCCTCACTTGCCCTGGCAGTCATTGCAGATAAACAGCAAGACTGGGGCTCTGCTCTTTCCTACCCTTGCAAACAGACACTGTGCTTTTTCTAAATCTCGCACTCCAAAAAGCAAAATGAAACGTTGCACTCTCTCTCCTCCAAGGAAGGTGCTAGGCAGGAATTGTCTTGCTGGTCCTCACTTGCCCTGGCAGTCATTGCAGATAAGCAGCAAGACTGGGGCTCTGCTCTTTCCTAGCCTTGCAAACAGCCAAAGCAGTTTGTCTCCCTCGTGAGCGCCAAAATGCTAAAATGAAACGTTGCACTCTCTCTCCTCCAAGGAAGGTGCTAGGCAGGAATTGTCTTGCTGGTCCTCACTTGCCCTGGCAGTCATTGCAGATAAGCAGCAAGACTGGGGCTCTGCTCTTTCCTAGCGTTGCAAACAGCCAAAGCAATTTGTCTCCCTCGTGAGCGCCAAAATGCTAAAATGAAACGTTGCACTCTCTCTCCTCCAAGGAAGGTGCTAGGCAGGAATTGTCTTGCTGGTCCTCACTTGCCCTGGCAGTCATTGCAGATAAGCAGCAAGACTGGGGCTCTGCTCTTTCCTAGCCTTGCAAACAGCAAAAGAAGTTCGTCTTGCTTGTGACCGCCAAAATGCTAAAATGAAACGTTGCACTCTCTCTCCTCCAAGGAAGGTGCTAGGCAGGAATTGTCTTGCTGGTCCTCACTTGCCCTGGCAGTCATTGCAGATAACCAGCAAGACTGGGGCTCTGCTCTTTCCTAGCCTTGCAAACAGCCAAAGCTGTTCGTCTCCCTCGTGAGCGCCAAAATGCTAAAATGGAACGTTGCACTCTCTCTCCTCCAAGGAAGGTGCTAGGCAGGAATTGTCTTGCTGGTCCTCACTTGCCCTGGCAGTCATTGCAGATAAACAGCAAGACTAGGGCTCTGCTCTTTCCTAGCCTTGCAAACAGCAAAAGAAGTTCGTCTTGATTGTGACCGCCAAAATGCTAAAATGAAACGTTGCACTCTCTCTCCTCCAAGGAAGGTGCTAGGCAGGAATTGTCTTGCTGGTCCTCACTTGCCCTGGCAGTCATTGCAGATAAGCAGCAAGACTGGGGCTCTGCTCTTTCCTAGCCTTGCAAACAGTAAAAGAAGTTCGTCTCCCTCGTGAGCGCCAAAATGCTAAAATGAAACGTTGCACTCTCTCTCCTCCAAGGAAGGTGCTAGGCAGGAATTGTCTTGCTGGTCCTCACTTGCCCTGGCAGTCATTGCAGATAAGCAGCAAGACTGGGGCTCTGCTCTTTCCTAGCCTTGCAAACAGCAAAAGAAGTTCGTCTTGCTTGTAACCGGCAATATGCTAAAATGAAACGTTGCACTCTCTCTCCTCCAAGGAAGGTGCTAGGCAGGAATTGTCTTGCTGGTCCTCACTTGCCCTGGCAGTCATTGCAGATAAACAGCAAGACTCGGTCTCTGCTCTTTCCTACCCTTGCAAACAGACACTGTGCTTTTTCTCAATCTCGCACTCCAAAAAGCAAAATGAAACGTTGCACTCTTTCTCCTCCAAGGAAGGTGCTAGGCAGGAATTGTCTTGCTGGTCCTCACTTGCCCTGGCAGTCACTGCAGATAAACAGCAAGACTCGGTCTCTGCTCTTTCCTAGCCTTGCAAACAGCCAAAGAAGTTTGTCTCCCTCGTGAGCGCCAAAATGCTAAAATGAAACGTTGCACTCTTTCTCCTCCAAGGAAGGTGCTAGGAAGGAATTGTCTTGCTGGTCCTCACTTGCCCTGGCAGTCATTGCAGATAAACAGCAAGACTCGGTCTCTGCTCTTTCCTACCCTTGCAAACAGACACTGTGCTTTTTCTCAATCTCGCACTCCAAAAAGCAAAATGAAACGTTGCACTCTCTCTCCTCCAAGGAAGGTGCTAGGCAGGAATTGTCTTGCTGGTCCTCACTTGCCCTGGCAGTCATTGCAGATAAACAGCAAGACTGGGGCTCTGCTCTATCCTAGCCTTGCAAACAGCCAAAGCAGTTTGTCTCCCTCGTGAGCGCCAAAATGCTAAAATGAAACGTTGCACTCTCTCTCCTCCAAGGAAGGTGCTAGGCAGGAATTGTCTTGCTGGTCCTCACTTGCCCTGGCAGCCATTGCAGATAAACAGCAAGAGTGGGGCTCTGCTCTTTCCTAGCCTTGCAAACAGCAAAAGCAGTTTGTCTCCCTTGTGAGCGCCAAAATGCTAAAATGAAACGTTGCACTCTCTCTCCTCCAAGGAAGGTGCTAGGCAGGAATTGTCTTGCTGGTCCTCACTTGCCCTGGCAGTCATTGCAGATAAGCAGCAAGACTGGGGCTCTGCTATTTCATAGCCTTGCAAACAGCAAAAGCAGTTTGTCTCCCTCGTGGGCGCCAAAATGCTAAAATGAAACGTTGCACTCTCTCTCCTCCAAGGAAGGTGCTAGTCAGGAATTGTCTTGCTGGTCCTCACTTGCCCTGGCAGTCATTGCAGATAAACAGCAAGACTGGGGCTCTGCTCTTTCCTACCCTTGCAAACAGACACTGTGCTTTTTCTAAATCTCGCACTCCAAAAAGCAAAATGAAACGTTGCACTCTCTCTCCTCCAAGGAAGGTGCTAGGCAGGAATTGTCTTGCTGGTCCTCACTTGCCCTGGCAGTCATTGCAGATAAGCAGCAAGACTGGGGCCCTGCTCTTTCCTAGCCTTGCAAACAGCCAAAGCAGTTTGTCTCCCTCGTGAGCGCCAAAATGCTAAAATGAAACGTTGCACTCTCTCTCCTCCAAGGAAGGTGCTAGGCAGGAATTGTCTTGCTGGTCCTCACTTGCCCTGGCAGTCATTGCAGATAAACAGCAAGACTGGGGCTCTGCTCTTTCCTAGCCTTGCAAACAGCCAAAGCAGTTTGTCTCCCTCGTGAGCGCCAAAATGCTAAAATGAAACGTTGCACTCTCTCTCCTCCAAGGAAGGTGCTAGGCAGGAATTGTCTTGCTGGTCCTCACTTGCCCTGGCAGTCATTGCAGATAACCAGCAAGACTAGGGCTCTGCTCTTTCCTAGCCTTGCAAACAGCAAAAGAAGTTCGTCTTGATTGTGACCGCCAAAATGCTAAAATGAAACGTTGCACTCTCTCTCCTCCAAGGAAGGTGCTAGGCAGGAATTGTCTTGCTGGTCCTCACTTGCCCTGGCAGTCATTGCAGATAAGCAGCAAGACTGGGGCTCTGCTCTTTCCTAGCCTTGCAAACAGTAAAAGAAGTTCGTCTCCCTCGTGAGCGCCAAAATGCTAAAATGAAACGTTGCACTCTCTCTCCTCCAAGGAAGGTGCTAGGCAGGAATTGTCTTGCTGGTCCTCACTTGCCCTGGCAGTCATTGCAGATAAACAGCAAGACTGGGGCTCTGCTCTTTCCTAGCCTTGCAAACAGCCATAGCAGTTTGTCTCCCTCGTGAGCGCCAAAATGCTAAAATGAAACGTTGCACTCTCTCTCCTCCAAGGAAGGTGCTAGGCAGGTATTGTCTTGCTGGTCCTCACTTGCCCTGGCAGTCATTGCAGATAAGCAGCAAGACTGGGGCTCTGCTCTATCCTAGCCTTGCAAACAGCAAAAGCAGTTTGTCTCCCTTGTGAGCGCCAAAATGCTAAAATGAAACGTTGCACTCTCTCTCCTCCAAGGAAGGTGCTAGGCAGGAATTGTCTTGCTGGTCCTCACTTGCCCTGGCAGTCATTGCAGATAAGCAGCAAGACTGGGGCTCCGCTCTTTCCTAGCCTTGCAAACAGCCAAAGCAGTTTGTCTCGCTCCTGAGCGCCAAAATGCCAAAATGAAACGTTGCACTCTCTCTCCTCCAAGGAAGGTGCTAGGCAGGAATTGTCTTGCTGATCCTCACTTGCCCTGGCAGTCATTGCAGATAAACAGCAAGACTGGGGCTCTGCTCTATCCTAGCCTTGCAAACAGCAAAAGCAGTTTGTCTCCCTTGTGAGCGCCAAAATGCTAAAATGAAACGTTGCACTCTCTCTCCTCCAAGGAAGGTGCTAGGCAGGAATTGTCTTGCTGGTCCTCACTTGCCCTGGCAGTCATTGCAGATAAACAGCAAGACTCGGTCTCTGCTCTTTCCTACCCTTGCAAACAGACACTGTGCTTTTTCTCAATCTCGCACTCCAAAAAGCAAAATGAAACGTTGCACTCTCTCTCCTCCAAGGAAGGTGCTAGGCAGGAATTGTCTTGCTGGTCCTCACTTGCCCTGGCAGTCACTGCAGATAAACAGCAAGACTGGGGCTCTGCTCTTTCCTAGCCTTGCAAACAGCCAAAGAAGTTTGTCTCCCTTGTGAGCGCCAAAATGCCAAAATGAAACGTTGCACTCTCTCTCCTCCAAGGAAGGTGCTAGGCAGGAATTGTCTTGCTGGTCCTCACTTGCCCTGGCAGTCATTGCAGATAAACAGCAAGACTCGGTCTCTGCTCTTTCCTACCCTTGCAAACAGACACTGTGCTTTTTCTCAATCTCGCACTCCAAAAAGCAAAATGAAACGTTGCACTCTCTCTCCTCCAAGGAAGGTGCTAGGCAGGAATTGTCTTGCTGGTCCTCACTTGCCCTGGCAGTCATTGCAGATAAACAGCAAGACTGGGGCTCTGCTCTTTCCTAGCCTTGCAAACAGCCAAAGCAGTTTGTCTCCCTTGTGAGCGCCAAAATGCTAAAATGAAACGTTGCACTCTCTCTCCTCCAAGGAAGGTGCTAGGCAGGAATTGTCTTGCTGGTCCTCACTTGCCCTGGCAGTCATTGCAGATAAACAGCAAGACTGGGGCTCTGCTCTTTCCTACCCTTGCAAACAGACACTGTGCTTTTTCTAAATCTCGCACTCCAAAAAGCAAAATGAAACGTTGCACTCTCTCTCCTCCAAGGAAGGTGCTAGGCAGGAATTGTCTTGCTGGTCCTCACTTGCCCTGGCAGTCATTGCAGATAAGCAGCAAGACTGGGGCTCTGCTCTTTCCTAGCCTTGCAAACAGCCAAAGCAGTTTGTCTCCCTCGTGAGCGCCAAAATGCTAAAATGAAACGTTGCACTCTCTCTCCTCCAAGGAAGGTGCTAGGCAGGAATTGTCTTGCTGGTCCTCACTTGCCCTGGCAGTCATTGCAGATAAACAGCAAGACTGGGGCTCTGCTCTTTCCTAGCCTTGCAAACAGCCAAAGCAGTTTGTCTCCCTCGTGAGCGCCAAAATGCTAAAATGAAACGTTGCACTCTCTCTCCTCCAAGGAAGGTGCTAGTCAGGAATTGTCTTGCTGGTCCTCACTTGCCCTGGCAGTCATTGCAGATAAGCAGCAAGACTGGGGCTCTGCTCTTTCCTAGCCTTGCAAACAGCCAAAGCAGTTTGTCTCCCTCGTAGGCGCCAAAATGCTAAAATGAAACGTTGCACTCTCTCTCCTCCAAGGAAGGTGCTAGGCAGGAATTGTCTTGCTGGTCCTCACTTGCCCTGGCAGTCATTGCAGATAAGCAGCAAGACTGGGGCTCTGCTCTTTCCTAGCCTTGCAAACAGCAAAAGAAGTTCGTCTTGCTTGTGACCGCCAAAATGCTAAAATGAAACGTTGCACTCTCTCTCCTCCAAGGAAGGTGCTAGGCAGGAATTGTCTTGCTGGTCCTCACTTGCCCTGGCAGTCATTGCAGATAAGCAGCAAGACTGGGGCTCTGCTCTTTCCTAGCCTTGCAAACAGCCAAAGCAGTTTGTCTCCCTCGTGAGCGCCAAAAAGCTAAAATGAAACGTTGCACTCTCTCTCCTCCAAGGAAGGTGCTAGGCAGGAATTGTCTTGCTGGTCCTCACTTGCCCTGGCAGTCATTGCAGATAAACAGCAAGACTGGGGCTCTGCTCTTTCCTACCCTTGCAAACAGACACTGTGCTTTTTCTAAATCTCGCACTCCAAAAAGCAAAATGAAACGTTGCACTCTCTCTCCTCCAAGGAAGGTGCTAGGCAGGAATTGTCTTGCTGGTCCTCACTTGCCCTGGCAGTCATTGCAGATAAACAGCAAGACTGGGGCTCTGCTCTATCCTAGCCTTGCAAACAGCAAAAGCAGTTTGTCTCCCTTGTGAGCATCAAAATGCTAAAATGAAACGTTGCACTCTCTCTCCTCCAAGGAAGGTGCTAGGCAGGAATTGTCTTGCTGGTCCTCACTTGCCCTGGCAGTCATTGCAGATAACCAGCAAGACTGGGGCTCTGCTCTTTCCTAGCCTTGCAAACAGCCAAAGCTGTTCGTCTCCCTCGTGAGCGCCAAAATGCTAAAATGGAACGTTGCACTCTCTCTCCTCCAAGGAAGGTGCTAGGCAGGAATTGTCTTGCTGGTCCTCACTTGCCCTGGCAGTCATTGCAGATAAACAGCAAGACTAGGGCTCTGCTCTTTCCTAGCCTTGCAAACAGCAAAAGCAGTTCGTCTTGCTTGTGACCGCCAAAATGCTAAAATGAAACGTTGCACTCTCTCTCCTCCAAGGAAGGTGCTAGGCAGGAATTGTCTTGCTGGTCCTCACTTGCCCTGGCAGTCATTGCAGATAAGCAGCAAGACTGGGGCTCTGCTCTTTCCTAGCCTTGCAAACAGCCAAAGCAGTTTGTCTCCCTCGTGAGCGCCAAAATGCTAAAATGAAACGTTGCACTCTCTCTCCTCCAAGGAAGGTGCTAGGCAGGAATTGTCTTGCTGGTCCTCACTTGCCCTGGCAGTCATTGCAGATAAGCAGCAAGACTGGGGCTCTGCTCTTTCCTAGCCTTGCAAACAGCAAAAGAAGTTCGTCTTGCTTGTGACCGCCAAAATGCTAAAATGAAACGTTGCACTCTCTCTCCTCCAAGGAAGGTGCTAGGCAGGAATTGTCTTGCTGGTCCTCACTTGCCCTGGCAGTCATTGCAGATAAGCAGCAAGACTGGGGCTCTGCTCTTTCCTAGCCTTGCAAACAGCCAAAGCAGTTTGTCTCCCTCGTGAGCGCCAAAAAGCTAAAATGAAACGTTGCACTCTCTCTCCTCCAAGGAAGGTGCTAGGCAGGAATTGTCTTGCTGGTCCTCACTTGCCCTGGCAGTCATTGCAGATAAACAGCAAGACTGGGGCTCTGCTCTTTCCTACCCTTGCAAACAGACACTGTGCTTTTTCTAAATCTCGCACTCCAAAAAGCAAAATGAAACGTTGCACTCTCTCTCCTCCAAGGAAGGTGCTAGGCAGGAATTGTCTTGCTGGTCCTCACTTGCCCTGGCAGTCATTGCAGATAAACAGCAAGACTGGGGCTCTGCTCTATCCTAGCCTTGCAAACAGCAAAAGCAGTTTGTCTCCCTTGTGAGCACCAAAATGCTAAAATGAAACGTTGCACTCTCTCTCCTCCAAGGAAGGTGCTAGGCAGGAATTGTCTTGCTGGTCCTCACTTGCCCTGGCAGTCATTGCAGATAACCAGCAAGACTGGGGCTCTGCTCTTTCCTAGCCTTGCAAACAGCCAAAGCTGTTCGTCTCCCTCGTGAGCGCCAAAATGCTAAAATGGAACGTTGCACTCTCTCTCCTCCAAGGAAGGTGCTAGGCAGGAATTGTCTTGCTGGTCCTCACTTGCCCTGGCAGTCATTGCAGATAAACAGCAAGACTAGGGCTCTGCTCTTTCCTAGCCTTGCAAACAGCAAAAGAAGTTCGTCTTGCTTGTGACCGCCAAAATGCTAAAATGAAACGTTGCACTCTCTCTCCTCCAAGGAAGGTGCTAGGCAGGAATTGTCTTGCTGGTCCTCACTTGCCCTGGCAGTCATTGCAGATAAGCAGCAAGACTGGGGCTCTGCTCTTTCCTAGCCTTGCAAACAGTAAAAGAAGTTCGTCTCCCTCGTGAGCGCCAAAATGCTAAAATGAAACGTTGCACTCTCTCTCCTCCAAGGAAGGTGCTAGGCAGGAATTGTCTTGCTGGTCCTCACTTGCCCTGGCAGTCATTGCAGATAAACAGCAAGACTGGGGCTCTGCTCTTTCCTAGCCTTGCAAACAGCCATAGCAGTTTGTCTCCCTCGTGAGCGCCAAAATGCTAAAATGAAACGTTGCACTCTCTCTCCTCCAAGGAAGGTGCTAGGCAGGAATTGTCTTGCTGGTCCTCACTTGCCCTGGCAGTCATTGCAGATAAGCAGCAAGACTGGGGCTCTGCTCTATCCTAGCCTTGCAAACAGCAAAAGCAGTTTGTCTCGCTCCTGAGCGCCAAAATGCTAAAATGAAACGTTGCACTCTCTCTCCTCCAAGGAAGGTGCTAGGCAGGAATTGTCTTGCTGGTCCTCACTTGCCCTGGCAGTCATTGCAGATAAGCAGCAAGACTGGGGCTCTGCTCTTTCCTAGCCTTGCAAACAGCAAAAGAAGTTCGTCTTGCTTGTGACCGCCAAAATGCTAAAATGAAACGTTGCACTCTCTCTCCTCCAAGGAAGGTGCTAGGCAGGAATTGTCTTGCTGGTCCTCACTTGCCCTGGCAGTCATTGCAGATAAGCAGCAAGACTGGGGCTCTGCTCTTTCCTAGCCTTGCAAACAGCCAAAGCAGTTTGTCTCCCTCGTGAGCGCCAAAAAGCTAAAATGAAACGTTGCACTCTCTCTCCTCCAAGGAAGGTGCTAGGCAGGAATTGTCTTGCTGGTCCTCACTTGCCCTGGCAGTCATTGCAGATAAACAGCAAGACTGGGGCTCTGCTCTTTCCTAGCCTTGCAAACAGACACTGTGCTTTTTCTAAATCTCGCACTCCAAAAAGCAAAATGAAACGTTGCACTCTCTCTCCTCCAAGGAAGGTGCTAGGCAGGAATTGTCTTGCTGGTCCTCACTTGCCCTGGCAGTCATTGCAGATAAACAGCAAGACTGGGGCTCTGCTCTATCCTAGCCTTGCAAACAGCAAAAGCAGTTTGTCTCCCTTGTGAGCGCCAAAATGCTAAAATGAAACGTTGCACTCTCTCTCCTCCAAGGAAGGTGCTAGGCAGGAATTGTCTTGCTGGTCCTCACTTGCCCTTGCAGTCATTGCAGATAAGCAGCAAGACTGGGGCTCTGCTCTTTCATAGCCTTGCAAACAGCAAAAGCAGTTTGTCTCCCTCGTGAGCGCCAAAATGCTAAAATGAAACGTTGCACTCTCTCTCCTCCAAGGAAGGTGCTAGGCAGGAATTGTCTTGCTGGTCCTCACTTGCCCTGGCAGTCATTGCAGATAAACAGCAAGACTGGGGCTCTGCTCTTTCCTAGCCTTGCAAACAGACACTGTGCTTTTTCTAAATCTCGCACTCCAAAAAGCAAAATGAAACGTTGCACTCTCTCTCCTCCAAGGAAGGTGCTAGGCAGGAATTGTCTTGCTGGTCCTCACTTGCCCTGGCAGTCATTGCAGATAAACAGCAAGACTGGGGCTCTGCTCTTTCCTAGCCTTGCAAACAGCCAAAGCAGTTTGTCTCCCTCGTGAGCGCCAAAATGCTAAAATGAAACGTTGCACTCTCTCTCCTCCAAGGAAGGTGCTAGGCAGGAATTGTCTTGCTGGTCCTCACTTGCCCTGGCAGTCATTGCAGATAAACAGCAAGAGTGGGGCTCTGCTCTATCCTAGCCTTGCAAACAGCAAAAGCAGTTTGTCTCCCTTGTGAGCGCCAAAATGCTAAAATGAAACGTTGCACTCTCTCTCCTCCAAGGAAGGTGCTAGGCAGGAATTGTCTTGCTGGTCCTCACTTGCCCTGGCAGTCATTGCAGATAAGCAGCAAGACTGGGGCTCTGCTCTTTCCTAGCCTTGCAAACAGCAAAAGAAGTTCGTCTTGCTTGTGACCGCCAAAATGCTAAAATGAAACGTTGCACTCTCTCTCCTCCAAGGAAGGTGCTAGGCAGGAATTGTCTTGCTGGTCCTCACTTGCCCTGGCAGTCATTGCAGGTAAACAGCAAGACTCGGGCTCTGCTCTTTCCTACCCTTGCAAACAGACACTATTCTTTTTATCAAACTCGCACTCCAAAAAGCAAAATGAAACGTTGCACTCTCTCTCCTCCAAGGAAGGTGCTAGGCAGGAATTGTCTTGCTGGTCCTCACTTGCCCTGGCAGTCATTGCAGATAAACAGCAAGACTGGGGCTCTGCTCTATCCTAGCCTTGCAAACAGCAAAAGCAGTTTGTCTCCCTTGTGAGCGCCAAAATGCTAAAATGAAACGTTGCACTTTCTCTCCTCCAAGGAAGGTGCTAGGCAGGAATTGTCTTGCTGGTCCTCACTTGCCCTGGCAGTCATTGCAGATAAGCAGCAAGACTGGGGCTCTGCTATTTCATAGCCTTGCAAACAGCAAAAGCAGTTTGTCTCCCTTGTGACCGCCAAAATGCTAAAATGAAACGTTGCACTCTCTCTCCTCCAAGGAAGGTGCTAGGCAGGAATTGTCTTGCTGGTCCTCACTTGCCCTGGCAGTCATTGCAGATAAGCAGCAAGACTGGGGCTCTGCTCTTTCCTAGCCTTGCAAACAGTAAAAGAAGTTCGTCTCCCTCGTGAGCGCCAAAATGCTAAAATGAAACGTTGCACTCTCTCTCCTCCAAGGAAGGTGCTAGGCAGGAATTGTCTTGCTGGTCCTCACTTGCCCTGGCAGTCATTGCAGATAAACAGCAAGACTGGGGCTCTGCTCTTTCCTAGCCTTGCAAACAGCCATAGCAGTTTGTCTCCCTCGTGAGCGCCAAAATGCTAAAATGAAACGTTGCACTCTCTCTCCTCCAAGGAAGGTGCTAGGCAGGAATTGTCTTGCTGGTCCTCACTTGCCCTGGCAGTCATTGCAGATAAGCAGCAAGACTGGGGCTCTGCTCTATCCTAGCCTTGCAAACAGCAAAAGCAGTTTGTCTCGCTCCTGAGCGCCAAAATGCTAAAATGAAACGTTGCACTCTCTCTCCTCCAAGGAAGGTGCTAGGCAGGAATTGTCTTGCTGGTCCTCACTTGCCCTGGCAGTCATTGCAGATAAGCAGCAAGACTGGGGCTCTGCTCTTTCCTAGCCTTGCAAACAGCAAAAGAAGTTCGTCTTGCTTGTGACCGCCAAAATGCTAAAATGAAACGTTGCACTCTCTCTCCTCCAAGGAAGGTGCTAGGCAGGAATTGTCTTGCTGGTCCTCACTTGCCCTGGCAGTCATTGCAGATAAGCAGCAAGACTGGGGCTCTGCTCTTTCCTAGCCTTGCAAACAGCCAAAGCAGTTTGTCTCCCTCGTGAGCGCCAAAAAGCTAAAATGAAACGTTGCACTCTCTCTCCTCCAAGGAAGGTGCTAGGCAGGAATTGTCTTGCTGGTCCTCACTTGCCCTGGCAGTCATTGCAGATAAACAGCAAGACTGGGGCTCGGCTCTTTCCTAGCCTTGCAAACAGACACTGTGCTTTTTCTAAATCTCGCACTCCAAAAAGCAAAATGAAACGTTGCACTCTCTCTCCTCCAAGGAAGGTGCTAGGCAGGAATTGTCTTGCTGGTCCTCACTTGCCCTGGCAGTCATTGCAGATAAACAGCAAGACTGGGGCTCTGCTCTATCCTAGCCTTGCAAACAGCAAAAGCAGTTTGTCTCCCTTGTGAGCGCCAAAATGCTAAAATGAAACGTTGCACTCTCTCTCCTCCAAGGAAGGTGCTAGGCAGGAATTGTCTTGCTGGTCCTCACTTGCCCTTGCAGTCATTGCAGATAAGCAGCAAGACTGGGGCTCTGCTATTTCATAGCCTTGCAAACAGCAAAAGCAGTTTGTCTCCCTCGTGAGCGCCAAAATGCTAAAATGAAACGTTGCACTCTCTCTCCTCCAAGGAAGGTGCTAGGCAGGAATTGTCTTGCTGGTCCTCACTTGCCCTGGCAGTCATTGCAGATAAACAGCAAGACTGGGGCTCTGCTCTTTCCTACCCTTGCAAACAGACACTGTGCTTTTTCTAAATCTCGCACTCCAAAAAGCAAAATGAAACGTTGCACTCTCTCTCCTCCAAGGAAGGTGCTAGGCAGGAATTGTCTTGCTGGTCCTCACTTGCCCTGGCAGTCATTGCAGATAAACAGCAAGACTGGGGCTCTGCTCTTTCCTAGCCTTGCAAACAGCCAAAGCAGTTTGTCTCCCTCGTGAGCGCCAAAATGCTAAAATGAAACGTTGCACTCTCTCTCCTCCAAGGAAGGTGCTAGGCAGGAATTGTCTTGCTGGTCCTCACTTGCCCTGGCAGTCATTGCAGATAAACAGCAAGAGTGGGGCTCTGCTCTATCCTAGCCTTGCAAACAGCAAAAGCAGTTTGTCTCCCTTGTGAGCGCCAAAATGCTAAAATGAAACGTTGCACTCTCTCTCCTCCAAGGAAGGTGCTAGGCAGGAATTGTCTTGCTGGTCCTCACTTGCCCTGGCAGTCATTGCAGATAAGCAGCAAGACTGGGGCTCTGCTCTTTCCTAGCCTTGCAAACAGCAAAAGAAGTTCGTCTTGCTTGTGACCGCCAAAATGCTAAAATGAAACGTTGCACTCTCTCTCCTCCAAGGAAGGTGCTAGGCAGGAATTGTCTTGCTGGTCCTCACTTGCCCTGGCAGTCATTGCAGGTAAACAGCAAGACTCGGGCTCTGCTCTTTCCTACCCTTGCAAACAGACACTATTCTTTTTATCAAACTCGCACTCCAAAAAGCAAAATGAAACGTTGCACTCTCTCTCCTCCAAGGAAGGTGCTAGGCAGGAATTGTCTTGCTGGTCCTCACTTGCCCTGGCAGTCATTGCAGATAAACAGCAAGACTGGGGCTCTGCTCTATCCTAGCCTTGCAAACAGCAAAAGCAGTTTGTCTCCCTTGTGAGCGCCAAAATGCTAAAATGAAACGTTGCACTTTCTCTCCTCCAAGGAAGGTGCTAGGCAGGAATTGTCTTGCTGGTCCTCACTTGCCCTGGCAGTCATTGCAGATAAGCAGCAAGACTGGGGCTCTGCTATTTCATAGCCTTGCAAACAGCAAAAGCAGTTTGTCTCCCTTGTGAGCGCCAAAATGCTAAAATGAAACGTTGCACTCTCTCTCCTCCAAGGAAGGTGCTAGTCAGGAATTGTCTTGCTGGTCCTCACTTGCCCTGGCAGTCATTGCAGATAAACAGCAAGACTGGGGCTCTGCTCTTTCCTACCCTTGCAAACAGACACTGTGCTTTTTCTAAATCTCGCACTCCAAAAAGCAAAATGAAACGTTGCACTCTCTCTCCTCCAAGGAAGGTGCTAGGCAGGAATTGTCTTGCTGGTCCTCACTTGCCCTGGCAGTCATTGCAGATAAACAGCAAGACTGGGGCTCTGCTCTATCCTAGCCTTGCAAACAGCAAAAGCAGTTTGTCTCCCTTGTGAGCGCCAAAATGCTAAAATGAAACGTTGCACTCTCTCTCCTCCAAGGAAGGTGCTAGGCAGGAATTGTCTTGCTGGTCCTCACTTGCCCTGGCAGTCATTGCAGATAAGCAGCAAGACTGGGGCTCTGCTATTTCATAGCCTTGCAAACAGCAAAAGCAGTTTGTCTCCCTCGTGGGCGCCAAAATGCTAAAATGAAACGTTGCACTCTCTCTCCTCCAAGGAAGGTGCTAGTCAGGAATTGTCTTGCTGGTCCTCACTTGCCCTGGCAGTCATTGCAGATAAACAGCAAGACTGGGGCTCTGCTCTTTCCTACCCTTGCAAACAGACACTGTGCTTTTTCTAAATCTCGCACTCCAAAAAGCAAAATGAAACGTTGCACTCTCTCTCTTCCAAGGAAGGTGCTAGTCAGGAATTGTCTTGCTGGTCCTCACTTGCCCTGGCAGTCATTGCAGATAAACAGCAAGAGTGGGGCTCTGCTCTATCCTAGCCTTGCAAACAGCAAAAGCAGTTTGTCTCCCTTGTGAGCGCCAAAATGCTAAAATGAAACGTTGCACTCTCTCTCCTCCAAGGAAGGTGCTAGGCAGGAATTGTCTTGCTGGTCCTCACTTGCCCTGGCAGTCATTGCAGATAAGCAGCAAGACTGGGGCTCCGCTCTTTCCTAGCCTTGCAAACAGCCAAAGCAGTTTGTCTCGCTCCTGAGCGCCAAAATGCCAAAATGAAACGTTGCACTCTCTCTCCTCCAAGGAAGGTGCTAGGCAGGAATTGTCTTGCTGGTCCTCACTTGCCCTGGCAGTCATTGCAGATAAGCAGCAAGACTGGGGCTCTGCTCTTCCCTACCCTTGCAAACAGACACTGTTCTTTTTCTAAATCTCGCACTCCAAAAAGCAAAATGAAACGTTGCACTCTCTCTCCTCCAAGGAAGGTGCTAGGCAGGAATTGTCTTGCTGGTCCTCACTTGCCCTGGCAGTCACTGCAGATAAACAGCAAGACTGGGGCTCTGCTCTTTCCTAGCCTTGCAAACAGCAAAAGAAGTTCGTCTCCCTCGTGAGCGCCAAAATGCTAAAATGAAACGTTGCACTCTCTCTCCTCCAAGGAAGGTGCTAGGCAGGAATTGTCTTGCTGGTCCTCACTTGCCCTGGCAGTCATTGCAGATAAGCAGCAAGACTGGGGCTCTGCTCTTTCCTACCCTTGCAAACAGACACTGTGCTTTTTCTCAATCTCGCACTCCAAAAAGCAAAATGAAACGTTGCACTCTCTCTCCTCCAAGGAAGGTGCTAGGCAGGAATTGTCTTGCTGGTCCTCACTTGCCCTGGCAGTCATTGCAGATAAACAGCAAGACTGGGGCTCTGCTCTTTCCTAGCCAAGCAAACAGCCAAAGAAGTTTGTCTCCCTCGTGAGCGCCAAAATGCTAAAATGACACGTTGCACTCTCTCTCCTCCAAGGAAGGTGCTAGTCAGGAATTGTCTTGCTGGTCCTCACTTGCCCTGGCAGTCATTGCAGATAAGCAGCAAGACTGGGGCTCTGCTCTTTCCTAGCCTTGCAAACAGCAAAAGAAGTTCGTCTTGCTTGTAACCGCCAATATGCTAAAATGAAACGTTGCACTCTCTCTCCTCCAAGGAAGGTGCTAGGCAGGAATTGTCTTGCTGGTCCTCACTTGCCCTGGCAGTCATTGCAGATAAACAGCAAGACTCGGTCTCTGCTCTTTCCTACCTTTGCAAACAGACACTGTGCTTTTTCTCAATCTCGCACTCCAAAAAGCAAAATGAAACGTTGCACTCTCTCTCCTCCAAGGAAGGTGCTAGGCAGGAATTGTCTTGCTGGTCCTCACTTGCCCTGGCAGTCATTGCAGATAAACAGCAAGACTGGGGCTCTGCTCTTTCCTAGCCTTGCAAACAGCCAAAGAAGTTTGTCTCCCTCGTGAGCGCCAAAATGCTAAAATGACACGTTGCACTCTCTCTCCTCCAAGGAAGGTGCTAGGCAGGAATTGTCTTGCTGGTCCTCACTTGCCCTGGCAGTCATTGCAGATAAGCAGCAAGACTGGGGCTCTGCTATTTCATAGCCTTGCAAACAGCAAAAGTAGTTTGTCTCCCTCGTGAGCGCCAAAATGCTAAAATGAAACGTTGCACTCTCTCTCCTCCAAGGAAGGTGCTAGTCAGGAATTGTCTTGCTGGTCCTCACTTGCCCTGGCAGTCATTGCAGATAAACAGCAAGACTGGGGCTCTGCTCTTTCCTACCCTTGCAAACAGACACTGTGCTTTTTCTAAATCTCGCACTCCAAAAAGCAAAATGAAACGTTGCACTCTCTCTCCTCCAAGGAAGGTGCTATGCAGGAATTGTCTTGCTGGTCCTCACTTGCCCTGGCAGTCATTGCAGATAAACAGCAAGACTGGGGCTCTGCTCTTTCCTAGCCTTGCAAACAGTAAAAGAAGTTCGTCTCCCTCGTGAGCGCCAAAATGCTAAAATGAAACGTTGCACTCTCTCTCCTCCAGGGAAGGTGCTAGGCAGGAATTGTCTTGCTGGTCCTCACTTGCCCTGGCAGTCATTGCAGATAAACAGCAAGACTGGGGCTCTGCTCTTTCCTAGCCTTGCAAACAGCAAAAGAATTTCGTCTTGCTTGTGACCGCCAAAATGCTAAAATGAAACGTTGCACTCTCTCTCCTCCAAGGAAGGTGCTAGGCAGGAATTGTCTTGCTGGTCCTCACTTGCCCTGGCAGTCATTGCAGATAAGCAGCAAGACTGGGGCTCTGCTCTTTCCTAGCCTTGCAAACAGCCAAAGCAGTTTGTCTCCCTCGTGAGCGCCAAAATGCTAAAATGAAACGTTGCACTCTCTCTCCTCCAAGGAAGGTGCTAGGCAGGAATTGTCTTGCTGGTCCTCACTTGCCCTGGCAGTCATTGCAGATAAGCAGCAAGACTGGGGCTCTGCTCTTTCCTAGCCTTGCAAACAGCAAAAGAAGTTCGTCTTGCTTGTAACCGCCAATATGCTAAAATGAAACGTTGCACTCTCTCTCCTCCAAGGAAGGTGCTAGGCAGGAATTGTCTTGCTGGTCCTCACTTGCCCTGGCAGTCATTGCAGATAAACAGCAAGACTCGGTCTCTGCTCTTTCCTACCCTTTCAAACAGACACTGTTTTTTTTCTCACTCTCGCACTCCGAAAAGCAAAATGAAACGTTGCACTCTCTCTCCTCCAAGGAAGGTGCTAGGCAGGAATTGTCTTGCTGGTCCTCACTTGCCCTGGCAGTCACTGCAGATAAACAGCAAGACTGGGGCTCTGCTCTTTCCTAGCCTTGCAAACAGCCAAAGAAGTTTGTCTCCCTCGTGAACGCCAAAATGCTAAAATGAAACGTTGCACTCTTTCTCCTCCAAGGAAGGTGCTAGGAAGGAATTGTCTTGCTGGTCCTCACTTGCCCTGGCAGTCATTGCAGATAAACAGCAAGACTCGGTCTCTGCTCTTTCCTACCCTTGCAAACAGACACTGTGCTTTTTCTCAATCTCGCACTCCAAAAAGCAAAATGAAACGTTGCACTCTCTCTCCTCCAAGGAAGGTGCTAGGCAGGAATTGTCTTGCTGGTCCTCACTTGCCCTGGCAGTCATTGCAGATAAACAGCAAGACTGGGGCTCTGCTCTTTCCTAGCCTTGCAAACAGCCAAAGCAGTTTGTCTCCCTCGTGAGCGCCAAAATGCTAAAATGAAACGTTGCACTCTCTCTCCTCCAAGGAAGGTGCTAGGCAGGAATTGTCTTGCTGGTCCTCACTTGCCCTGGCCGTCATTGCAGATAAACAGCAAGAGTGGGGCTCTGCTCTTTCCTAGCCTTGCAAACAGCAAAAGCAGTTTGTCTCCCTTGTGAGCGCCAAAATGCTAAAATGAAACGTTGCACTCTCTCTCCTCCAAGGAAGGTGCTAGGCAGGAATTGTCTTGCTGGTCCTCACTTGCCCTGGCAGTCATTGCAGATAAGCAGCAAGACTGGGGCTCCGCTCTTTCCTAGCCTTGCAAACAGCCAAAGCAGTTTGTCTCGCTCCTGAGCGCCAAAATGCCAAAATGAAACGTTGCACTCTCTCTCCTCCAAGGAAGGTGCTAGGCAGGAATTGTCTTGCTGGTCCTCACTTGCCCTGGCAGTCATTGCAGATAAACAGCAAGACTCGGGCTCTGCTCTTTCCTACCCTTGCAAACAGACACTATTCTTTTTATCAAACTCGCACTCCAAAAAGCAAAATGAAACGTTGCACTCTCTCTCCTCCAAGGAAGGTGCTAGTCAGGAATTGTCTTGCTGGTCCTCACTTGCCCTGGCAGTCATTGCAGATAAACAGCAAGACTGGGGCTCTGCTCTATCCTAGCCTTGCAAACAGCAAAAGCAGTTTGTCTCCCTTGTGAGCGCCAAAATGCTAAAATGAAACGTTGCACTCTCTCTCCTCCAAGGAAGGTGCTAGGCAGGAATTGTCTTGCTGGTCCTCACTTGCCCTGGCAGTCATTGCAGATAAGCAGCAAGACTGGGGCTCTGCTATTTCATAGCCTTGCAAACAGCAAAAGCAGTTTTTCTCCCTCGTGGGCGCCAAAATGCTAAAATGAAACGTTGCACTCTCTCTCCTCCAAGGAAGGTGCTAGTCAGGAATTGTCTTGCTGGTCCTCACTTGCCCTGGCAGTCATTGCAGATAAACAGCAAGACTGGGGCTCTGCTCTTTCCTACCCTTGCAAACAGACACTGTGCTTTTTCTCAATCTCGCACTCCAAAAAGCAAAATGAAACGTTGCACTCTCTCTCCTCCAAGGAAGGTGCTAGGCAGGAATTGTCTTGCTGGTCCTCACTTGCCCTGGCAGTCATTGCAGATAAACAGCAAGACTGGGGCTCTGCTCTTTCCTAGCCTTGCAAACAGCCAAAGCAGTTTGTCTCCCTCGTGAGCGCCAAAATGCTAAAATGAAACGTTGCACTCTCTCTCCTCCAAGGAAGGTGCTAGGCAGGAATTGTCTTGCTGGTCCTCACTTGCCCTGGCAGTCATTGCAGATAAGCAGCAAGACTGGGGCTCTGCTATTTCATAGCCTTGCAAACAGCAAAAGCAGTTTGTCTCCCTCGTGGGCGCCAAAATGCTAAAATGAAACGTTGCACTCTCTCTCCTCCAAGGAAGGTGCTAGTCAGGAATTGTCTTGCTGGTCCTCACTTGCCCTGGCAGTCATTGCAGATAAACAGCAAGACTGGGGCTCTGCTCTTTCCTACCCTTGCAAACAGACACTGTGCTTTTTCTAAATCTCGCACTCCAAAAAGCAAAATGAAACGTTGCACTCTCTCTCCTCCAAGGAAGGTGCTAGGCAGGAATTGTCTTGCTGGTCCTCACTTGCCCTGGCAGTCATTGCAGATAAACAGCAAGACTGGGGCTCTGCTCTTTCCTAGCCTTGCAAACAGCCAAAGCAGTTTGTCTCCCTCGTGAGCGCCAAAATGCTAAAATGAAACGTTGCACTCTCTCTCCTCCAAGGAAGGTGCTAGGCAGGAATTGTCTTGCTGGTCCTCACTTGCCCTGGCAGTCATTGCAGATAAGCAGCAAGACTGGGGCTCTGCTCTTTCCTAGCCTTGCAAACAGCAAAAGAAGTTCGTCTTGCTTGTGACCGCCAAAATGCTAAAATGAAACGTTGCACTCTCTCTCCTCCAAGGAAGGTGCTAGGCAGGAATTGTCTTGCTGGTCCTCACTTGCCCTGGCAGTCATTGCAGATAAGCAGCAAGACTGGGGCTCTGCTCTTTCCTGGCCTTGCAAACAGCCAAAGCAGTTTGTCTCCCTCGTGAGCGCCAAAATGCTAAAATGAAACGTTGCACTCTCTCTCCTCCAAGGAAGGTGCTAGGCAGGAATTGTCTTGCTGGTCCTCACTTGCCCTGGCAGTCATTGCAGATAAACAGCAAGAATGGGGCTCTGCTCTTTCCTACCCTTGCAAACAGACACTGTGCTTTTTCTAAATCTCGCACTCCAAAAAGCAAAATGAAACGTTGCACTCTCTCTCCTCCAAGGAAGGTGCTAGGCAGGAATTGTCTTGCTGGTCCTCACTTGCCCTGGCAGTCATTGCAGATAAACAGCAAGACTGGGGCTCTGCTCTATCCTAGCCTTGCAAACAGCAAAAGCAGTTTGTCTCCCTTGTGAGCGCCAAAATGCTAAAATGAAACGTTGCACTCTCTCTCCTCCAAGGAAGGTGCTAGGCAGGAATTGTCTTGCTGGTCCTCACTTGCCCTGGCAGTCATTGCAGATAAGCAGCAAGACTGGGGCTCTGCTATTTCATAGCCTTGCAAAGAGCCAAAGCAGTTTGTCTCCCTCGTGAGCGCCAAAATGCTAAAATGAAACGTTGCACTCTCTCTCCTCCAAGGAAGGTGCTAGGCAGGAATTGTCTTGCTGGTCCTCACTTGCCCTGGCAGTCATTGCAGATAAACAGCAAGACTGGGGCTCTGCTCTTTCCTAGCCTTGCAAACAGCAAAAGAAGTTCGTCTTGCTTGTAACCGCCAATATGCTAAAATGAAACGTTGCACTCTCTCTCCTCCAAGGAAGGTGCTAGGCAGGAATTGTCTTGCTGGTCCTCACTTGCCCTGGCAGTCATTGCAGATAAACAGCAAGAGTGGGGCTCTGCTCTATCCTAGCCTTGCAAACAGCAAAAGCAGTTTGTCTCCCTTGTGAGCGCCAAAATGCTAAAATGAAACGTTGCACTCTCTCTCCTCCAAGGAAGGTGCTAGGCAGGAATTGTCTTGCTGGTCCTCACTTGCCCTGGCAGTCATTGCAGATAAACAGCAAGACTGGGGCTCTGCTCTTTCCTAGCCTTGCAAACAGCAAAAGAAGTTCGTCTTGCTTGTGACCGCCATAATGCTAAAATGAAACGTTGCACTCTCTCTCCTCCAAGGAAGGTGCTAGGCAGGAATTGTCTTGCTGGTCCTCACTTGCCCTGGCAGTCATTGCAGATAAGCAGCAAGACTGGGGCTCTGCTCTTTCCTACCCTTGCAAACAGACACTGTGCTTTTTCTAAATCTCGCACTCCAAAAAGCAAAATGAAACGTTGCACTCTCTCTCCTCCAAGGAAGGTGCTAGGCAGGAATTGTCTTGCTGGTCCTCACTTGCCCTGGCAGTCATTGCAGATAAACAGCAAGACTGGGGCTCTGCTCTTTCCTACCCTTGCAAACAGCCAAAGCAGTTTGTCTCCCTCGTGAGCGCCAAAATGCTAAAATGAAACGTTGCACTCTCTCTCCTCCAAGGAAGGTGCTAGGCAGGAATTGTCTTGCTGGTCCTCACTTGCCCTGGCAGTCATTGCAGATAAACAGCAAGAGTGGGGCTCTGCTCTATCCTAGCCTTGCAAACAGCAAAAGCAGTTTGTCTCCCTTGTGAGCGCCAAAATGCTAAAATGAAACGTTGCACTCTCTCTCCTCCAAGGAAGGTGCTAGGCAGGAATTGTCTTGCTGGTCCTCACTTGCCCTGGCAGTCATTGCAGATAAACAGCAAGACTGGGGCTCTGCTCTTTCCTAGCCTTGCAAACAGCAAAAGAAGTTCGTCTTCCTTGTGACCGCCAAAATGCTAAAATGAAACGTTGCACTCTCTCTCCTCCAAGGAAGGTGCTAGGCAGGAATTGTCTTGCTGGTCCTCACTTGCCCTGGCAGTCATTGCAGATAAACAGCAAGACTGGGGCTCTGCTCTATCCTAGCCTTGCAAACAGCAAAAGCAGTTTGTCTCCCTTGTGAGCGCCAAAATGCTAAAATGAAACGTTGCACTCTCTCTCCTCCAAGGAAGGTGCTAGGCAGGAATTGTCTTGCTGGTCCTCACTTGCCCTGGCAGTCATTGCAGATAAGCAGCAAGACTGGGGCTCTGCTCTTTCCTACCCTTGCAAACAGACACTGTGCTTTTTCTAAATCTCGCACTCCAAAAAGCAAAATGAAACGTTGCACTCTCTCTCCTCCAAGGAAGGTGCTAGGCAGGAATTGTCTTGCTGGTCCTCACTTGCCCTGGCAGTCATTGCAGATAAACAGCAAGACTGGGGCTCTGCTCTATCCTAGCCTTGCAAACAGCAAAAGCAGTTTGTCTCCCTTGTGAGCGCCAAAATGCTAAAATGAAACGTTGCACTCTCTCTCCTCCAAGGAAGGTGCTAGGCAGGAATTGTCTTGCTGGTCCTCACTTGCCCTGGCAGTCATTGCAGATAAGCAGCAAGACTGGGGCTCTGCTATTTCATAGCCTTGCAAAGAGCCAAAGCAGTTTGTCTCCCTCGTGAGCGCCAAAATGCTAAAATGAAACGTTGCACTCTCTCTCCTCCAAGGAAGGTGCTAGGCAGGAATTGTCTTGCTGGTCCTCACTTGCCCTGGCAGTCATTGCAGATAAACAGCAAGACTGGGGCTCTGCTCTTTCCTAGCCTTGCAAACAGCAAAAGAAGTTCGTCTTGCTTGTAACCGCCAATATGCTAAAATGAAACGTTGCACTCTCTCTCCTCCAAGGAAGGTGCTAGGCAGGAATTGTCTTGCTGGTCCTCACTTGCCCTGGCAGTCATTGCAGATAAACAGCAAGAGTGGGGCTCTGCTCTATCCTAGCCTTGCAAACAGCAAAAGCAGTTTGTCTCCCTTGTGAGCGCCAAAATGCTAAAATGAAACGTTGCACTCTCTCTCCTCCAAGGAAGGTGCTAGGCAGGAATTGTCTTGCTGGTCCTCACTTGCCCTGGCAGTCATTGCAGATAAACAGCAAGACTGGGGCTCTGCTCTTTCCTAGCCTTGCAAACAGCAAAAGAAGTTCGTCTTGCTTGTGACCGCCATAATGCTAAAATGAAACGTTGCACTCTCTCTCCTCCAAGGAAGGTGCTAGGCAGGAATTGTCTTGCTGGTCCTCACTTGCCCTGGCAGTCATTGCAGATAAGCAGCAAGACTGGGGCTCTGCTCTTTCCTACCCTTGCAAACAGACACTGTGCTTTTTCTAAATCTCGCACTCCAAAAAGCAAAATGAAACGTTGCACTCTCTCTCCTCCAAGGAAGGTGCTAGGCAGGAATTGTCTTGCTGGTCCTCACTTGCCCTGGCAGTCATTGCAGATAAACAGCAAGACTGGGGCTCTGCTCTTTCCTACCCTTGCAAACAGCCAAAGCAGTTTGTCTCCCTCGTGAGCGCCAAAATGCTAAAATGAAACGTTGCACTCTCTCTCCTCCAAGGAAGGTGCTAGGCAGGAATTGTCTTGCTGGTCCTCACTTGCCCTGGCAGTCATTGCAGATAAACAGCAAGAGTGGGGCTCTGCTCTATCCTAGCCTTGCAAACAGCAAAAGCAGTTTGTCTCCCTTGTGAGCGCCAAAATGCTAAAATGAAACGTTGCACTCTCTCTCCTCCAAGGAAGGTGCTAGGCAGGAATTGTCTTGCTGGTCCTCACTTGCCCTGGCAGTCATTGCAGATAAACAGCAAGACTGGGGCTCTGCTCTTTCCTAGCCTTGCAAACAGCAAAAGAAGTTCGTCTTCCTTGTGACCGCCAAAATGCTAAAATGAAACGTTGCACTCTCTCTCCTCCAAGGAAGGTGCTAGGCAGGAATTGTCTTGCTGGTCCTCACTTGCCCTGGCAGTCATTGCAGATAAACAGCAAGACTGGGGCTCTGCTCTATCCTAGCCTTGCAAACAGCAAAAGCAGTTTGTCTCCCTTGTGAGCGCCAAAATGCTAAAATGAAACGTTGCACTCTCTCTCCTCCAAGGAAGGTGCTAGGCAGGAATTGTCTTGCTGGTCCTCACTTGCCCTGGCAGTCATTGCAGATAAGCAGCAAGACTGGGGCTCTGCTATTTCATAGCCTTGCAAACAGCAAAAGCAGTTTGTCTCCCTCGTGAGCGCCAAAATGCTAAAATGAAACGTTGCACTCTCTCTCCTCCAAGGAAGGTGCTAGTCAGGAATTGTCTTGCTGGTCCTCACTTGCCCTGGCAGTCATTGCAGATAAACAGCAAGACTGGGGCTCTGCTCTTTCCTACCCTTGCAAACAGACACTGTGCTTTTTCTAAATCTCGCACTCCAAAAAGCAAAATGAAACGTTGCACTCTCTCTCCTCCAAGGAAGGTGCTAGGCAGGAATTGTCTTGCTGGTCCTCACTTGCCCTGGCAGTCATTGCAGATAAACAGCAAGACTGGGGCTCTGCTCTTTCCTAGCCTTGCAAACAGCCAAAGAAGTTTGTCTCCCTCGTGAGCGCCAAAATGCTAAAATGACACGTTGCACTCTCTCTCCTCCAAGGAAGGTGCTAGGCAGGAATTGTCTTGCTGGTCCTCACTTGCCCTGGCAGTCATTGCAGATAAGCAGCAAGACTGGGGCTCTGCTATTTCATAGCCTTGCAAACAGCAAAAGCAGTTTGTCTCCCTCGTGAGCGCCAAAATGCTAAAATGAAACGTTGCACTCTCTCTCCTCCAAGGAAGGTGCTAGTCAGGAATTGTCTTGCTGGTCCTCACTTGCCCTGGCAGTCATTGCAGATAAACAGCAAGACTGGGGCTCTGCTCTTTCCTACCCTTGCAAACAGACACTGTGCTTTTTCTAAATCTCGCACTCCAAAAAGCAAAATGAAACGTTGCACTCTCTCTCCTCCAAGGAAGGTGCTATGCAGGAATTGTCTTGCTGGTCCTCACTTGCCCTGGCAGTCATTGCAGATAAACAGCAAGACTGGGGCTCTGCTCTTTCCTAGCCTTGCAAACAGTAAAAGAAGTTCGTCTCCCTCGTGAGCGCCAAAATGCTAAAATGAAACGTTGCACTCTCTCTCCTCCAAGGAAGGTGCTAGGCAGGAATTGTCTTGCTGGTCCTCACTTGCCCTGGCAGTCATTGCAGATAAACAGCAAGACTGGGGCTCTGCTCTTTCCTAGCCTTGCAAACAGCAAAAGAAGTTCGTCTTGCTTGTGACCGCCAAAATGCTAAAATGAAACGTTGCACTCTCTCTCCTCCAAGGAAGGTGCTAGGCAGGAATTGTCTTGCTGGTCCTCACTTGCCCTGGCAGTCTTTGCAGATAAGCAGCAAGACTGGGGCTCTGCTCTTTCCTAGCCTTGCAAACAGCAAAAGAAGTTCGTCTTGCTTGTAACCGCCAATATGCTAAAATGAAACGTTGCACTCTCTCTCCTCCAAGGAAGGTGCTAGGCAGGAATTGTCTTGCTGGTCCTCACTTGCCCTGGCAGTCATTGCAGATAAACAGCAAGAGTGGGGCTCTGCTCTATCCTAGCCTTGCAAACAGCAAAAGCAGTTTGTCTCCCTTGTGAGCGCCAAAATGCTAAAATGAAACGTTGCACTCTCTCTCCTCCAAGGAAGGTGCTAGGCAGGAATTGTCTTGCTGGTCCTCACTTGCCCTGGCAGTCATTGCAGATAAACAGCAAGACTGGGGCTCTGCTCTTTCCTAGCCTTGCAAACAGCAAAAGAAGTTCGTCTTGCTTGTGACCGCCATAATGCTAAAATGAAACGTTGCACTCTCTCTCCTCCAAGGAAGGTGCTAGGCAGGAATTGTCTTGCTGGTCCTCACTTGCCCTGGCAGTCATTGCAGATAAGCAGCAAGACTGGGGCTCTGCTCTTTCCTACCCTTGCAAACAGACACTGTGCTTTTTCTAAATCTCGCACTCCAAAAAGCAAAATGAAACGTTGCACTCTCTCTCCTCCAAGGAAGGTGCTAGGCAGGAATTGTCTTGCTGGTCCTCACTTGCCCTGGCAGTCATTGCAGATAAACAGCAAGACTGGGGCTCTGCTCTTTCCTACCCTTGCAAACAGCCAAAGCAGTTTGTCTCCCTCGTGAGCGCCAAAATGCTAAAATGAAACGTTGCACTCTCTCTCCTCCAAGGAAGGTGCTAGGCAGGAATTGTCTTGCTGGTCCTCACTTGCCCTGGCAGTCATTGCAGATAAACAGCAAGAGTGGGGCTCTGCTCTATCCTAGCCTTGCAAACAGCAAAAGCAGTTTGTCTCCCTTGTGAGCGCCAAAATGCTAAAATGAAACGTTGCACTCTCTCTCCTCCAAGGAAGGTGCTAGGCAGGAATTGTCTTGCTGGTCCTCACTTGCCCTGGCAGTCATTGCAGATAAACAGCAAGACTGGGGCTCTGCTCTTTCCTAGCCTTGCAAACAGCAAAAGAAGTTCGTCTTCCTTGTGACCGCCAAAATGCTAAAATGAAACGTTGCACTCTCTCTCCTCCAAGGAAGGTGCTAGGCAGGAATTGTCTTGCTGGTCCTCACTTGCCCTGGCAGTCATTGCAGATAAACAGCAAGACTGGGGCTCTGCTCTATCCTAGCCTTGCAAACAGCAAAAGCAGTTTGTCTCCCTTGTGAGCGCCAAAATGCTAAAATGAAACGTTGCACTCTCTCTCCTCCAAGGAAGGTGCTAGGCAGGAATTGTCTTGCTGGTCCTCACTTGCCCTGGCAGTCATTGCAGATAAGCAGCAAGACTGGGGCTCTGCTATTTCATAGCCTTGCAAACAGCAAAAGCAGTTTGTCTCCCTCGTGAGCGCCAAAATGCTAAAATGAAACGTTGCACTCTCTCTCCTCCAAGGAAGGTGCTAGTCAGGAATTGTCTTGCTGGTCCTCACTTGCCCTGGCAGTCATTGCAGATAAACAGCAAGACTGGGGCTCTGCTCTTTCCTACCCTTGCAAACAGACACTGTGCTTTTTCTAAATCTCGCACTCCAAAAAGCAAAATGAAACGTTGCACTCTCTCTCCTCCAAGGAAGGTGCTAGGCAGGAATTGTCTTGCTGGTCCTCACTTGCCCTGGCAGTCATTGCAGATAAACAGCAAGACTGGGGCTCTGCTCTTTCCTAGCCTTGCAAACAGCCAAAGAAGTTTGTCTCCCTCGTGAGCGCCAAAATGCTAAAATGACACGTTGCACTCTCTCTCCTCCAAGGAAGGTGCTAGGCAGGAATTGTCTTGCTGGTCCTCACTTGCCCTGGCAGTCATTGCAGATAAGCAGCAAGACTGGGGCTCTGCTATTTCATAGCCTTGCAAACAGCAAAAGCAGTTTGTCTCCCTCGTGAGCGCCAAAATGCTAAAATGAAACGTTGCACTCTCTCTCCTCCAAGGAAGGTGCTAGTCAGGAATTGTCTTGCTGGTCCTCACTTGCCCTGGCAGTCATTGCAGATAAACAGCAAGACTGGGGCTCTGCTCTTTCCTACCCTTGCAAACAGACACTGTGCTTTTTCTAAATCTCGCACTCCAAAAAGCAAAATGAAACGTTGCACTCTCTCTCCTCCAAGGAAGGTGCTATGCAGGAATTGTCTTGCTGGTCCTCACTTGCCCTGGCAGTCATTGCAGATAAACAGCAAGACTGGGGCTCTGCTCTTTCCTAGCCTTGCAAACAGTAAAAGAAGTTCGTCTCCCTCGTGAGCGCCAAAATGCTAAAATGAAACGTTGCACTCTCTCTCCTCCAAGGAAGGTGCTAGGCAGGAATTGTCTTGCTGGTCCTCACTTGCCCTGGCAGTCATTGCAGATAAACAGCAAGACTGGGGCTCTGCTCTTTCCTAGCCTTGCAAACAGCAAAAGAAGTTCGTCTTGCTTGTGACCGCCAAAATGCTAAAATGAAACGTTGCACTCTCTCTCCTCCAAGGAAGGTGCTAGGCAGGAATTGTCTTGCTGGTCCTCACTTGCCCTGGCAGTCTTTGCAGATAAGCAGCAAGACTGGGGCTCTGCTCTTTCCTAGCCTTGCAAACAGCCAAAGCAGTTTGTCTCCCTTGTGAGCGCCAAAATGCTAAAATGAAACGTTGCACTCTCTCTCCTCCAAGGAAGGTGCTAGGCAGGAATTGTCTTGCTGGTCCTCACTTGCCCTGGCAGTCATTGCAGATAAGCAGCAAGACTGGGGCTCTGCTCTTTCCTAGCCTTGCAAACAGCAAAAGAAGTTCGTCTTGCTTGTAACCGCCAATATGCTAAAATGAAACGTTGCACTCTCTCTCCTCCAAGGAAGGTGCTAGGCAGGAATTGTCTTGCTGGTCCTCACTTGCCCTGGCAGTCATTGCAGATAAACAGCAAGACTCGGTCTCTGCTCTTTCCTACCCTTGCAAACAGACACTGTTTTTTTTCTCACTCTCGCACTCCGAAAAGCAAAATGAAACGTTGCACTCTCTCTCCTCCAAGGAAGGTGCTAGGCAGGAATTGTCTTGCTGGTCCTCACTTGCCCTGGCAGTCACTGCAGATAAACAGCAAGACTGGGGCTCTGCTCTTTCCTAGCCTTGCAAACAGCCAAAGAAGTTTGTCTCCCTCGTGAGCGCCAAAATGCTAAAATGAAACGTTGCACTCTTTCTCCTCCAAGGAAGGTGCTAGGAAGGAATTGTCTTGCTGGTCCTCACTTGCCCTGGCAGTCATTGCAGATGAACAGCAAGACTCGGTCTCTGCTCTTTCCTACCCTTGCAAACAGACACTGTGCTTTTTCTCAATCTCGCACTCCAAAAAGCAAAATGAAACGTTGCACTCTCTCTCCTCCAAGGAAGGTGCTAGGCAGGAATTGTCTTGCTGGTCCTCACTTGCCCTGGCAGTCATTGCAGATAAACAGCAAGACTGGGGCTCTGCTCTTTCCTAGCCTTGCAAACAGCCAAAGCAGTTTGTCTCCCTCGTGAGCGCCAAAATGCTAAAATGAAACGTTGCACTCTCTCTCCTCCAAGGAAGGTGCTAGGCAGGAATTGTCTTGCTGGTCCTCACTTGCCCTGGCAGTCATTGCAGATAAACAGCAAGAGTGGGGCTCTGCTCTTTCCTAGCCTTGCAAACAGCAAAAGCAGTTTGTCTCCCTTGTGAGCGCCAAAATGCTAAAATGAAACGTTGCACTCTCTCTCCTCCAAGGAAGGTGCTAGGCAGGAATTGTCTTGCTGGTCCTCACTTGCCCTGGCAGTCATTGCAGATAAGCAGCAAGACTGGGGCTCCGCTCTTTCCTAGCCTTGCAAACAGCCAAAGCAGTTTGTCTCGCTCCTGAGCGCCAAAATGCCAAAATGAAACGTTGCACTCTCTCTCCTCCAAGGAAGGTGCTAGGCAGGAATTGTCTTGCTGGTCCTCACTTGCCCTGGCAGTCATTGCAGATAAACAGCAAGACTCGGGCTCTGCTCTTTCCTACCCTTGCAAACAGACACTATTCTTTTTATCAAACTCGCACTCCAAAAAGCAAAATGAAACGTTGCACTCTCTCTCCTCCAAGGAAGGTGCTAGGCAGGAATTGTCTTGCTGGTCCTCACTTACCCTGGCAGTCATTGCAGATAAACAGCAAGACTGGGGCTCTGCTCTATCCTAGCCTTGCAAACAGCAAAAGCAGTTTCTCTCCCTTGTGAGCGCCAAAATGCTAAAATGAAACGTTGCACTCTCTCTCCTCCAAGGAAGGTGCTAGGCAGGAATTGTCTTGCTGGTCCTCACTTGCCCTGGCAGTCATTGCAGATAAGCAGCAAGACTGGGGCTCTGCTATTTCATAGCCTTGCAAACAGCAAAAGCAGTTTTTCTCCCTCGTGGGCGCCAAAATGCTAAAATGAAACGTTGCACTCTCTCTCCTCCAAGGAAGGTGCTAGTCAGGAATTGTCTTGCTGGTCCTCACTTGCCCTGGCAGTCATTGCAGATAAACAGCAAGACTGGGGCTCTGCTCTTTCCTACCCTTGCAAACAGACACTGTGCTTTTTCTCAATCTCGCACTCCAAAAAGCAAAATGAAACGTTGCACTCTCTCTCCTCCAAGGAAGGTGCTAGGCAGGAATTGTCTTGCTGGTCCTCACTTGCCCTGGCAGTCATTGCAGATAAACAGCAAGACTGGGGCTCTGCTCTTTCCTAGCCTTGCAAACAGCCAAAGCAGTTTGTCTCCCTCGTGAGCGCCAAAATGCTAAAATGAAACGTTGCACTCTCTCTCCTCCAAGGAAGGTGCTAGGCAGGAATTGTCTTGCTGGTCCTCACTTGCCCTGGCAGTCATTGCAGATAAGCAGCAAGACTGGGGCTCTGCTATTTCATAGCCTTGCAAACAGCAAAAGCAGTTTGTCTCCCTCGTGGGCGCCAAAATGCTAAAATGAAACGTTGCACTCTCTCTCCTCCAAGGAAGGTGCTAGTCAGGAATTGTCTTGCTGGTCCTCACTTGCCCTGGCAGTCATTGCAGATAAACAGCAAGACTGGGGCTCTGCTCTTTCCTACCCTTGCAAACAGACACTGTGCTTTTTCTAAATCTCGCACTCCAAAAAGCAAAATGAAACGTTGCACTCTCTCTCCTCCAAGGAAGGTGCTAGGCAGGAATTGTCTTGCTGGTCCTCACTTGCCCTGGCAGTCATTGCAGATAAACAGCAAGACTGGGGCTCTGCTCTTTCCTAGCCTTGCAAACAGCCAAAGCAGTTTGTCTCCCTCGTGAGCGCCAAAATGCTAAAATGAAACGTTGCACTCTCTCTCCTCCAAGGAAGGTGCTAGGCAGGAATTGTCTTGCTGGTCCTCACTTGCCCTGGCAGTCATTGCAGATAAGCAGCAAGACTGGGGCTCTGCTCTTTCCTAGCCTTGCAAACAGCAAAAGAAGTTCGTCTTGCTTGTGACCGCCAAAATGCTAAAATGAAACGTTGCACTCTCTCTCCTCCAAGGAAGGTGCTAGGCAGGAATTGTCTTGCTGGTCCTCACTTGCCCTGGCAGTCATTGCAGATAAGCAGCAAGACTGGGGCTCTGCTCTTTCCTAGCCTTGCAAACAGCCAAAGCAGTTTGTCTCCCTCGTGAGCGCCAAAATGCTAACATGAAACGTTGCACTCTCTCTCCTCCAAGGAAGGTGCTAGGCAGGAATTGTCTTGCTGGTCCTCACTTGCCCTGGCAGTCATTGCAGATAAACAGCAAGACTGGGGCTCTGCTCTTTCCTACCCTTGCAAACAGACACTGTGCTTTTTCTAAATCTCGCACTCCAAAAAGCAAAATGAAACGTTGCACTCTCTCTCCTCCAAGGAAGGTGCTAGGCAGGAATTGTCTTGCTGGTCCTCACTTGCCCTGGCAGTCATTGCAGATAAACAGCAAGACTGGGGCTCTGCTCTATCCTAGCCTTGCAAACAGCAAAAGCAGTTTGTCTCCCTTGTGAGCGCCAAAATGCTAAAATGAAACGTTGCACTCTCTCTCCTCCAAGGAAGGTGCTAGGCAGGAATTGTCTTGCTGGTCCTCACTTGCCCTGGCAGTCATTGCAGATAAGCAGCAAGACTGGGGCTCTGCTATTTCATAGCCTTGCAAAGAGCCAAAGCAGTTTGTCTCCCTCGTGAGCGCCAAAATGCTAAAATGAAACGTTGCACTCTCTCTCCTCCAAGGAAGGTGCTAGTCAGGAATTGTCTTGCTGGTCCTCACTTGCCCTGGCAGTCATTGCAGATTAACAGCAAGACTGGGGCTCTGCTCTTTCCTACCCTTGCAAACAGACACTGTGCTTTTTCTAAATCTCGCACTCCAAAAAGCAAAATGAAACGTTGCACTCTCTCTCCTCCAAGGAAGGTGCTAGGCAGGAATTGTCTTGCTGGTCCTCACTTGCCCTGGCAGTCATTGCAGATAAACAGCAAGACTGGGGCTCTGCTCTTTCCTACCCTTGCAAACAGCCAAAGCAGTTTGTCTCCCTCGTGAGCGCCAAAATGCTAAAATGAAACGTTGCACTCTCTCTCCTCCAAGGAAGGTGCTAGGCAGGAATTGTCTTGCTGGTCCTCACTTGCCCTGGCAGTCATTGCAGATAAACAGCAAGAGTGGGGCTCTGCTCTATCCTAGCCTTGCAAACAGCAAAAGCAGTTTGTCTCCCTTGTGAGCGCCAAAATGCTAAAATGAAACGTTGCACTCTCTCTCCTCCAAGGAAGGTGCTAGGCAGGAATTGTCTTGCTGGTCCTCACTTGCCCTGGCAGTCATTGCAGATAAACAGCAAGACCGGGGCTCTGCTCTTTCCTAGCCTTGCAAACAGCAAAAGAAGTTCGTCTTGCTTGTGACCGCCAAAATGCTAAAATGAAACGTTGCACTCTCTCTCCTCCAAGGAAGGTGCTAGGCAGGAATTGTCTTGCTGGTCCTCACTTGCCCTGGCAGTCATTGCAGATAAACAGCAAGAGTGGGGCTCTGCTCTATCCTAGCCTTGCAAACAGCAAAAGCAGTTTGTCTCCCTTGTGAGCGCCAAAATGCTAAAATGAAACGTTGCACTCTCTCTCCTCCAAGGAAGGTGCTAGGCAGGAATTGTCTTGCTGGTCCTCACTTGCCCTGGCAGTCATTGCAGATAAGCAGCAAGACTGGGGCTCTGCTCTTTCCTAGCCTTGCAAACAGCCAAAGCAGTTTGTCTCCCTCGTGAGCGCCAAAATGCTAAAATGAAACGTTGCACTCTCTCTCCTCCAAGGAAGGTGCTAGGCAGGAATTGTCTTGCTGGTCCTCACTTGCCCTGGCAGTCATTGCAGATAAACAGCAAGACTGGGGCTCTGCTCTTTCCTACCCTTGCAAACAGACACTGTGCTTTTTCTAAACCTCGCACTCCAAAAAGCAAAATGAAACGTTGCACTCTCTCTCCTCCAAGGAAGGTGCTAGGCAGGAATTGTCTTGCTGGTCCTCACTTGCCCTGGCAGTCATTGCAGATAAACAGCAAGAGTGGGGCTCTGCTCTATCCTAGCCTTGCAAACAGCAAAAGCAGTTTGTCTCCCTTGTGAGCGCCAAAATGCTAAAATGAAACGTTGCACTCTCTCTCCTCCAAGGAAGGTGCTAGGCAGGAATTGTCTTGCTGGTCCTCACTTGCCCTGGCAGTCATTGCAGATAAGCAGCAAGACTGGGGCTCTGCTATTTCATAGCCTTGCAAAGAGCCAAAGCAGTTTGTCTCCCTCGTGAGCGCCAAAATGCTAAAATGAAACGTTGCACTCTCTCTCCTCCAAGGAAGGTGCTAGGCAGGAATTGTCTTGCTGGTCCTCACTTGCCCTGGCAGTCATTGCAGATTAACAGCAAGACTGGGGCTCTGCTCTTTCCTACCCTTGCAAACAGACACTGTGCTTTTTCTAAATCTCGCACTCCAAAAAGCAAAATGAAACGTTGCACTCTCTCTCCTCCAAGGAAGGTGCTAGGCAGGAATTGTCTTGCTGGTCCTCACTTGCCCTGGCAGTCATTGCAGATAAACAGCAAGACTGGGGCTCTGCTCTTTCCTACCCTTGCAAACAGCCAAAGCAGTTTGTCTCCCTCGTGAGCGCCAAAATGCTAAAATGAAACGTTGCACTCTCTCTCCTCCAAGGAAGGTGCTAGGCAGGAATTGTCTTGCTGGTCCTCACTTGCCCTGGCAGTCATTGCAGATAAACAGCAAGAGTGGGGCTCTGCTCTATCCTAGCCTTGCAAACAGCAAAAGCAGTTTGTCTCCCTTGTGAGCGCCAAAATGCTAAAATGAAACGTTGCACTCTCTCTCCTCCAAGGAAGGTGCTAGGCAGGAATTGTCTTGCTGGTCCTCACTTGCCCTGGCAGTCATTGCAGATAAACAGCAAGACCGGGGCTCTGCTCTTTCCTAGCCTTGCAAACAGCAAAAGAAGTTCGTCTTGCTTGTGACCGCCAAAATGCTAAAATGAAACGTTGCACTCTCTCTCCTCCAAGGAAGGTGCTAGGCAGGAATTGTCTTGCTGGTCCTCACTTGCCCTGGCAGTCATTGCAGATAAACAGCAAGACTGGGGCTCTGCTCTATCCTAGCCTTGCAAACAGCAAAAGCAGTTTGTCTCCCTTGTGAGCGCCAAAATGCTAAAATGAAACGTTGCACTCTCTCTCCTCCAAGGAAGGTGCTAGGCAGGAATTGTCTTGCTGGTCCTCACTTGCCCTGGCAGTCATTGCAGATAAGCAGCAAGACTGGGGCTCTGCTATTTCATAGCCTTGCAAACAGCAAAAGCAGTTTGTCTCCCTCGTGAGCGCCAAAATGATAAAATGAAACGTTGCACTCTCTCTCCTCCAAGGAAGGTGCTAGTCAGGAATTGTCTTGCTGGTCCTCACTTGCCCTGGCAGTCATTGCAGATAAACAGCAAGACTGGGGCTCTGCTCTTTCCTACCCTTGCAAACAGACACTGTGCTTTTTCTAAATCTCGCACTCCAAAAAGCAAAATTAAACGTTGCACTCTCTCTCCTCCAAGGAAGGTGCTAGGCAGGAATTGTCTTGCTGGTCCTCACTTGCCCTGGCAGTCATTGCAGATAAACAGCAAGACTGGGGCTCTGCTCTTTCCTAGCCTTGTAAACAGCCAAAGCAGTTTGTCTCCCTCGTGAGCGCCAAAATGCTAAAATGAAACGTTGCACTCTCTCTCCTCCAAGGAAGGTGCTAGGCAGGAATTGTCTTGCTGGTCCTCACTTGCCCTGGCAGTCATTGCAGATAAGCAGCAAGACTGGGGCTCTGCTGTTTCATAGCCTTGCAAACAGCAAAAGCAGTTTGTCTCCCTCGTGAGCGCCAAAATGCTAAAATGAAACGTTGCACTCTCTCTCCTCCAAGGAAGGTGCTAGTCAGGAATTGTCTTGCTGGTCCTCACTTGCCCTGGCAGTCATTGCAGATAAACAGCAAGACTGGGGCTCTGCTCTTTCCTACCCTTGCAAACAGACACTGTGCTTTTTCTAAATCTCGCACTCCAAAAAGCAAAATGAAACGTTGCACTCTCTCTCCTCCAAGGAAGGTGCTATGCAGGAATTGTCTTGCTGGTGCTCACTTGCCCTGGCAGTCATTGCAGATAAACAGCAAGACTGGGGCTCTGCTCTTTCCTAGCCTTGCAAACAGTAAAAGAAGTTCGTCTCCCTCGTGAGCGCCAAAATGCTAAAATGAAACGTTGCACTCTCTCTCCTCCAAGGAAGGTGCTAGGCAGGAATTGTCTTGCTGGTCCTCACTTGCCCTGGCAGTCATTGCAGATAAACAGCAAGACTGGGGCTCTGCTCTTTCCTAGCCTTGCAAACAGCAAAAGAAGTTCGTCTTGCTTGTGACCGCCAAAATGCTAAAATGAAACGTTGCACTCTCTCTCCTCCAAGGAAGGTGCTAGGCAGGAATTGTCTTGCTGGTCCTCACTTGCCCTGGCAGTCATTGCAGATAAGCAGCAAGACTGGGGCTCTGCTCTTTCCTAGCCTTGCAAACAGCCAAAGCAGTTTGTCTCCCTCGTGAGCGCCAAAATGCTAAAATGAAACGTTGCACTCTCTCTCCTCCAAGGAAGGTGCTAGGCAGGAATTGTCTTGCTGGTCCTCACTTGCCCTGGCAGTCATTGCAGATAAACAGCAAGACTCGGTCTCTGCTCTTTCCTACCCTTGCAAACAGACACTGTTTTTTTTCTCACTCTCGCACTCCGAAAAGCAAAATGAAACGTTGCACTCTCTCTCCTCCAAGGAAGGTGCTAGGCAGGAATTGTCTTGCTGGTCCTCACTTGCCCTGGCAGTCACTGCAGATAAACAGCAAGACTGGGGCTCTGCTCTTTCCTAGCCTTGCAAACAGCCAAAGAAGTTTGTCTCCCTCGTGAGCGCCAAAATGCTAAAATGAAACGTTGCACTCTTTCTCCTCCAAGGAAGGTGCTAGGAAGGAATTGTCTTGCTGGTCCTCACTTGCCCTGGCAGTCATTGCAGATAAACAGCAAGACTCGGTCTCTGCTCTTTCCTACCCTTGCAAACAGACACTGTGCTTTTTCTCAATCTCGCACTCCAAAAAGCAAAATGAAACGTTGCACTCTCTCTCCTCCAAGGAAGGTGCTAGGCAGGAATTGTCTTGCTGGTCCTCACTTGCCCTGGCAGTCATTGCAGATAAACAGCAAGACTGGGGCTCTGCTCTTTCCTAGCCTTGCAAACAGCCAAAGCAGTTTGTCTCCCTCGTGAGCGCCAAAATGCTAACATGAAACGTTGCACTCTCTCTCCTCCAAGGAAGGTGCTAGGCAGGAATTGTCTTGCTGGTCCTCACTTGCCCTGGCAGTCATTGCAGATAAACAGCAAGAGTGGGGCTCTGCTCTTTCCTAGCCTTGCAAACAGCAAAAGCAGTTTGTCTCCCTTGTGAGCGCCAAAATGCTAAAATGAAACGTTGCACTCTCTCTCCTCCAAGGAAGGTGCTAGGCAGGAATTGTCTTGCTGGTCCTCACTTGCCCTGGCAGTCATTGCAGATAAGCAGCAAGACTGGGGCTCCGCTCTTTCCTAGCCTTGCAAACAGCCAAAGCAGTTTGTCTCGCTCCTGAGCGCCAAAATGCCAAAATGAAACGTTGCACTCTCTCTCCTCCAAGGAAGGTGCTAGGCAGGAATTGTCTTGCTGGTCCTCACTTGCCCTGGCAGTCATTGCAGATAAACAGCAAGACTCGGGCTCTGCTCTTTCCTAGCCTTGCAAACAGCCAAAGCAGTTTGTCTCCCTCGTGAGCGCCAAAATGCTAACATGAAACGTTGCACTCTCTCTCCTCCAAGGAAGGTGCTAGGCAGGAATTGTCTTGCTGGTCCTCACTTGCCCTGGCAGTCATTGCAGATAAACAGCAAGAGTGGGGCTCTGCTCTTTCCTAGCCTTGCAAACAGCAAAAGCAGTTTGTCTCCCTTGTGAGCGCCAAAATGCTAAAATGAAACGTTGCACTCTCTCTCCTCCAAGGAAGGTGCTAGGCAGGAATTGTCTTGCTGGTCCTCACTTGCCCTGGCAGTCATTGCAGATAAGCAGCAAGACTGGGGCTCCGCTCTTTCCTAGCCTTGCAAACAGCCAAAGCAGTTTGTCTCGCTCCTGAGCGCCAAAATGCCAAAATGAAACGTTGCACTCTCTCTCCTCCAAGGAAGGTGCTAGGCAGGAATTGTCTTGCTGGTCCTCACTTGCCCTGGCAGTCATTGCAGATAAACAGCAAGACTCGGGCTCTGCTCTTTCCTAGCCTTGCAAACAGCCAAAGCAGTTTGTCTCCCTCGTGAGCGCCAAAATGCTAACATGAAACGTTGCACTCTCTCTCCTCCAAGGAAGGTGCTAGGCAGGAATTGTCTTGCTGGTCCTCACTTGCCCTGGCAGTCATTGCAGATAAACAGCAAGAGTGGGGCTCTGCTCTTTCCTAGCCTTGCAAACAGCAAAAGCAGTTTGTCTCCCTTGTGAGCGCCAAAATGCTAAAATGAAACGTTGCACTCTCTCTCCTCCAAGGAAGGTGCTAGGCAGGAATTGTCTTGCTGGTCCTCACTTGCCCTGGCAGTCATTGCAGATAAGCAGCAAGACTGGGGCTCCGCTCTTTCCTAGCCTTGCAAACAGCCAAAGCAGTTTGTCTCGCTCCTGAGCGCCAAAATGCCAAAATGAAACGTTGCACTCTCTCTCCTCCAAGGAAGGTGCTAGGCAGGAATTGTCTTGCTGGTCCTCACTTGCCCTGGCAGTCATTGCAGATAAACAGCAAGACTGGGGCTCTGCTCTATCCTAGCCTTGCAAACAGCAAAAGCAGTTTGTCTCCCTTGTGAGCGCCAAAATGCTAAAATGAAACGTTGCACTCTCTCTCCTCCAAGGAAGGTGCTAGGCAGGAATTGTCTTGCTGGTCCTCACTTGCCCTGGCAGTCATTGCAGATAAGCAGCAAGACTGGGGCTCTGCTATTTCATAGCCTTGCAAACAGCAAAAGCAGTTTGTCTCCCTCGTGAGCGCCAAAATGCTAAAATGAAACGTTGCACTCTCTCTCCTCCAAGGAAGGTGCTAGTCAGGAATTGTCTTGCTGGTCCTCACTTGCCCTGGCAGTCATTGCAGATAAACAGCAAGACTGGGGCTCTGCTCTTTCCTAGCCTTGTAAACAGCCAAAGCAGTTTGTCTCCCTCGTGAGCGCCAAAATGCTAAAATGAAACGTTGCACTCTCTCTCCTCCAAGGAAGGTGCTAGGCAGGAATTGTCTTGCTGGTCCTCACTTGCCCTGGCAGTCATTGCAGATAAGCAGCAAGACTGGGGCTCCGCTCTTTCCTAGCCTTGCAAACAGCCAAAGCAGTTTGTCTCGCTCCTGAGCGCCAAAATGCCAAAATGAAACGTTGCACTCTCTCTCCTCCAAGGAAGGTGCTAGGCAGGAATTGTCTTGCTGGTCCTCACTTGCCCTGGCAGTCATTGCAGATAAGCAGCAAGACTGGGGCTCCGCTCTTTCCTAGCCTTGCAAACAGCCAAAGCAGTTTGTCTCGCTCCTGAGCGCCAAAATGCCAAAATGAAACGTTGCACTCTCTCTCCTCCAAGGAAGGTGCTAGGCAGGAATTGTCTTGCTGGTCCTCACTTGCCCTGGCAGTCATTGCAGATAAACAGCAAGACTCGGGCTCTGCTCTTTCCTACCCTTGCAAACAGCAAAAGAAGTTCGTCTTGCTTGTGACCGCCAAAATGCTAAAATGAAACGTTGCACTCTCTCTCCTCCAAGGAAGGTGCTAGGCAGGAATTGTCTTGCTGGTCCTCACTTGCCCTGGCAGTCATTGCAGATAAACAGCAAGACTGGGGCTCTGCTCTATCCTAGCCTTGCAAACAGCAAAAGCAGTTTGTCTCCCTTGTGAGCGCCAAAATGCTAAAATGAAACGTTGCACTCTCTCTCCTCCAAGGAAGGTGCTAGGCAGGAATTGTCTTGCTGGTCCTCACTTGCCCTGGCAGTCATTGCAGATAAGCAGCAAGACTGGGGCTCTGCTATTTCATAGCCTTGCAAACAGCAAAAGCAGTTTGTCTCCCTCGTGAGCGCCAAAATGCTAAAATGAAACGTTGCACTCTCTCTCCTCCAAGGAAGGTGCTAGTCAGGAATTGTCTTGCTGGTCCTCACTTGCCCTGGCAGTCATTGCAGATAAACAGCAAGACTGGGGCTCTGCTCTTTCCTACCCTTGCAAACAGACACTGTGCTTTTTCTCAATCTCGCACTCCAAAAAGCAAAATGAAACGTTGCACTCTCTCTCCTCCAAGGAAGGTGCTAGGCAGGAATTGTCTTGCTGGTCCTCACTTGCCCTGGCAGTCATTGCAGATAAACAGCAAGACTGGGGCTCCGCTCTTTCCTAGCCTTGCAAACAGCCAAAGCAGTTTGTCTCCCTCGTGAGCGCCAAAATGCTAAAATGAAACGTTGCACTCTCTCTCCTCCAAGGAAGGTGCTAGGCAGGAATTGTCTTGCTGGTCCTCACTTGCCCTGGCAGTCATTGCAGATAAGCAGCAAGACTGGGGCTCCGCTCTTTCCTAGCCTTGCAAACAGCCAAAGCAGTTTGTCTCGCTCCTGAGCGCCAAAATGCCAAAATGAAACGTTGCACTCTCTCTCCTCCAAGGAAGGTGCTAGGCAGGAATTGTCTTGCTGGTCCTCACTTGCCCTGGCAGTCATTGCAGATAAACAGCAAGACTGGGGCTCTGCTCTTTCCTACCCTTGCAAACAGCAAAAGAAGTTCATCTTGCTTGTGACCGCCAAAATGCTAAAATGAAACGTTGCACTCTCTCTCCTCCAAGGAAGGTGCTAGGCAGGAATTGTCTTGCTGGTCCTCACTTGCCCTGGCAGTCATTGCAGATAAACAGCAAGACTGGGGCTCTGCTCTATCCTAGCCTTGCAAACAGCAAAAGCAGTTTGTCTCCCTTGTGAGCGCCAAAATGCTAAAATGAAACGTTGCACTCTCTCTCCTCCAAGGAAGGTGCTAGGCAGGAATTGTCTTGCTGGTCCTCACTTGCCCTGGCAGTCATTGCAGATAAGCAGCAAGACTGGGGCTCTGCTATTTCATAGCCTTGCAAACAGCAAAAGCAGTTTGTCTCCCTCGTGAGCGCCAAAATGCTAAAATGAAACGTTGCACTCTCTCTCCTCCAAGGAAGGTGCTAGTCAGGAATTGTCTTGCTGGTCCTCACTTGCCCTGGCAGTCATTGCAGATAAACAGCAAGACTGGGGCTCTGCTCTTTCCTACCCTTGCAAACAGACACTGTGCTTTTTCTCAATCTCGCACTCCAAAAAGCAAAATGAAACGTTGCACTCTCTCTCCTCCAAGGAAGGTGCTAGGCAGGAATTGTCTTGCTGGTCCTCACTTGCCCTGGCAGTCATTGCAGATAAACAGCAAGACTGGGGCTCTGCTCTTTCCTAGCCTTGTAAACAGCCAAAGCAGTTTGTCTCCCTCGTGAGCGCCAAAATGCTAAAATGAAACGTTGCACTCTCTCTCCTCCAAGGAAGGTGCTAGGCAGGAATTGTCTTGCTGGTCCTCACTTGCCCTGGCAGTCATTGCAGATAAGCAGCAAGACTGGGGCTCTGCTATTTCATAGCCTTGCAAACAGCAAAAGCAGTTTGTCTCCCTCGTGAGCGCCAAAATGCTAAAATGAAACGTTGCACTCTCTCTCCTCCAAGGAAGGTGCTAGGCAGGAATTGTCTTGCTGGTCCTCACTTGCCCTGGCAGTCATTGCAGATAAACAGCAAGACTGGGGCTCTGCTCTTTCCTACCCTTGCAAACAGACACTGTGCTTTTTCTAAATCTCGCACTCCAAAAAGCAAAATGAAACGTTGCACTCTCTCTCCTCCAAGGAAGGTGCTATGCAGGAATTGTCTTGCTGGTCCTCACTTGCCCTGGCAGTCATTGCAGATAAACAGCAAGACTGGGGCTCTGCTCTTTCCTAGCCTTGCAAACAGCCAAAGCAGTTTGTCTCCCTCGTGAGCGCCAAAATGCTAAAATGAAACGTTGCACTCTCTCTCCTCCAAGGAAGGTGCTAGGCAGGAATTGTCTTGCTGGTCCTCACTTGCCCTGGCAGTCATTGCAGATAAACAGCAAGACTGGGGCTCTGCTCTTTCCTAGCCTTGCAAACAGCAATAGAAGTTCGTCTTGCTTGTGACCGCCAAAATGCTAAAATGAAACGTTGCACTCTCTCTCCTCCAAGGAAGGTGCTAGGCAGGAATTGTCTTGCTGGTCCTCACTTGCCCTGGCAGTCATTGCAGATAAGCAGCTAGACTGGGGCTCTGCTCTTTCCTAGCCTTGCAAACAGCCAAAGCAGTTTGTCTCCCTCGTGAGCGCCAAAATGCTAAAATGAAACGTTGCACTCTCTCTCCTCCAAGGAAGGTGCTAGGCAGGAATTGTCTTGCTGGTCCTCACTTGCCCTGGCAGTCATTGCAGATAAGCAGCAAGACTGGGGCTCTGCTCTTTCCTAGCCTTGCAAACAGCAAAAGAAGTTCGTCTTGCTTGTAACCGCCAATATGCTAAAATGAAACGTTGCACTCTCTCTCCTCCAAGGAAGGTGCTAGGCAGGAATTGTCTTGCTGGTCCTCACTTGCCCTGGCAGTCATTGCAGATAAACAGCAAGACTCGGTCTCTGCTCTTTCCTACCCTTGCAAACAGACACTGTTTTTTTTCTCACTCTCGCACTCCGAAAAGCAAAATGAAACGTTGCACTCTCTCTCCTCCAAGGAAGGTGCTAGGCAGGAATTGTCTTGCTGGTCCTCACTTGCCCTGGCAGTCACTGCAGATAAACAGCAAGACTGGGGCTCTGCTCTTTCCTAGCCTTGCAAACAGCCAAAGAAGTTTGTCTCCCTCGTGAGCGCCAAAATGCTAAAATGAAACGTTGCACTCTTTCTCCTCCAAGGAAGGTGCTAGGAAGGAATTGTCTTGCTGGTCCTCACTTGCCCTGGCAGTCATTGCAGATAAACAGCAAGACTCGGTCTCTGCTCTTTCCTACCCTTGCAAACAGACACTGTGCTTTTTCTCAATCTCGCACTCCAAAAAGCAAAATGAAACGTTGCACTCTCTCTCCTCCAAGGAAGGTGCTAGGCAGGAATTGTCTTGCTGGTCCTCACTTGCCCTGGCAGTCATTGCAGATAAACAGCAAGACTGGGGCTCTGCTCTTTCCTAGCCTTGCAAACAGCCAAAGCAGTTTGTCTCCCTCGTGAGCGCCAAAATGCTAAAATGAAACGTTGCACTCTCTCTCCTCCAAGGAAGGTGCTAGGCAGGAATTGTCTTGCTGGTCCTCACTTGCCCTGGCAGTCATTGCAGATAAACAGCAAGAGTGGGGCTCTGCTCTTTCCTAGCCTTGCAAACAGCAAAAGCAGTTTGTCTCCCTTGTGAGCGCCAAAATGCTAAAATGAAACGTTGCACTCTCTCTCCTCCAAGGAAGGTGCTAGGCAGGAATTGTCTTGCTGGTCCTCACTTGCCCTGGCAGTCATTGCAGATAAGCAGCAAGACTGGGGCTCCGCTCTTTCCTAGCCTTGCAAACAGCCAAAGCAGTTTGTCTCGCTCCTGAGCGCCAAAATGCCAAAATGAAACGTTGCACTCTCTCTCCTCCAAGGAAGGTGCTAGGCAGGAATTGTCTTGCTGGTCCTCACTTGCCCTGGCAGTCATTGCAGATAAACAGCAAGACTCGGGCTCTGCTCTTTCCTACCCTTGCAAACAGACACTATTCTTTTTATCAAACTCGCACTCCAAAAAGCAAAATGAAACGTTGCACTCTCTCTCCTCCAAGGAAGGTGCTAGTCAGGAATTGTCTTGCTGGTCCTCACTTGCCCTGGCAGTCATTGCAGATAAACAGCAAGACTGGGGCTCTGCTCTATCCTAGCCTTGCAAACAGCAAAAGCAGTTTGTCTCCCTTGTGAGCGCCAAAATGCTAAAATGAAACGTTGCACTCTCTCTCCTCCAAGGAAGGCGCTAGGCAGGAATTGTCTTGCTGGTCCTCACTTGCCCTGGCAGTCATTGCAGATAAGCAGCAAGACTGGGGCTCTGCTATTTCATAGCCTTGCAAACAGCAAAAGCAGTTTGTCTCCCTCGTGGGCGCCAAAATGCTAAAATGAAACGTTGCACTCTCTCTCCTCCAAGGAAGGTGCTAGTCAGGAATTGTCTTGCTGGTCCTCACTTGCCCTGGCAGTCATTGCAGATAAACAGCAAGACTGGGGCTCTGCTCTTTCCTACCCTTGCAAACAGACACTGTGCTTTTTCTAAATCTCGCACTCCAAAAAGCAAAATGAAACGTTGCACTCTCTCTCCTCCAAGGAAGGTGCTAGGCAGGAATTGTCTTGCTGGTCCTCACTTGCCCTGGCAGTCATTGCAGATAAACAGCAAGACTGGGGCTCTGCTCTTTCCTAGCCTTGCAAACAGCCAAAGCAGTTTGTCTCCCTCGTGAGCGCCAAAATGCTAAAATGAAACGTTGCACTCTCTCTCCTCCAAGGAAGGTGCTAGGCAGGAATTGTCTTGCTGGTCCTCACTTGCCCTGGCAGTCATTGCAGATAAGCAGCAAGACTGGGGCTCTGCTATTTCATAGCCTTGCAAACAGCAAAAGCAGTTTGTCTCCCTCGTGGGCGCCAAAATGCTAAAATGAAACGTTGCACTCTCTCTCCTCCAAGGAAGGTGCTAGTCAGGAATTGTCTTGCTGGTCCTCACTTGCCCTGGCAGTCATTGCAGATAAACAGCAAGACTGGGGCTCTGCTCTTTCCTACCCTTGCAAACAGACACTGTGCTTTTTCTAAATCTCGCACTCCAAAAAGCAAAATGAAACGTTGCACTCTCTCTCCTCCAAGGAAGGTGCTAGGCAGGAATTGTCTTGCTGGTCCTCACTTGCCCTGGCAGTCATTGCAGATAAACAGCAAGACTGGGGCTCTGCTCTTTCCTAGCCTTGCAAACAGCCAAAGCAGTTTGTCTCCCTCGTGAGCGCCAAAATGCTAAAATGAAACGTTGCACTCTCTCTCCTCCAAGGAAGGTGCTAGGCAGGAATTGTCTTGCTGGTCCTCACTTGCCCTGGCAGTCATTGCAGATAAGCAGCAAGACTGGGGCTCTGCTATTTCATAGCCTTGCAAACAGCAAAAGCAGTTTGTCTCCCTCGTGGGCGCCAAAATGCTAAAATGAAACGTTGCACTCTCTCTCCTCCAAGGAAGGTGCTAGTCAGGAATTGTCTTGCTGGTCCTCACTTGCCCTGGCAGTCATTGCAGATAAACAGCAAGACTCGGTCTCTGCTCTTTCCTACCCTTGCAAACAGACACTGTGCTTTTTCTCAATCTCGCACTCCAAAAAGCAAAATGAAACGTTGCACTCTCTCTCCTCCAAGGAAGGTGCTAGGCAGGAATTGTCTTGCTGGTCCTCACTTGCCCTGGCAGTCATTGCAGATAAACAGCAAGACTGGGGCTCTGCTCTTTCCTAGCCTTGCAAACAGCCAAAGCAGTTTGTCTCCCTCGTGAGCGCCAAAATGCTAAAATGAAACGTTGCACTCTCTCTCCTCCAAGGAAGGTGCTAGGCAGGAATTGTCTTGCTGGTCCTCACTTGCCCTGGCAGTCATTGCAGATAAACAGCAAGAGTGGGGCTCTGCTCTTTCCTAGCCTTGCAAACAGCAAAAGCAGTTTGTCTCCCTTGTGAGCGCCAAAATGCTAAAATGAAACGTTGCACTCTCTCTCCTCCAAGGAAGGTGCTAGGCAGGAATTGTCTTGCTGGTCCTCACTTGCCCTGGCAGTCATTGCAGATAAGCAGCAAGACTGGGGCTCCGCTCTTTCCTAGCCTTGCAAACAGCCAAAGCAGTTTGTCTCGCTCCTGAGCGCCAAAATGCCAAAATGAAACGTTGCACTCTCTCTCCTCCAAGGAAGGTGCTAGGCAGGAATTGTCTTGCTGGTCCTCACTTGCCCTGGCAGTCATTGCAGATAAACAGCAAGACTCGGGCTCTGCTCTTTCCTACCCTTGCAAAAAGACACTATTCTTTTTATCAAACTCGCACTCCAAAAAGCAAAATGAAACGTTGCACTCTCTCTCCTCCAAGGAAGGTGCTAGTCAGGAATTGTCTTGCTGGTCCTCACTTGCCCTGGCAGTCATTGCAGATAAACAGCAAGACTGGGGCTCTGCTCTATCCTAGCCTTGCAAACAGCAAAAGCAGTTTGTCTCCCTTGTGAGCGCCAAAATGCTAAAATGAAACGTTGCACTCTCTCTCCTCCAAGGAAGGCGCTAGGCAGGAATTGTCTTGCTGGTCCTCACTTGCCCTGGCAGTCATTGCAGATAAGCAGCAAGACTGGGGCTCTGCTATTTCATAGCCTTGCAAACAGCAAAAGCAGTTTGTCTCCCTCGTGGGCGCCAAAATGCTAAAATGAAACGTTGCACTCTCTCTCCTCCAAGGAAGGTGCTAGTCAGGAATTGTCTTGCTGGTCCTCACTTGCCCTGGCAGTCATTGCAGATAAACAGCAAGACTGGGGCTCTGCTCTTTCCTACCCTTGCAAACAGACACTGTGCTTTTTCTAAATCTCGCACTCCAAAAAGCAAAATGAAACGTTGCACTCTCTCTCCTCCAAGGAAGGTGCTAGGCAGGAATTGTCTTGCTGGTCCTCACTTGCCCTGGCAGTCATTGCAGATAAACAGCAAGACTGGGGCTCTGCTCTTTCCTAGCCTTGCAAACAGCCAAAGCAGTTTGTCTCCCTCGTGAGCGCCAAAATGCTAAAATGAAACGTTGCACTCTCTCTCCTCCAAGGAAGGTGCTAGGCAGGAATTGTCTTGCTGGTCCTCACTTGCCCTGGCAGTCATTGCAGATAAGCAGCAAGACTGGGGCTCTGCTATTTCATAGCCTTGCAAACAGCAAAAGCAGTTTGTCTCCCTCGTGGGCGCCAAAATGCTAAAATGAAACGTTGCACTCTCTCTCCTCCAAGGAAGGTGCTAGTCAGGAATTGTCTTGCTGGTCCTCACTTGCCCTGGCAGTCATTGCAGATAAACAGCAAGACTGGGGCTCTGCTCTTTCCTACCCTTGCAAACAGACACTGTGCTTTTTCTAAATCTCGCACTCCAAAAAGCAAAATGAAACGTTGCACTCTCTCTCCTCCAAGGAAGGTGCTAGGCAGGAATTGTCTTGCTGGTCCTCACTTGCCCTGGCAGTCATTGCAGATAAACAGCAAGACTGGGGCTCTGCTCTTTCCTAGCCTTGCAAACAGCCAAAGCAGTTTGTCTCCCTCGTGAGCGCCAAAATGCTAAAATGAAACGTTGCACTCTCTCTCCTCCAAGGAAGGTGCTAGGCAGGAATTGTCTTGCTGGTCCTCACTTGCCCTGGCAGTCATTGCAGATAAGCAGCAAGACTGGGGCTCTGCTCTTTCCTAGCCTTGCAAACAGCAAAAGAAGTTCGTCTTGCTTGTGACCGCCAAAATGCTAAAATGAAACGTTGCACTCTCTCTCCTCCAAGGAAGGTGCTAGGCAGGAATTGTCTTGCTGGTCCTCACTTGCCCTGGCAGTCATTGCAGATAAGCAGCAAGACTGGGGCTCTGCTCTTTCCTAGCCTTGCAAACAGCCAAAGCAGTTTGTCTCCCTCGTGAGCGCCAAAATGCTAAAATGAAACGTTGCACTCTCTCTCCTCCAAGGAAGGTGCTAGGCAGGAATTGTCTTGCTGGTCCTCACTTGCCCTGGCAGCCATTGCAGATAAACAGCAAGACTGGGGCTCTGCTATTTCATAGCCTTGCAAACAGACACTGTGCTTTTTCTAAATCTCGCACTCCAAAAAGCAAAATGAAACGTTGCACTCTCTCTCCTCCAAGGAAGGTGCTAGGCAGGAATTGTCTTGCTGGTCCTCACTTGCCCTGGCAGTCATTGCAGATAAACAGCAAGACTGGGGCTCTGCTCTATCCTAGCCTTGCAAACAGCAAAAGCAGTTTGTCTCCCTCGTGAGCGCCAAAATGCTAAAATGAAACGTTGCACTCTCTCTCCTCCAAGGAAGGTGCTAGGCAGGAATTGTCTTGCTGGTCCTCACTTGCCCTGGCAGTCATTGCAGATAAGCAGCAAGACTGGGGCTCTGCTATTTCATAGCCTTGCAAAGAGCCAAAGCAGTTTGTCTCCCTCGTGAGCGCCAAAATGCTAAAATGAAACGTTGCACTCTCTCTCCTCCAAGGAAGGTGCTAGTCAGGAATTGTCTTGCTGGTCCTCACTTGCCCTGGCAGTCATTGCAGATTAACAGCAAGACTGGGGCTCTGCTCTTTCCTACCCTTGCAAACAGACACTGTGCTTTTTCTAAATCTCGCACTCCAAAAAGCAAAATGAAACGTTGCACTCTCTCTCCTCCAAGGAAGGTGCTAGGCAGGAATTGTCTTGCTGGTCCTCACTTGCCCTGGCAGTCATTGCAGATAAACAGCAAGACTGGGGCTCTGCTCTTTCCTAGCCTTGCAAACAGCCAAAGCAGTTTGTCTCCCTCGTGAGCGCCAAAATGCTAAAATGAAACGTTGCACTCTCTCTCCTCCAAGGAAGGTGCTAGGCAGGAATTGTCTTGCTGGTCCTCACTTGCCCTGGCAGTCATTGCAGATAAACAGCAAGAGTGGGGCTCTGCTCTATCCTAGCCTTGCAAACAGCAAAAGCAGTTTGTCTCCCTTGTGAGCACCAAAATGCTAAAATGAAACGTTGCACTCTCTCTCCTCCAAGGAAGGTGCTAGGCAGGAATTGTCTTGCTGGTCCTCACTTGCCCTGGCAGTCATTGCAGATAAACAGCAAGACTGGGGCTCTGCTCTTTCCTAGCCTTGCAAACAGCAAAAGAAGTTCGTCTTGCTTGTGAGCGCCAAAATGCTAAAATGAAACGTTGCACTCTCTCTCCTCCAAGGAAGGTGCTAGGCAGGAATTGTCTTGCTGGTCCTCACTTGCCCTGGCAGTCATTGCAGATAAACAGCAAGACTGGGGCTCTGCTCTATCCTAGCCTTGCAAACAGCAAAAGCAGTTTGTCTCCCTTGTGAGCGCCAAAATGCTAAAATGAAACGTTGCACTCTCTCTCCTCCAAGGAAGGTGCTAGGCAGGAATTGTCTTGCTGGTCCTCACTTGCCCTGGCAGTCATTGCAGATAAGCAGCAAGACTGGGGCTCTGCTATTTCATAGCCTTGCAAACAGCCAAAGCAGTTTGTCTCCCTCGTGAGCGCCAAAATGCTAAAATGAAACGTTGCACTCTCTCTCCTCCAAGGAAGGTGCTAGTCAGGAATTGTCTTGCTGGTCCTCACTTGCCCTGGCAGTCATTGCAGATAAACAGCAAGACTGGGGCTCTGCTCTTTCCTACCCTTGCAAACAGACACTGTGCTTTTTCTAAATCTCGCACTCCAAAAAGCAAAATGAAACGTTGCACTCTCTCTCCTCCAAGGAAGGTGCTAGGCAGGAATTGTCTTGCTGGTCCTCACTTGCCCTGGCAGTCATTGCAGATAAACAGCAAGACTGGGGCTCTGCTCTTTCCTAGCCTTGTAAACAGCCAAAGCAGTTTGTCTCCCTCGTGAGCGCCAAAATGCTAAAATGAAACGTTGCACTCTCTCTCCTCCAAGGAAGGTGCTAGGCAGGAATTGTCTTGCTGGTCCTCACTTGCCCTGGCAGTCATTGCAGATAAGCAGCAAGACTGGGGCTCTGCTCTTTCCTAGCCTTGCAAACAGCAAAAGAAGTTCGTCTTGCTTGTGACCGCCAAATGCTAAAATGAAACGTTGCACTCTCTCTCCTCCAAGGAAGGTGCTAGGCAGGAATTGTCTTGCTGGTCCTCACTTGCCCTGGGAGTCATTGCAGATAAACAGCAAGACTCGGGCTCTGCTCTTTCCTACCCTTGCAAACAGACACTATTCTTTTTCTCAATCTCGCACTCCAAAAAGCAAAATGAAACGTTGCACTCTCTCTCCTCCAAGGAAGGTGCTAGGCAGGAATTGTCTTGCTGGTCCTCACTTGCCCTGGCAGTCATTGCAGATAAACAGCAAGACTGGGGCTCTGCTCTATCCTAGCCTTGCAAACAGCAAATGCAGTTTGTCTCCCTCGTGAGCGCCAAAATGCTAAAATGAAACGTTACACTCTCTCTCCTCCAAGGAAGGTGCTAGGCAGGAATTGTCTTGCTGGTCCTCACTTGCCCTGGCAGTCATTGCAGATAAACAGCAAGACTGGGGCTCTGCTCTATCCTAGCCTTGCAAAGAGCAAAAGCAGTTTGTCTCCCTTGTGAGCGCCAAAATGCTAAAATGAAACGTTGCACTCTCTCTCCTCCAAGGAAGGTGCTAGGCAGGAATTGTCTTGCTGGTCCTCACTTGCCCTGGCAGTCATTGCAGATAAGCAGCAAGACTGGGGCTCTGCTATTTCATAGCCTTGCAAACAGCAAAAGCAGTTTGTCTCCCTCGTGAGCGCCAAAATGCTAAAATGAAACGTTGCACTCTCTCTCCTCCAAGGAAGGTGCTAGTCAGGAATTGTCTTGCTGGTCCTCACTTGCCCTGGCAGTCATTGCAGATAAACAGCAAGACTCGGGCTCTGCTCTTTCCTACCCTTGCAAAAAGACACTATTCTTTTTATCAAACTCGCACTCCAAAAAGCAAAATGAAACGTTGCACTCTCTCTCCTCCAAGGAAGGTGCTAGTCAGGAATTGTCTTGCTGGTCCTCACTTGCCCTGGCAGTCATTGCAGATAAACAGCAAGACTGGGGCTCTGCTCTATCCTAGCCTTGCAAACAGCAAAAGCAGTTTGTCTCCCTTGTGAGCGCCAAAATGCTAAAATGAAACGTTGCACTCTCTCTCCTCCAAGGAAGGCGCTAGGCAGGAATTGTCTTGCTGGTCCTCACTTGCCCTGGCAGTCATTGCAGATAAGCAGCAAGACTGGGGCTCTGCTATTTCATAGCCTTGCAAACAGCAAAAGCAGTTTGTCTCCCTCGTGGGCGCCAAAATGCTAAAATGAAACGTTGCACTCTCTCTCCTCCAAGGAAGGTGCTAGTCAGGAATTGTCTTGCTGGTCCTCACTTGCCCTGGCAGTCATTGCAGATAAACAGCAAGACTGGGGCTCTGCTCTTTCCTACCCTTGCAAACAGACACTGTGCTTTTTCTAAATCTCGCACTCCAAAAAGCAAAATGAAACGTTGCACTCTCTCTCCTCCAAGGAAGGTGCTAGGCAGGAATTGTCTTGCTGGTCCTCACTTGCCCTGGCAGTCATTGCAGATAAACAGCAAGACTGGGGCTCTGCTCTTTCCTAGCCTTGCAAACAGCCAAAGCAGTTTGTCTCCCTCGTGAGCGCCAAAATGCTAAAATGAAACGTTGCACTCTCTCTCCTCCAAGGAAGGTGCTAGGCAGGAATTGTCTTGCTGGTCCTCACTTGCCCTGGCAGTCATTGCAGATAAGCAGCAAGACTGGGGCTCTGCTATTTCATAGCCTTGCAAACAGCAAAAGCAGTTTGTCTCCCTCGTGGGCGCCAAAATGCTAAAATGAAACGTTGCACTCTCTCTCCTCCAAGGAAGGTGCTAGTCAGGAATTGTCTTGCTGGTCCTCACTTGCCCTGGCAGTCATTGCAGATAAACAGCAAGACTGGGGCTCTGCTCTTTCCTACCCTTGCAAACAGACACTGTGCTTTTTCTAAATCTCGCACTCCAAAAAGCAAAATGAAACGTTGCACTCTCTCTCCTCCAAGGAAGGTGCTAGGCAGGAATTGTCTTGCTGGTCCTCACTTGCCCTGGCAGTCATTGCAGATAAACAGCAAGACTGGGGCTCTGCTCTTTCCTAGCCTTGCAAACAGCCAAAGCAGTTTGTCTCCCTCGTGAGCGCCAAAATGCTAAAATGAAACGTTGCACTCTCTCTCCTCCAAGGAAGGTGCTAGGCAGGAATTGTCTTGCTGGTCCTCACTTGCCCTGGCAGTCATTGCAGATAAGCAGCAAGACTGGGGCTCTGCTCTTTCCTAGCCTTGCAAACAGCAAAAGAAGTTCGTCTTGCTTGTGACCGCCAAAATGCTAAAATGAAACGTTGCACTCTCTCTCCTCCAAGGAAGGTGCTAGGCAGGAATTGTCTTGCTGGTCCTCACTTGCCCTGGCAGTCATTGCAGATAAGCAGCAAGACTGGGGCTCTGCTCTTTCCTAGCCTTGCAAACAGCCAAAGCAGTTTGTCTCCCTCGTGAGCGCCAAAATGCTAAAATGAAACGTTGCACTCTCTCTCCTCCAAGGAAGGTGCTAGGCAGGAATTGTCTTGCTGGTCCTCACTTGCCCTGGCAGCCATTGCAGATAAACAGCAAGACTGGGGCTCTGCTATTTCATAGCCTTGCAAACAGACACTGTGCTTTTTCTAAATCTCGCACTCCAAAAAGCAAAATGAAACGTTGCACTCTCTCTCCTCCAAGGAAGGTGCTAGGCAGGAATTGTCTTGCTGGTCCTCACTTGCCCTGGCAGTCATTGCAGATAAACAGCAAGACTGGGGCTCTGCTCTATCCTAGCCTTGCAAACAGCAAAAGCAGTTTGTCTCCCTCGTGAGCGCCAAAATGCTAAAATGAAACGTTGCACTCTCTCTCCTCCAAGGAAGGTGCTAGGCAGGAATTGTCTTGCTGGTCCTCACTTGCCCTGGCAGTCATTGCAGATAAGCAGCAAGACTGGGGCTCTGCTATTTCATAGCCTTGCAAAGAGCCAAAGCAGTTTGTCTCCCTCGTGAGCGCCAAAATGCTAAAATGAAACGTTGCACTCTCTCTCCTCCAAGGAAGGTGCTAGTCAGGAATTGTCTTGCTGGTCCTCACTTGCCCTGGCAGTCATTGCAGATTAACAGCAAGACTGGGGCTCTGCTCTTTCCTACCCTTGCAAACAGACACTGTGCTTTTTCTAAATCTCGCACTCCAAAAAGCAAAATGAAACGTTGCACTCTCTCTCCTCCAAGGAAGGTGCTAGGCAGGAATTGTCTTGCTGGTCCTCACTTGCCCTGGCAGTCATTGCAGATAAACAGCAAGACTGGGGCTCTGCTCTTTCCTAGCCTTGCAAACAGCCAAAGCAGTTTGTCTCCCTCGTGAGCGCCAAAATGCTAAAATGAAACGTTGCACTCTCTCTCCTCCAAGGAAGGTGCTAGGCAGGAATTGTCTTGCTGGTCCTCACTTGCCCTGGCAGTCATTGCAGATAAACAGCAAGAGTGGGGCTCTGCTCTATCCTAGCCTTGCAAACAGCAAAAGCAGTTTGTCTCCCTTGTGAGCACCAAAATGCTAAAATGAAACGTTGCACTCTCTCTCCTCCAAGGAAGGTGCTAGGCAGGAATTGTCTTGCTGGTCCTCACTTGCCCTGGCAGTCATTGCAGATAAGCAGCAAGACTGGGGCTCTGCTCTTTCCTAGCCTTGCAAACAGCAAAAGAAGTTCGTCTTGCTTGTGACCGCCAAATGCTAAAATGAAACGTTGCACTCTCTCTCCTCCAAGGAAGGTGCTAGGCAGGAATTGTCTTGCTGGTCCTCACTTGCCCTGGGAGTCATTGCAGATAAACAGCAAGACTCGGGCTCTGCTCTTTCCTACCCTTGCAAACAGACACTATTCTTTTTCTCAATCTCGCACTCCAAAAAGCAAAATGAAACGTTGCACTCTCTCTCCTCCAAGGAAGGTGCTAGGCAGGAATTGTCTTGCTGGTCCTCACTTGCCCTGGCAGTCATTGCAGATAAACAGCAAGACTGGGGCTCTGCTCTATCCTAGCCTTGCAAACAGCAAATGCAGTTTGTCTCCCTCGTGAGCGCCAAAATGCTAAAATGAAACGTTACACTCTCTCTCCTCCAAGGAAGGTGCTAGGCAGGAATTGTCTTGCTGGTCCTCACTTGCCCTGGCAGTCATTGCAGATAAACAGCAAGACTGGGGCTCTGCTCTATCCTAGCCTTGCAAAGAGCAAAAGCAGTTTGTCTCCCTTGTGAGCGCCAAAATGCTAAAATGAAACGTTGCACTCTCTCTCCTCCAAGGAAGGTGCTAGGCAGGAATTGTCTTGCTGGTCCTCACTTGCCCTGGCAGTCATTGCAGATAAGCAGCAAGACTGGGGCTCTGCTATTTCATAGCCTTGCAAACAGCAAAAGCAGTTTGTCTCCCTCGTGAGCGCCAAAATGCTAAAATGAAACGTTGCACTCTCTCTCCTCCAAGGAAGGTGCTAGTCAGGAATTGTCTTGCTGGTCCTCACTTGCCCTGGCAGTCATTGCAGATAAACAGCAAGACTCGGGCTCTGCTCTTTCCTACCCTTGCAAAAAGACACTATTCTTTTTATCAAACTCGCACTCCAAAAAGCAAAATGAAACGTTGCACTCTCTCTCCTCCAAGGAAGGTGCTAGTCAGGAATTGTCTTGCTGGTCCTCACTTGCCCTGGCAGTCATTGCAGATAAACAGCAAGACTGGGGCTCTGCTCTATCCTAGCCTTGCAAACAGCAAAAGCAGTTTGTCTCCCTTGTGAGCGCCAAAATGCTAAAATGAAACGTTGCACTCTCTCTCCTCCAAGGAAGGCGCTAGGCAGGAATTGTCTTGCTGGGCCCTCACTTGCCCTGGCAGTCATTGCAGATAAGCAGCAAGACTGGGGCTCTGCTATTTCATAGCCTTGCAAACAGCAAAAGCAGTTTGTCTCCCTCGTGGGCGCCAAAATGCTAAAATGAAACGTTGCACTCTCTCTCCTCCAAGGAAGGTGCTAGTCAGGAATTGTCTTGCTGGTCCTCACTTGCCCTGGCAGTCATTGCAGATAAACAGCAAGACTGGGGCTCTGCTCTTTCCTACCCTTGCAAACAGACACTGTGCTTTTTCTAAATCTCGCACTCCAAAAAGCAAAATGAAACGTTGCACTCTCTCTCCTCCAAGGAAGGTGCTAGGCAGGAATTGTCTTGCTGGTCCTCACTTGCCCTGGCAGTCATTGCAGATAAACAGCAAGACTGGGGCTCTGCTCTTTCCTAGCCTTGCAAACAGCCAAAGCAGTTTGTCTCCCTCGTGAGCGCCAAAATGCTAAAATGAAACGTTGCACTCTCTCTCCTCCAAGGAAGGTGCTAGGCAGGAATTGTCTTGCTGGTCCTCACTTGCCCTGGCAGTCATTGCAGATAAGCAGCAAGACTGGGGCTCTGCTATTTCATAGCCTTGCAAACAGCAAAAGCAGTTTGTCTCCCTCGTGGGCGCCAAAATGCTAAAATGAAACGTTGCACTCTCTCTCCTCCAAGGAAGGTGCTAGTCAGGAATTGTCTTGCTGGTCCTCACTTGCCCTGGCAGTCATTGCAGATAAACAGCAAGACTGGGGCTCTGCTCTTTCCTACCCTTGCAAACAGACACTGTGCTTTTTCTAAATCTCGCACTCCAAAAAGCAAAATGAAACGTTGCACTCTCTCTCCTCCAAGGAAGGTGCTAGGCAGGAATTGTCTTGCTGGTCCTCACTTGCCCTGGCAGTCATTGCAGATAAACAGCAAGACTGGGGCTCTGCTCTTTCCTAGCCTTGCAAACAGCCAAAGCAGTTTGTCTCCCTCGTGAGCGCCAAAATGCTAAAATGAAACGTTGCACTCTCTCTCCTCCAAGGAAGGTGCTAGGCAGGAATTGTCTTGCTGGTCCTCACTTGCCCTGGCAGTCATTGCAGATAAGCAGCAAGACTGGGGCTCTGCTCTTTCCTAGCCTTGCAAACAGCAAAAGAAGTTCGTCTTGCTTGTGACCGCCAAAATGCTAAAATGAAACGTTGCACTCTCTCTCCTCCAAGGAAGGTGCTAGGCAGGAATTGTCTTGCTGGTCCTCACTTGCCCTGGCAGTCATTGCAGATAAGCAGCAAGACTGGGGCTCTGCTCTTTCCTAGCCTTGCAAACAGCCAAAGCAGTTTGTCTCCCTCGTGAGCGCCAAAATGCTAAAATGAAACGTTGCACTCTCTCTCCTCCAAGGAAGGTGCTAGGCAGGAATTGTCTTGCTGGTCCTCACTTGCCCTGGCAGCCATTGCAGATAAACAGCAAGACTGGGGCTCTGCTATTTCATAGCCTTGCAAACAGACACTGTGCTTTTTCTAAATCTCGCACTCCAAAAAGCAAA